>NC_048545.1:9985779-10332203 GCF_902806685.2 Maniola hyperantus | reverse complement strand
CTTAGAAGTATGGATAAAATGTTACTGCTCTAATCAGATAATATTTCTAGTATTTATATACTAATTAAGATCACCGTTTTCTCTGAGTTCTTCGATTATCGATATTATCTCATTATCTAATCCAGTATTACCAGCTTGTTTTGAAGCAATCAAAAGTTTCAATCGTTCAACCAATTCATTAGGGTTATTCCAATAAACGTAATCCGTATTGGGTTTTATTAATTTCATAAAAGGAAGACCATCACCTCTCACAGTTTTCTTACTTTCCTCCAAAGTAGGGATTTGAAATATTGGTTTTATTATAGTCATGTACTTTTGACCTTTGTTACTTTTAATTGGTTTTGATGGATCATAGTCTCGACGATGTACATTCGTTGTCAAAAGGATTGCTTTATAGTTTATTATATCTTCTTTATCGATCAAAGATAGGTTAGGGTTTCTACTAAGTAACAATTCATTAAGACCAGGAGTCTTTTTATATTCTTTTTCAGCAATTACAAAAGAATTACTATTAATTTTAATCGGAGTAAGACCTATGAAAGGTTTTCCATTTACAGATCGTACACCGAATGGAATATCCCCGAAATTTTCTGACGATAGGGACCAACTAGATGTTTCACTCGATTTAAATGACGCATCACTATTTTCATCATCTGACTCTTGAGGATTACTAGAATCGCTTGGATCCAATAACGTGGTATCCTGTTTCAGATCTAACTGGCTCCATTCACGGCTTTCAGGTTCTTTAGAAACATCAAAATTTTCAAAATCAATATTTTTATTATTTTTATCGGCGATACGATCAAGTGAAGTAGTAATAGGTTTAAATACTGATTGAAGAACCATATCATTATCAGTTTTTGAATCTTTCAATAATTTTAATTTCCTTTTTACAGCTTCGGATGCTTCAATAATCTGCTGCTTTATATGACGGTCCATTATAAAAATAATAGGAGTGTTATATATGTATACGTTTAAATCAATGACGTGGTTTGAAGGAAACGTCTATATTTAAATAAATTAACATGATTAATCGAACACAATGAATGTATCAAATGATTTTCTATAACCTCCTTCATTCTTAGGACAATCTTTGTTAATTACTAGATAATTATATGGATTATTCCATACTTTTGAACACATTTCTCGAAATAATGACCAGGACATATCAGTGTTGACATGTTCGTCATAAACATGTTTCAAATTAATGTCATCCTGTTTGAATAAAACTATGAGATTAGCGTTGTCTCTCACAAGCTGTTTAGGAATTTTTGTATATGTTTGATTTAAATAAAAACAGTCAACAAACTTGTGTCTACCCATAGCAAAGTAATCTCTGATGTTGTTTTGTTTTTCAGATGCTACGTCATCAAAAATTATGACTGAATTAGGTTTAGCGCTTTGAGGACTAAGGACATCATTATTGGCGTGGTATTTAAAGTAAGACACTCCCGGTACTCTTTTCAAAATATTTTCTAAAAGCGTATATTTAGGTTGATACAAGGTTTTTGAATAAACATAAACGTTTCTAAATCGTAATCCATTTTCGTGTAGGAGAAGACCGATGACTAAATTGGTTTTACCACAGTTCGATGGACCACATATAAGACACCGTATTGTATTGGGAAGTAGTTTACCATGACGGAATGTAGTATTTTCGCTAACAGTACAAATGTTATTAAAATTAAGTGATTGAGGCTGCTTTTCAAATCTCATTTTTGTGTGATAGCTTTAACAAACTCGAATAAAGTAACAGTTTCTCAACGTCACCATAGTTTATATTGAAAATTGCAAACCATCTTTGATTAACCTTTATGAAATCTTAGTTGCGCAATCACTAAATCATGTTTCGAATGAACGAAATGCAAAAGCTATAATTGGGCATTGCTAGATCACTAAAGCATGTTTCGTGAACGAAGTGGAACGAAGTGAAACGAAGTGAAACGAAGTGAAACGAAACATGCTTTAATGATCTAGAATGCCCAATTATACACTACTAACCTTATAAACTACAACTTAGGGATGATTTATGCCAATACCTGACGACTGACGAGCAATGTTACGTATGAGGCGCGTACGAGGCACGGATTCAAAACATCACTAAGACCTTATATGAAGCAGTTTATGCTTCACCGAGCCGTGTCTATGCACGGAAGCCATACGTTGAACATATAAAATGTTTGTGATGTTTTGAATCCGTGCCACGTCCGCGCCTCGTACGTGGCACAAATCATCCCTTATTAGTATCATGAGTCTAGTGGCAGAAAAATGAACTGAAATGCTATGATACTAGCCAAAACCCTTCAAATGTTTTTTGCCTGCTGCGCGTTAATCCATCGCTTACGTGATAATACTGCGGCCTTACAGGTACGCGAATACGACAATTTATCATATTTTTTTTAATTATTGCTTACAATTGAAGTACAAGAATAATGGACGTTATTATCCTACTTACCCACTTCTACAAGTATTAAGGAGGTAATAAAAGGTTGGTAAATATCATGTGCCTTGGTCTAGTTAAAGGTGTCACGCGAGATATGGGGCCGATTACTAATTAATACACCATTACCATTCCGAGGCCCCTAGTATTCGTGTCCAGTGTAAAATACCAGCATACTAATATCAACAACTAGCCAAAAACTTTTTAATAAGAACAAAAAATGTAATGTTTTAACCGGTGGTGGATTGAGCTTAACCAATGGAATACGGTATTTGAATATGTCAAACTAAATTACTTATTTCTCAGTGATTATTAAATACACGGTCTTACGTAAAATCCACGTCCTTTGTCAATTTTAGTGTAATAACCATTTTAAATTATCGATTAAACTAAAAAAGCACGTCAAATCATTCTGACGTCACATGCCAGTATTTCATAGAAGCTCGCATACTAAGTGCGCGTGACGTTTGATAAATCGATACTGATTTGACTAGTTGTCCAATACCGGATTGTTGACTATTTACTCAAAATAATAGCAGAACACTTTTTTCTTCCGGGCTGGATCTGTCAGCATTTTGTGATTTTATGGTCAGTAAGTGACCCTTAACCTAAAAGAAAAAGAAATTGGATCGGAAATTTAGTACGAGGTTGACCAAAAAAACGGCTTTATTTACTGTACTAATAGGTGAATGTTAGTATGTCTATAGACAATGTCAATTTACAGTCAGTCATTTTAAATTAGTGTGGCAGTCCGTATTTTGCGTCAATGCAGTGGTTTGATCACCTAGTTTCGCAAACCGCATTAATTAATACAAGAACATTAGATTAGGTAGATACTTACCTACATCGAACTAGGCTCAGTTAGAAATCATTATTAATATTAACAGACACGAATGATGATTATACAATGCAGTGTATAAATCATAATACAAATGACAGTAATAATCTGTTCATCAAACGACTATTACTTAATATTATTTTTGTCATAATATAAAATCTTCGTCAAAAAAACTTCTAAATAAAGGTGTGAAATGATCACAGTACGGGATATACATTATATTATAGTCCGGTCAATATTGGGGCTCCCAACATTTTTAGAGCTAGAATAATATTGACTGGACTATAATATAATGATTTATATCCCGTAGTGTAAATAAGCTTTAATTTAAAGCTAAAAATAAGCAGAAGTTTCGGATAAGCGAATACATAGCGAACAAGAAAACTATTTTTAGGCAAGCGCCGCTGCTTCAACCGAGAACCTCATGATTGTTTTATTGATTTTAATGTCGTATGATTGTCGTAAATCTATAGTCTGCGACAGGTTGAGATGGCAATCGGGGTATAAGGCGAGGGGACGCCCCGCATTTCCGCATGTTACCCGCACTCTCCCGCACCGCGCTTCCAGATTGCCATTTCAACCTGTCGCGTACTATATCTTGCACATAACATAATAAAATAAAAATGCAGGATGTGTTATCGCACTTTTATTTGCCGCCTTTGAAACGGACGTGACGTGATCTGTTGCGTCGACATCTTGAGTCAACTGTATAAATACGGGTGGTAGATGATTTTTAAAGGCAGTCTTGTTCCGACGCACGACTCGATCGACTAATAAATACTTTTTGTGTTTAGGTCGCTGGTTTGCTACCAAACAAAAAAATTATGTTGTTCAAACTCTACATGTAAAGTTGTCTCATAGTTTTTAAAACTTTATGTGATAACATCACAGCTTAATATAATACTCTAGTTCACGTGCTCGTTACACAGTTTGAAGTGTGGCATTAAGATGAAATTAGTGTAATTAACACATCGTCTTAGTTTACTCAATAAGGGTTGTGCAACTAAATAGGAAGCTCTTATATTTAAGTGGAAACCCGTGTCAATTTCCATTTAAGCTGGGCTTATGAACTGTGGTAGGTACGATCTTCAATTATTTATGTTATGAGTGTTTACAATACAATAGTAACTCTTCAGAAAAGATTAATGAAATTAATTCTAATATTTATATACGAATGAATACAACAGTTAGTATAATACTTACAGTACGCGGCAGAAAGTAATGTACATTGACATTTAGAAGGAGATTGCAGATTTGTAGAGCGTTGTCCCTGTCATTGAGACCGACAAAACGTCATATGTAACGAAAATAATTGATATAATATTTTGTTGTTTTTTGTTTTTGAAGTTATTGTGCAATGGTGGGTTGCAGTAAGTATACTAGGGTACAATAGCTGAAGCGAACGTTAAATAGAAGGAATAACATTTCACAAGTAAGTAGGTACTTCTGTTTGAGCGAAAAGGACTGAGGGGGCCACGCTAGTTGCATATTTGCTATAGGTATATCTGTGGCGGGATACCTACACAAATACAGTTTGGGTGGATTTGTAAACGTGCAGCGCAGTTGTGCATTGAAACTTGGCAACCGGTCAACAGTTACAAACAGATTGCCTTATTGGCTTTCAGCATCTGGAATATTTTAATTTGAACTTTTTTAGCGTTCCATTTTTTAAAAGAAAAAACCAATTTCGAGTCAGTGACGACTGCCGACAGAAGTGAAAACTTAAAACTATGCAAAAAGTTAGGAGCTGTTATAGAGAGAGCCAGCCAGACTTTCGTTAAAGTTTTAAACTTTAAGGCCGTCTAGCTGGGGGTTGCCACGACTCTAAGAGCGATCACGCACTCATCCGATCCGAATCCGTGAAAATACGGATATAAAAATATCTATATACGTCATATCTCATCATAAGCTGCCATACAAATATTTCTATGACAACTTCGGAACATATTTTCACGGATTCGGATCGGATGAGTACCTAACCGCCGTAAGTGTCTGGCAGTGCATGACGTAATTTCTAATACTACTTCAAACAAAATATAAAAAAAAAAAAATTGATACTTTGACGTAAGATTTTTAAACCCTTATCACCTGTTATCTCCCAAAGCCACCATGTTCTATTCTTCATAGTCGCTGATAGTTCATCCCTGTATTGGGGACGAAGGTCTGGCACGCGCTGGCTCTTAGTCCATTAGGAGGTACTCCGATTACCGATACCATATTTCCATTAAAAATTTAACCATAATAATAGGTTGCGTTATGGAACAAATTTTACAATCCAATAAAATAAGCATGTTGCAGCTGACGCGACGTTGAAGTTTTTACTCATCCCCGTCTGAAATCTTTCGTGCCGTATTTGAAAAGTTAGAAAGGGCTAAAATTGTTTAAAAGAAACACCTTTTAAAATATTCACTTTCGTTTATTTTGTAAGCGAGCGTTGGCGGCCATATTTTAGAGTGCGGAAATTTAATTATGTCGAGGGACTTGGGAATAGCCCCTTGGAGACAACTAGCGTGCAAAAGTGCTAACATTATTTCCGAGAATAAACACTTCTCATCTTTTAATCCTTCCTTTCCTTTTGGACTTCTACAAATATTTCTAATTCAAAATTAGGCAAATCAGCCGTTATGAGGTTTGAAAGCTCTAAATTAAATCAGCTTTGCCTGTCCTTTTCTAATTACATTTGTAAGAAATTGATACAAATACTCTAAATTTTAGTTGCGCTCAGTACCATTATAAGTATTATCTATTTGCATTTTCATGAAATAGTACCTACTAGGTATCAACTACACGGAGCAAAATTTAAATTTTCTGCTGTCAGAACAAACGGAGACAAATTACGAGCGAAAGTCGAGTGTACATAAAATATTAAGTCCACACCCAAAAGGGCTCTGAATTGTAAAAGGGAGCTGCAGTGTCACGTAAATATTATGAGAGCATTTGGCTGCTAACCTGAGCACAAACAATGCAACTGGGAAATCTGCTTACTACTGAAATTCGAATCCAAACATAAGAATCTTACGCCACACAAATCTGAATTATTCGAGACTTTAGAGCACTTTCTTAGCGAATACTATTATGATTTATGAACTCTGGTTCTGGTCTGAGAAGGTTTTTTTTATTCAAGTACAAGTTAGCCCTTGACTGCAATCTCCACCCAGGTATAAAATCCTTCGTAAAAGTATAAAGTCAATTTGTTTAATATATTCTGTAGAATAAATAATATTAGAAATCACGTCATGGATAGCCAGACAGTTAGTATCAACCCCCTGCCAGACCCCCTTAAAGTTTAATATGTCTTAACGAAGGTCTGGCCCTTACGGGCTCTTAGTACATACGTTTATACTAAGTAGTACGTGTACAAATGTATGATGCTAGCCTAATTGCAATTAATTCTTGTACGGAAGTTTGTATGCATTTTTTAAAAATTTATATACAGTCTTGATCTAGGTTTTTATACAGGGTGCAACCAGAACGCTGGCATCAAAAACGAAGACAGGTGATAGTACTGATGATTACTGATATGATACCACAAAAACACGCGAAAAAAATATGTACACAGCCACAAAAGACCTAAAATAAACTGGAAGTAGAATTGCTTGCTAGTAAAAAAGCCTTGTAAGACTTCTTATGAATTTATTTCATTTAAACTAGTATAAAACTATAAACTCTTACAAGCGTTTGAAGCACACCAAACTAGTAAAACAGAGCAAACTAATACGAAACTAGAAACAAAGAGATCGGAATAAAATCCCGAAAATCGGGACAAGAGTCGTTCAAGGCTAATGTTTGTTGTTGAACACGGGATTTTCAGCCGCGTTGGAAAATGGAAAATGCGACCACTTTGCACACCACTAACCTCATCTTACAAAGCTAGCCTAATAGCAGAGGTCGGGGTTTCCATCCCAGGCACGCACCTCTAACTTTTCGGAATTATGTGCGTTTTAAGTAATTAAATATCACTTGCTTTACCGTGGAAGGAAAACATAGTAAGGAAATCAAATATTCTCAAAGATGTGTAAAGTTACACACTCCACACTTAGCCAGCGTGGTAGACTAGTACGGCTACGGCCAAACCCCTTCTCACTCTGAGAGGAGACCTGTGCTCTGTAGTGAGCTGGCGATGGGTTGATCATGATGATGATGATGAACCTTATCAACACCTAAGTGGTTAAGACGTCGGCCTTCTATTGGGTTGGTCGGGCACGCACCTGTAACTTTTCAGAACTATGTGCGTTTTAAAGGAAAACAACGTGAGGAAACCGAAAGGAAAGGAGGTAGGTACGTTTTGTCGACTTTGTTGGATAAACAAATTGGATAAATTACATTTCATTTTTTTAAATCTATCTGTCTGTCCGTGGGCTGTATTTCGTGAACCGTAATAGTTAGAGAGGTGAAATTAGAATTAGATTTTTAATTTAGAATAGGGATATTTTTCAATGAATCCAATTACAGATTTATTGGGCACTCGGTATTCTTGTAGTGGGCTAAGTGAAGCGTGTAACTCCTTATATTGTTATCGTCTTGTTGAAACTTGAGCCAAGCGCACATGTCGTATTGGGATATTGGCTCAACTAAATTTACAGTTCCATAGAAAAATTCTACCTATTGGACTATTTATCCAAATGAATTCGTGGAGTTGTTATTCAACTTAAGTATTTGCTGAAGATAGTAATGATGCTGTGGCCACCCCGATCCTTACGACTCTACTATAAGAGTACGAGATTTCAACACTTAGGTTTTACAATTATTACAGTAGACAAGCAGTAAGTAGGTACGTCGTTATAATTTCACCCAAACTAGTCACAGTACCTAAGAGAAAACATTAATGAAGTGGGTTATATGTACGCGTATATGAACCAAATAAAAATGACTTCGTATTTTTCCCTAGGTATTAATAAATTATCACACGGCTTGTGGCTCACGGTGACTTTTATATTCCCGCCGTAATAAGCGAAAGTGTATCAAACCTAATATAATATATATATATATATGTTAGAAAGATAAGCGCAAACTCCAGTCACGACAATAGGGATCACGACTACTTGTCAAAATATCAGCGACTTTAGTTTTAGCTTGTATGAAATCACATATGTGACGTCATATTATCGTGTCCGTCCAATTTTAGACCATGTTTCAATAACTGATATTGAAATATCAATTACTGGGGTAATATTAAAAGCTGCTAGGTGTTATACCGCTTGAAATATTAGCTCAGTAATTGAGTTGATTCAGATTGTATGTATAGTATGCGACAGATTGAGATGGCAATCGTGGTATGAGGCGGGGGACGCTCGGCACACCTGCACGTCACCCGTGCTCGCCCGCACCGAGTTAGCGTGGGGGCTGTGCGGATGTACGAGGAGTTCCCTTTCCGATTGCCATCTCGACTTGTCGCGTACTATAGATGAAAGTGTTTGGCTCCCTTTATGATTTTAGTCAGGTTGTACGCGACAAAGACATAAGTACCTACCTACTTATGTAAGTAGGTATACTAAAATGTTTTCGTAACTATTTTAATTTCGAAAGTTCAATTTACGCAAACAGTTTTCTATTTAGGTATTTTTGTTTTCAATTTACTTTTATTCATTTAACTCTCCTTACTTAACTTGCGTAAATTGAACTTAAAAAGTTTTCTAGGTGTTATTTTTTTCAAATTTAGTTTTATTCATTTGAATTTAACACCCCTGAACTTAATACAAATCACATTATTAAAAGGGCAAAAATAGATGTAGTGTAGATACATGCAGTGTGTTTTAAAAATAACTACTTATATGAATGAGCAATCATTATACCTAATAGTTAAATCGTACGAAGCCAGACCGCGTCAGCTTGCCTGCAAAAAATATTGAGCCATTGCATCAGATCTAAGATTAAATACAGCTACCCCATCTCAATATACTATTCGAGGCGAGAAAAGTGCTTTTTTAATCAACTCAACGCTAGCGGTTTGTGTATTACTGGGAATGCAATCGAATCAAAGGCTTGGAGAGACACAACGAGCAACGACTACATGTCTAAGGGGCAGCGCAGACCGAACGCGCCGAGTGAGGACGAGTGGAATGGCATGTACATGTGCCACTAAGCGTGCTCATTTTCATTATAACAACTTAACTGTCAAAATAAATAAGCCGACTTCACTAATTTATTTTACTAACTTGACTGAGTAAATTATTGTAAAGAAAGAATCCGCGTTACAGCGCCATTCCAAGCCTTTTGTAAGAAACAATCCATTTGATTTATTGGTCTTTAAAAAATCAAATAAAAACCAACAATCGAATCAACATATCGGAAATGTTTAGACGCACACGCCACTCACTATAAGCCTGAATACTCGGAACATCGATGTATCGGAAGTGCCGCACAGAACGTCGTGCGCCGAGACGCCGCCGTCACTCTCTGCAGTGTGTACAAGTGGCAAGTGCTACATCCAGAAGCAAAATAGACCATAATGGGATTATCCTAAAGATGAAGTTTGTTCATATATACAGCTAGTGCTGAAGCGGAAATATTGTGAAATTGAGATCACTAATGAAGTTATGGTTTTCCAGGCTTTAGTACTGTTGTACAAAAGGTGCTGAGGTGTAAAACCTGTATTACAAATCGTAGGTAGGTACATAATATTTGCTTCCGCCATCGCGGTTCGCTGCCCGTTACGCTTTGCGTATGTCTAGCCTTTACCGGAGTAAAACGATCTCTACTTCTCTGTGCAATCTAAGCTTGATTTAACTGACTCTTTTACTCGTAGAACTTTTTAGCGTTTTTAACCAAAATTTAAAACGTTCTTTCTCGCCTCTTTCTCAAATGTATTTAGGAAATTTTGTTCGTGCTTTTAGGAATATCACATTTTAAACTACGAAAAAAATATTACATAAATTTATTGTACCTACGTATTAGGAATACACTAGCTTATGCTCGCGACTTCGTCCGCGTGGACTACACAAATTTTAAACCCCTATTTCAACCCCTTAGGGGTTGAATTTTCAAAAATCCTTTCTTAGCGGATGCCTACGTCATAATAGCTATTTGCATGCCAAATTTCAGCCCGATCCGTCCAGTAGTTTGAGCTGTGTGTTGATAGATCAGTCAGTCAGTCAGTCAGTCACCTT
The DNA here is from genome assembly GCF_902806685.2 of Maniola hyperantus. Lineage (NCBI taxonomy): Eukaryota > Metazoa > Arthropoda > Insecta > Lepidoptera > Nymphalidae > Maniola > Maniola hyperantus. Next base: position 10,321,819 of record NC_048545.1, on the reverse strand, counting down.
TTCCTTTTATATATTTAGATTAAAAAATTGATGACACGCTTTCCCACTGGGAACTGCACTGGACTAGATGCATCTGACGATTCAAAAAATGCTTGTATAAGTTTAAAATTGATAACTAAATTTTTTTTTATACAACATAATAGAATGTGATTAGAGAAAGTATAGAATGTACCCACCTATAGAATATAAATATACTAACTATTTCAAACTTTGCATAATCGACTAACTGTCAACGAGTATCCTAGTCGTCCGCTTAGGTAATATTTGCATAACCTAAGCAACTCTATCAATCAGCAGCCCAAGCACAATTAGTGCGATAACGCTTTCCCACGGCAACAAAGCCAAGCAAAAGCTGCATGAAATCTGTACAGAAGCAGGCGTTAGGTACTTTTCGGAATTCCATGAGACAGGTACAAGGGATTTGGTCCCTTGTACCTGTCTCATGGAATTCCGAAAAGTTAAGCTTAATTTTATATTAAGTATATTATTTTTAGATCTGTGTTGTGTTGCGTGATAGTGGTGCGTACCTATTGATTGCTTGGTGGCTAGCTTCTCCTGCATGTTTAGCAGTGGAAAGACGGGCTGTACATATCGCATGCTGCACCATACAAATTTGTCTGTTTCAGCAAATTATAGCATACTAGCTTATGCCCACGGCTTTGGTCACGTGGACTACACCAATTTGAAACCCCTATATCGAATTTTTAAAAATCCTTTCTTAGCAAACCGCAGACGTCTATGTCATAATAGCTATCTGCATACAATTTTCAGCGCGATCCGTCCAGGTTTGAGCTGTGCGTTGATAGATCAGTCAGTCAGCTTTTTCTTTTACAGGTATACTAGCTGATGCCCGCGACTTCGTCCGCGTGGATTTACTTTTTTCAAACTCCCGCAGGAACTCTCTCTTTGATTTTCTGGGATAAAAAGTAGCCTACGCGTTAATCCAGGGTATAACCTATGTCTATCTAGGTGATTGAGTAACAAACATCCACACTTTCACATTTATAATATTATTAGGATTTAGATTAAGCTTTTCATTCCTGCAAGAAAGCGTTGTCGCATACGTTCTTGGGCTGCAGTGCTCGTGTACAGAATATTCCTAATTTACAAAGTAAACATCACCACGATGCAGATATTGTATGCAGAACAAACATAGTTGTAATAGAATGTAAGCCCGCTCTAAGTCGGTAAATCTTCGTTAAGTCCAGCGCGGGCGTGTGGCTCGGACCAGGCTTTCGGTAAACACAATATTAATAACTGATAACACAACTGTTTTTTCTGTTCCGTGACAAAATTAATATACGGTAGATATTATTGAAATTTTGTAATATGGGTAGAAATGTTTCAGTACAAAACATTAATATCCATTACTAATATTATAAATGCGAAAGTGTGTCTGTCAGCTAGCTTTTCGCGGCCCATTCGTGTAACCAATATTAATAAAGTTTAGTATAGAGACAGCTTGCATCCCGGGGAAGGACATAGGCTACTTTTAATCCCGGAAAATTAAAGAGTTCTCACAAAATTTTTAAAAACCTAAATCCACGCGGGCGAAGTCGCAGACATTATCTAGTTCTAAATATAAAATCAGTAGATCAAAATATGCTTAGCGAAAAAAAGAATTCCCTAGGAGGCCCTAAAAGCAACACCATTTCCGAAAATTGTGTTCACGAAGTCAGTAACAACTCTATTACAATTAGAACGGAAGGCGGAATGTTCTAGGAAGTAAAACGAAGACAGGCTTCGCATTTAGATCCCCCAATTAACTTTGTCTCGGCATAAATCCCTGGATTAATGGAGAGACACAGTCGGTAGTCGCGACTCTTTTAATCTTTTTAATCAGCTTTAGTTTTAAGTCGACTGGAATTAAATCTTTCCAAGAAAGTTTTCTAATTGGACGTCAACAAGATTATTTTCTGTTTGGAAAAAGTAACTGAAAGTTACACTATAATAATGTCCCTTTGCTGAGAAAAGGCCAACTCTCTTATATCAAACTTGAAGATGCTCGTAACTTCATCCGGGTTTTAAAAATCTCGTGGGAACTCTGATTTTCTGGGATTAAAACTCCAATTACTCTCCAGGACTTTAACTATATCCATGCATAAAATTACGTCGATCCGTTGCTCCGTCGAGGCGTGATTGAAAGACAAACTAGTAAGCAAATACACTTTTGCATTAATAATATGGTTAACTAACGTATGCTCGCGACTTCGTCCGCGTGGACTACACAAATTTCAAAGCCCTATAACACCACCCACTTTCTGCCACATAGGTACTGTAAGTGATTTACTGAGTGATCTAATAAGAAGAAATTGTAGGCACCTATTTTGTGATAATATTGAGATACTTACATAAAAAAAATTAAGGGCACGCCTGTATTGTTTAAAGTATTATGGTTTCAAAGTAATTTAGTAGTGGCAATTTCTCGAGAGCGTGTAGCTTAGTATTTTGCCTGGACACGTCGCCTGTCGTATAAAACGTGCCACAACAGAAAAGGTAATTTAAAAGATATTGCCTTGAGTCTTTCGATATAATTCCTCTTTGAGAGAGCGCGTTACAAAAAGGAATATAAAAACTGACGCTCTTTTATGTGGAGTTAGATTATAATATGACGAGGAAATCCTGTACGAAGTGTGGATACTCAAAGAGACGTGAACTTTAACTTAATTATGTATCTACTTGAAGTACATAGTAGAGGAAGGGAAGTACAGTACCCAGCAATAAATAGTGTACATCGACCTTTAGAAAGAGAATTAACGGTTTGATTTTCTCGCTGCGACCGACAAAACGTCACATAGGTATGAGTGACAGAGATAGATAGATAGAAATACTTTATTACATGAAAAATATTACATAACATGACAAAAAACAAAGAAACTAAAACTAAAAAATAATTGTATGCAAAGGCGGCCTTATTGCTCACATCAATATCTACCAGGCAACCTTTGGTGAAAGGAGAAACTAGGTGTGTTGGATAGTACTTACACGCAATACAGAGACATGTAGTATATATACAGATATAAGATAACGGTCTACAAAGTCGAAATCTCATTCTAAAGGTTGATGTACATAATTTTCTGGCGCGTACTGTATGTTATTAATGTTTTAGTAGTGCCCGGTAAGTCACGCTTAGTTTCAATAAATGTTTAAAATAATAAATATTTTTTATGGAAATATCAACTTACGACAAATTGCAAGTCCATATCAAGTGGCAGAATTACGACAACGCTCATGTTACGTTCGTTAACTTTTTAAGAGCTATACTTAGGATTCCTGAACGCCTTATATTATAACAGCTTATACTTTTTATAACTGTGTACAATCGTCTCAAGTCTGAACCCTCACCGACCCGGTCCAATATTGCACGGCTCTTCATTCTGAGAGGAGAGCACGGATCTCCTCTCGTAATGAAGAGGGTTCAGGTATGTTTAGACTATAGCCCACCATGCTGGTCAAATGCAATTTAGATAGATAGATAGAAATACTTTATTGCACGCAAAACATGAGATAAACAGGACAATAAACAAAAAACAAAAAACTAAAATGCAAATTAGTAGACTTCACACACCTTTGAGAACATTATGAATAACTCTCAGACATATAATATTTTAGGTTTCCTCATTATGACTGACTGTGAACGCGTTAACGTAACTAATCTAAAAAACTCTATAGGTACAATAGCAATTCTTTAAACGATTTATAAACACAGGAACCAGGACCTTTTTTTGCTAGGAATCCTTTGTAATCTATCACACGACAGAAACCCTTCAATAATCATACAACTACATAACCAAAATGAATTTCCAGCGGTGATATTACTATCGTAATTTGAATTTAGCTTTTACAAACTAACTTTGCGAGGATAAGATTGTGATATAGAGCAGCCCTCTTGTTACACCAAAAGTAATTAAGCGTGTCCTGTCGGTACATTTAACATCACAAATTCTTCAGGTAAGCGTGAAAACTGGGGTGAAAGATTTTTCTTTCAAACTCGATAGATTGAGGTCACATTGTATTTAGTTCTACCCCCAAACATTTTAGCGTCTGCTCAATTTGCCGCTCATGCGACGAAAATTTTGGGTCATTCGTCAGTTGTTTTGTTTTTAGGCCTAAACCTGCCATAAGAGTGCGTTTTCGCGGACGCGGGGCTGGGCGGAGTGGAGCGGAACGGACTATGAATTGGCCAATCGCAGTACTCCGAAATCCCCACTCCGTATTAGTGGAAACTGTATGATTAGCCAACTCACGGTCCGCTCTACTCCACTCCACCCAGCTCCGCGTCAGTGGAAACGCACCCTTATAACAGGTTTAGGCCTAAAACAAAACTGAGGGCCTAGCAGCTTAGTTTGACAGCTACACTGTGACGATAGCAATCACCACTTATTGGCCGACACTTTCTCACTATTGGCTCAAATGCATTGTTGCAGAACGAATTACATAAAGTTAGCCAATCGCAACAATTGAAATCGGTGCAGCTTTTTTTATATTGACCAGCTGGAGTCAGTGATGGCCATGCAAATGGCCTCAACTTGACTGGTGTGCATGGGTAGATTAAAAATAGGTACAGCAACAACTTAATAAATTACAAAAAGTACGATAATAAATACCTCTTGTCATATAACGTACAATTAATTCTAAGTAGGTATTACCGTTTTAATAAATTATCTCTGGTATTACGTACAGAAGTTGCACTTTGGTTAGCTATGCGGAATGAAGACGTCATTCCTCATAGTGGATAGGCAACCTAACTAAATTCGGTGGAGAGTATCATATTATGGGCAGCCAATAATGTTAGTGTTAGGCTTAGGATAATAGCGAAATGCTAAGCTCTAGTGAGTAGGGCTCTTAATTGACAGACCATTATGTAACTCGAGTTAATTGTTCAATATCTTCATAGTTACTGCTCATAGTATAATCTCCTATAGGTATTATGTGGCTAGATTATGGAGCATCAAATCAATTTCTCGGATATGTATAATATCTATATATTGATATAATAAAAATACGCTCGTTGGTTCTCTCTCTATTCACTATGACATTAAATAAGTCATCATCATCATCAACCAATAGACGTTCACTGCTGGACATAGGTCTCTTGTATGGACTTCCACACGCCACGGTCTTGCGCCGACTGAATCCAGCGGATCCCTGCGACTCGTCTGATGTCGTCCGTCCACCTAGTGAGGGATCTTCCAACGCTGCGTCTTCCGGTGCGAGGTCGCCATTCCAGCACCTTGGGACCCCAACGTCTATTGGATGTACGAACTATGTGCCCTGCCCATTGCCACTTCAGCTTCGCAACCCGTTGAGCTAAAATAAATAAGTATACCTACCTAATACGGAATACCCAGCTAATGCATACTCTGGCTTCAAACTGTGCATGCCACTGAACTACGGGCGCGTGGTATACCATGGACCTGGGATCCGTCACCATATCGTATCTTTAGGAAACAAAGACAAAGTCAAATAATTTTAACATCAAATTAGAAAGGAAAATAAATTGTATTATAGAACTAGCAACTAAGTGCAAAACTACGCAAAAACAAAGGGGAATCTCGCCGCTACTCAGCAAATTGTCTTATAATTAGTTGCGAAACTGTGTTAGTTTGTAAGCAGTTCGTCTCATAAACCTACCTAGTAGCAAAGTCGTAAGACATGCATATTATCAATTAGATAAAAACTCTTGCACTTTCCAGTGCAAGGTTCCCATTCAAGCAGCATGGAAACCCAATGAAAGGAAAAGAAATGGGCATTGAAAGTATTTATCCATACTAATATTATAAATGCGAAAGTGTGTCTGTCTGTCTGTCTGCTAGCCTTTCACGGCCCAACCGTTTAACCGAGTTTGACGTAATTTGGTATAGAGATAGCTTGCATACCGGGGAAGGACATAGGCTTTTTATCCCGGAAAATCAAAGAGTTCCCACTGGATTTTAAAAAACCCAATTCCACGCGGACGAAGTCGCGGGCATCATCTAGTAACGCTATAAAAGACCATTGAATCAAAAGTGGAAGCAATGACCTAGGCCACTTTAAGCAAGAAATTACCTGAAATTCCTGTCCTCGTAAATCAAACATGAAACAAAAAGCTTAGTTTTGTTTTAAAATACTATATTTTATACCTAGTGATTAAATAATTGAATCAAACTTCACTTAGAAATAACTGTGGCTCATAAAAACTGGAAGCTTGTTAAAACTGAGTAGAGTTGCAAACGCTAATATTATAAGCAAACGCTTTTACATAGTATCGCCTGTAGGCATTATAATGGTTTCGAATGGAGAATTTAAAATACACAGTAATATACAATGTACTATAATTAAAGAACTGTTTCAGAATAGCAAACTATAACTTGATATTTCCTGTAAAATGTAGCAATGTAATTATGATCTTTTTTCACAATCATAATAAAAAACCGGTCAAGTACAAGCCGGACTGGCACATGATTATCTCACATTTTTATTTAGAACACTGCAAGTTAATGACAGACTTCGCCATCTATCTACAGTAGGTACACGACAGGAAATATTGTACATCGACCTTTAGAAAGAGATAGCAGTTTCGTAGAGCGTTGTCTCTGTCGTTGAGACCGACAAAACGTCATAAAGGTATGAGACAACGTTTTACAAAGCCGAAATCTCATTCTTAAGATCGATGTACAAAATTTCTTGACGGCCACTGTACTCGTATATTATTTGATTTAGTAAATTAATTTTTCACGAACACATTTTAATTTTTTTTGCTGTGATGTTACCACAAACTCACGGTTTTCTGTTTTCCCCCCTTTACTTGTGCTATAAGACCTACCTATCTGCCAATTACATGATTCTAGGTCAACAGAACGTACTCTATAGATTTTTTTTGGCAGATATGACAGACAAGCAGATAACGCAGTTATCCTTTAGTGTTCCCTTTTCTTTTTGAAGTGCGGAACCCTAAAAAGCTTTGCAGATATTCTGTAGCGGCTAAAAATTTACCGCAAAAGCCTGCAGCGTCCCATAAAGCGGAGTTCATTAAATAATTTCACGCGGCGCTAGAAAAGTGGCGGCCATTGCAAAAGAAAATATAAGATTATCTAAAATGACTGCGCCACAATGAACGTTACGAGATAAGAATATTTGTTCTTTGATATTTAACGTAAGAATCCAGGTGCAAAATGGCACTGTGTTACTTTTTTCTTGTCGTTGTTTCGAAATGAACAACATTTTGAATAAAAAACTAACAAAAATTAAGTAGGTACACGAATAGCTATATTTGAAACATCATCGTCATTTAACTTTATTGTCGTTTTGAAAATACAAGTTTTTTACCATTTTGTGAATAATAATTTTACACAATATTATAAATAGATCCTGTACCAAGCAACTTATTTTATAATATTTCATCTGTGCATTGCGGTATTCTCATTTCATTCCGGTAATTTTTGAGTCTCATTTTTATCATGATAAATCCATCATCGGCCAACTATGCCCAGCATGGGGCTCCTCTCAAAGTGATAAGGGTTTAGGCCATAGTCTTAAACGCTGGCCCAATGCGGATTGGCAGACTTCACACACCTTTGAGAACATAAAGAGCTCTCGGGTATGCACGTTTCCTCACGATGTTTTTCTTCACCGTTAAAGCATGATATTTATTTGTTTTAAAAACGCAAATAACTCCGAAAAGTGCGTTCCCAGTATCAAACCCCCGACCTCCCAAAGCAGTTTATTTTATAATTTTTATCTGTGCGTTGCACTATTGTTCTCTCGTTTCGGTATTTTTGAGTCTACCTAAAAATAATAAACAAGTGTTGAATAGGACACAGAAACACAAATATTTAGAGAGCAAAGGTCGTTTCGGTGTACAAAATCTTGACCTAAAACGATCGCTCGACCTATTTCCTAACATAACGACTGTCTGGACAGACCACTGTGAGATGAAATATTGTCAGAGCCGCTTTTAGATGCTCATCTTACCGAAGTTTTAATTTAATTTATCTGTGTTTTGAAACCACTTTTGTCCATTTGAAATGGACATATACATTCAAATACGTTGGAAGAGGTGTGCCAAATGTCAGTGCAAAGGGCGGGGTTTGAACCTTTGACCTTTTGGTTTCAGTCCACTCCTTTACCCGTTGAGCTATTGAGGCTCTAAATACTCTGTGTCAAAATTTCTTGGTATTGACACTATGTTAACACCAAGTATTTAGTTCCAAGTACGGTCACGTGACGGTCACTGCTGCTATCAGGCAGCGCCAAAATAGCGAATATCAAGTTGCATCAAAAACAGTTTCGGCAATCGCAGGTCCAGCGTACTTGTATTAGTAGAGGTTAGTGTAGCTTTTACCAAATGGCCAATGACAGACGTAAATGGATGTCACACTGAATGTCTAAAGCATGTCTAAAGCAAAATGTAGAGATGGTAGTAGTCGTAGACTTAGATCACGTTCACCAGTACAAGGGAATACCACCTGCTTATTAAACGCTATATAAACTAGGCTTAGGTCTTCAATCCGGCAGGAAGCGCATATTATCAACCCAGCAGTGGTAGATTCACTTGTCGATTCAAAAGTATTAAAAAAATCCATTTCTATGGAGTAATAGTTATAAATAGTATAGGTAGTAGAGTAGGTACCTAGACATAGTAAGAAAAGTAGGTATAGAGTCTATAGCTTCATCTATACATATAAAAGGAAAAGCTGACTGACTGGACTGATCTATCAACACACAGCTCAAACTACAGGACGGATCGTGCTGACATTTGGTATGCAGATGCTATTATGAAGTAGACATCCGCTAAGAAAGGATTTTTGAAAATTCAATCTCTAAAGGGGTAAAACAGGGGTTTGAAATTTGTGTGGTCCAAGTCGACGAGATCGCGGGCATAAGCTAGTCTACCACTTTCTGATAAGTAGAGAGCTGATAAGTACAGTTGAACTACCTAAATAAAAACATTTCTATTGCAAATCCATAAAAATCCGAGAATGAAGTAATTCTGTTTATCCGGTTTATCATAGAGTTCGTGCCGTTTGCAATAATATTCCGTGAACCGTTCAATCGACACGCGACCACGCATGTTTTTATAAGCTTTTCCGCTAAAAAAGGCACCCTGTCCACTAGTGGAGTGTGAGGTTGCGTAGCAAGGTTTTTTTATACATCAAGCAAACGAACAGGCGGGTCACCTGATGTTAAGTGATTCATCATCATCATCATAATCAACCCATCGCCGGCTCACTACATAGCACGGGTCTCCTCTCAGAGTGAGAAGGGTTTTGGCCATAGTCTACCACGCTGGCCATGTGCGGTTTGGTAGACTTCACACACCTTTGAGAACATTATGGAGAACTCTCAGGCATGCAGGTTTCCACACGATGTTTTCCTTCACCGTTAAGTGATTGCAGCAACAGAAAAATTACCATTGCATTGCCAGTCTTTCAGAAATTTATTGATCCGCGCCTTAAATAACCATTTATTGTAATCTGGTGGGAACACTGTCGAAGGGAGTTGGTTCCACAGTTTGCATCTGCGTGGAAGAAAAGATCTGGCACAACGGGCGGTCGAAGTCCACCAGGCACCCAGTTGGTGAGGCTGAAATTTCTTACGGCGTGCGGTGCGGTTGTAAAAAAAGGAGGGTGGAATGAGGTCAAACAACTACTCAGAGCACTCCCCATTTGGGTCGATTGTGGTAATTGGACCCATTTAAGGAAAAGTATAAAAAATAGGAGGTTTTGTTGTGATCTTTTATTTTTAAAGATACTAATCTAGTTCTATCTACTTTAGTTATTTGGCTTTCAGAAATCGCGAACAAAAGTTTTAAAAATTAACTCTTAATAAGTGAAAATCACTTTTTTTGTAAATAATACTTTCGCTGGCGTTACCACACACGTCGGATAGTGAGAGCCCACAAATCTCCATGTGGCTAATGTTTGTGCTTCACACAGTACAATCACCTATTAGCTATCTCGCACATCGCTTGTGGAATGGCAGCCTAACATCAATATTGATTGCGCATCACGTTGAGTCTATTTCAAATCATTTCTATTTGCTTGTTTGATGTTGAATTAATATTTAGCCATGGACGTAACACGTTCACCGTATTTTTCATTTGTTTTTTTTATTGAACCACCAACAGAATCATACAAAAAAATACATCAGCATGCAGACAGATAAATTGTGCGTAAGAACTTAGAACTAACAGATTATGAAAGAAACTTGATCCTGGAGAGATTATTCTGTAGCAAAGATAAGATGCAAGCAAAATCTTGTACCTACAAGATTCATTAATATCTCCGTCTCCAGGATTTATCATATTTTTGTGTAGAATCGGAGCCGTTGAGGCGTGAAATGGTAACAGAAACAGACAGACACACTTTCACATTTATGTTATTAGCATATTGTATTTTACTAGGATTTAGGATTAATCATAGTTTACTTCATTATCATCATCAATCATCATTGCTAACAGATAGACGTCCACTGCTGGACATAGCGTACAACATAGCTCTTGTAGGGAGTTCCACAGATCACGGTCTTGCGCCACCTGAATTCAGCGGCTCCCTGCGACTCGTTTGATGTCGTCTGTCCACCTAGTGGGGGTAATCCACGTAGTATAAACCTAGTTTATTTCAGTATTAGATGATGCCCGTGACTTCGTCCGCGTGGATTTAGAATTTTTTAATCCCGTGGGAACTCTTAAATTTTCCGGGATAGCCTATGTCCTTCCCCAGGATGCAAGCTATATCTGTACCAAATTTCGTCAAAATCGGTTGAACGGATGGCTGGTGCAAAAGCTAGCAGACAGATAGACAGACAGACATACAGACAGACGGACACACTTTTGCATTTATAATAGGTATCAGTATGGATTTAAAATTTCTCACTTCTGCCACCGTAATTAAATTAAGCAGATAGTTGGAATCTCTCAATTAATTCATCGCAATGAAATAGATTAGAGAGATTACATTCACTCAGCTATCAGATCTCAGCATACAGTAAACACATTCAGGGACGTGAAAAGTGGTTTTTTAATCAACTTGGAGCTGTGGTTGCTGTACAGTTAATGCAACGGGAATAAACTGATGTCGTGCGATCTTTATCCCTTGAAGTTTAGTGCTGTGAAATACGGTAATGGATTTTTCACCTCACCAGCTCAAACAACCTTTTTGCTTTGTTGATTAAAAACGCAGCTTTGTTGATTAAAACTGAGTGAACAGAAGTAAATTTAGCTTGTTTATGTGTTAATGTTATATGTGGTTTTTTTTTCAGCAAACGCCCTGATATTACAGGTTCCTGAAGTGTCGGTAAATTTAATATTAAATTTACTTTAACCTTTCCAAGTTTATTTATTTATTATTTTTGAAGATAGTGGGTATAATTTAATTTATATATTTGTTATGTGTAGTAATTGTGTTTTGAATTTAGGACGCTGCAAATTGACATTTCTAATTTTGTTGCCTCATAAAACTTTCAGAATCTGCATATAATACTTATATGCAAATGTTTTATTTAATAAACAATTAAAAAAGAGCAACGGAATGGCATTCCGAACCAGTGGTAAATTCTTTCAACGATTCAAAAGCTCTTCTAAAAGAATAAAAATCGATTAGATATATTCTATTCTATTTTTTGTATACTGCAAAAATGAAAAACATATTGCGATTTTGATTGATTTGTGTTTTTAAGACTTAATTCGAAAGAAATAAGAAAATAAAAATATAGTTTTTTACATCTTATATTTTCTCGCTAATGAGGTACTAAAAAAATCGTATAAAGCCACAGTTGAAAGTAAAGTAATTTGTTTCTTGTGCCTTTGAAAGTTGAATCCATCAGTATACCTACCTGCTCAGGAATTTAAGATTTTCATATCTTTACGCATACAACTTGATTAAGAATAAGATTCTACTGTAGATACAGTTTAAATTCATTACTTATTTAGTTAGTTGATATACAATGTTAGTGATTATAACCAGGACCGAACGACGTGATGGTTTGTATTACTATGTATGTATATATGGATAGAAACCACAAACTATTAATTAATTTTCGTTTACAATAAAAGTCCGTTGCCAAAATCCTTGAAGTCAAGTTTATCGAAACATTACAATATGAAAGCCTTCTATTATACTAGCTTTTGCCTTTTGTCTTGCCATGCTTGTCATGTTACAAAGAGCATATTATAGCGAGGTTAAATGCCTATGACCTTCAACTTAATCGTAACAACTGTTACATCGATTATGTATTTTGTATTTTTGTTGTACCAAAGCTTGTGAGGCAATACTTATGAGTAGGTATTTTCGCTTCAAACTCTGACCTCTTGGTTGATCCTATTTTTTAAGGTTTTTGGTCAATGCCTCAAGGTTTTTTCTTCTAATGAAGTGGCCATCCAATGACGCATTTATATTGTAACTACCCGTCATATATTATTATATCACATGTAGGTACCTACATTCTTATATAATTTTTATAAAAATAACGCGCCAACTTAAAACACTTCAAACTTGTGTTTTAAGTTAAATGACGCTATTAACTTTGAAATTTTAACTATTCACGAGCAAACGGATTTTGCTTTATAAATCAAGCGCGCAATTCGCTTAACATAAATCCAAGGATAACATCGCAGGTATTAATAACGCTCAACCTCATCGTAAAATATTCCACTCTCCGGAGATTTCCGGATTTGCTCTGTCTGTAATGTTAAGAGATTTGTTACTTGTCCTGTCTGTGGGCATTGTAAGTAGATAGAGCAAGTTTCAAATCCGGAAAATCTCTCCGTCCTTCTATAAAAAATAAAACAAGTTTAACTAAGTAATTACTACTTAATTTATTGAGTTTTTGCATAGAAAATAACTGTTAGGTTTAAAATAAACACGCGTTCAACGCTTGTTTGAGGACGTCTATTTTTGTTGTAATATTTTTGTCTAAGTATTCTACCTTTAATCTTGGCTATTATTGTGTTCCACACAATAATAATTGTGTTCCAATTGTATTTATTTGAAGTCATTCACTTTCAAATCCACGTGGATCTATGTAGTGGTAATCTCGAGAAAGAATGCGTTTTTCAACTTTTAAGCTTTGGCCAGACTGAGGCAAATTTGACTCAGGAAGTGCTTTTAGTGGAAGTCACCTCACCTTATCTATTCTGAATACAAACAAAGTAATTTTATTTTGATTTGGAGACAGTCAATGTGCAAAAATCTGGTATACCTACATATGTTAACCCTTAGTAGTTGTTGTTGTATGCTAGGTTAACCCGCTACTAGACTGTATTTATCGTCACTGACCACGGTAATATTGTAGCCAAGGACTAACTTCGTCATCATCATCATTATCAACCGATAGACGTCCACTGCTGGACATAGGTCTCTTGTAGGGACTTCCACACGCCACGGTCTTGCGCCGCCTGAAACCAGCGGCTCCCTTTTACTCGTCTGATGTCGTCCGTCCACCTAGTGGAGGACCTTCCTGCGTCTTTCGGTGCAAGGTCGCCATTCCAGCACTTGGAACCTCAACGTCTATCTTTGTTCGACTTCTTTCTAACTTATCGAACAAATACTTCAAAACCGTAATAGACTGCAATATAATATTTTCAACTGTGTAACATTATCTTTGTGTGTGTTAATTAAGATTCGGGGCACTGTTACGGAAAATGGCCAAAGAGGGACCGCGGTGTCCCCCCTGTGTTACCCTAATTTATCTTTCTCATATCACGGCCCTTATATTTTGCACCTGATGTGTTTGATATATTTTTAAAATAATTTCATGTTACTGTTGACCAAGTTATAAATACGTTCTTTGTCTATTAATTTAACGTTATTTTAACGTTACTTATTAAAATACCTCTATAAGAGCTTTCAGAATACAACAAAACAACTAAGTATACCTTTTAAAATGATGTAGGTACCTTGTTCTGCCGAAAATAAACTTGCAAGCAAAGAATGCGGCTTGGTTACACTATAGTCTTTATTTTAATAACCGACTGACAAGTTTACGATATAATTAATGTGTCTTAAAATATTTGTTTAAATTAATATCAATAGAACCATATGAGCATGCTTGTAAGCATGTCACCGGGTGCTAGGCAAATATCGCCACCCCTTAAATATCTGTAGCACCAGACGAACTACCAACGAAAACTTCAATATATCTCCAAAAAAAAGAAAAAAGCCTTGACTCACTCACTGACTCATCAACGCCGAGCCCAAACTCTTGGGCCTATACTCTATCCACAGAGAGAAGTTAGTATAGGGCTCTCTCTGTTACGTAATCCCATTCAAATGACAGAGACAAAAAACTCAGAGAGCGTTAACCATTTTGAGTGGCCAACCTTTCACAAATTCAACACAACTATTGTTGCAAAGAGATAAGAATAATATAATATTACGCAATTTCTAAGCAATAGTAGTTTTATAGCAGTTATTTCATTTCTCCTTTTCATACAAAAAATGACATAGTTCACGGACAAGCGTACCTACTAAGAAGTCAGCTTCTACAAAACAGAAAGAGTTTCAGCACAAGGGTTACTTAACGCAATTTAGTGCGGGTATTTTTCTCAAGAGCGTGTCGCGTTTTATTTCAACCTGGACACGGCGACCGTCGTATAAAACGTGTCACAACACTGGACGTTATTTAAAAGATACTCCGCCGGGTTCCTTAAAAACCTTTTTAAGCGAACACAAAGAGTGAACGTTATAGTGCTTGCTATCTATGTTTGAAATCCTATGCCTTATTTTTCGCCGAAAAGATTAAAATGTTTGTGTAAATTATTAAAATGTTGCACGCCATTTTATGGTAATTTTGTGTGTGCTACTTGTAAAATAATTACCATAATATAGGTAATATGTGTACCGCAATATTTTATGCAATTAAAAAATTAATAATAAATAAAATAATTAATAAGTTATATTATAGGAATACATAAAGAAATTGTCTTCTGATTTTCTCCTTCCAGAAGCATTTCCTTTCAAAAGGGGGAACTTTTCCTATCCCGATTTCAGCAGGTGATCGGTACAGGAAAATTCCTCCCTTTTGAATGGAAATGCTTTTTTTAAGGAGAAAATCAGGAGGAACGTCATGATTTTTTTTCAATGTAAGCAATTCAATACAAATATTTTATGCAAACATAATATGAAGCCACAATAGCTCTGATTTAGACTGAAATCGAAAATTCTGTTGGAGAGATAAGGAGAATACTTACCTTGCCTAACATGTTACTACCCCACAAAAATCCCTCAAAATTTGGATTCAAAGTAGTCGCGACCCTCAGGAATGTGGGAGAGGTATTTAGCATCGCTAAAGTAATTATTTAAACAAGCCATTAAATAAATCATGCATACACTTGTTACTTTGAGTGAAACTGAAATAACATTTTCGCGAAAATAGTATAGGTAAATGTAAAAGAAGCTTTTTAAATTACCCAAAGGCTTCCCGATTCGACGTTCCCACAGGATAAAGTTTATTTCCTGCAATAAGGGAAACTACGACTCTAGTGAAAAGTCGAACTGGTTTTATTAAAGCTTTGGGACATTAGATGTTACGTAGGTACCCCTGGATTACCTTCATTCTTTAGAAATACCTATCTTTACGGAGTAATATAAAACTAGATGATGCCCGCGACTTCGTCCTCGTGGATTTAGGTTGCTAAAAATCCTGTGGCTTTCCACAGGATTTTTAGCAACCTATCTAAGCGGGAAATCCTTCCCAGGGATTCAAGCTATCTCTGTACCGAATTTCGTCAAAATCGGTTGAACGGTTGAGCCGTTAAAAGCTAGCAGACAGACAGACAGACAGATACACTGTCGCATTTATAATATTAGTATAGAGTATGATAAGTGTATTGCTCTTATTTTTGTTTGACTTCTTATAAATAAATAACCATATTAAAAAACAACTGCCTTCCATTTTGTAATTAAATCTACTAAGATAGAGGACAGAACTCATTGTTCTTTATAGTCGTATTCCTCATTGAGGGTCATGACCTCTTTCCGTAAACCATTTAATGGTAGGAGTTCTCTTGGAATACTAATGCGGTGGGTTCTCAGATCCTTCCACATACAACTCAACCAAAGAGAAAGAGATTTACTTAGGACAGAACTCATTAAGTATCTTTTGAGAGGGGTCTCTCCGTCACTCCCTCCATACAAAGGTTGTTTACTTCTCATTTGAATACTAACCAATCCAACTCAAAAGGATTTTGGAGATACGTTTTAGGAACTAATAATATATTTTTGTGGTTTTTCAGATTTCCGTTAAAATATTCAGTTTCAAATTTATTCAAGAATTTACATACAAATCTTTAAGCTCGTGTATTAACTCTAAAACTACCGGATTTATTTTTACGGAAATCTGGCAAGTCACATGTACATGTGTCAACAAAAACCAAAGATTCCGACGAATTGATAACCTCCTTCTTTTTAAAGTCTGTTAATAGAACGAGTTTGATTGTGTAAAACTACTTGTGTATAGAGCGTGTTTTGGAGAGCCCCCTGTTAATTTAATTTTCATTAAAAAAACAACAAATGCGGTGGCGGACTTCAAAGTTTAAGCAAGAAGTGAAAGCACGAGAACGAATGGCACCAAAACTCGGCAAAATAAAGGAACATTGCTAGCGACGGTTGTCGGTGTATCCTCCAGACGAGTTGTGAAACTGCACCGAGCCAAAGTTTTAATGTAGTTTTCCTTATAATTGAATCTAACGAACACTATTTATTAATTAAGATTTATACATTTGGCAAATATACTGTAGCTGAAGGGTTGATGCAATGAAGAACCAGCTACATATAATGATGTTTATTTTACACTTTACAATTGATATGTTATGTACAATACAGACGGGCTCGCGAGCTTTATATAATACAATGGTAGAAGATGTTGACGTGACGAGCGGATGATAGGGAATGTGGAATCTTGTAACGTGCGTGACCAGGAGGATTCTCTACTGCGTTCTAAATTTGAATATTGTTGTGTGGCAGTTGCGAAGTTTTCCTAATAGCTGCCAGCCAAGTAACGGTAGAGGTTGCACCTCTACATCACCCCCCTACGGAGTGAGAAACAGAAAAAAAAAGAAATATTAAGTAAGGCAAGTATTATATACATAAGAATGAAGGAAAAGAGCCCTAAAACTAGAACATGTTTGAATAAAAATGAGAAGGCAAATAGGATTGAAAGTTGCCTCAATGTTGAGTCTTCTGTAGCAGTATCTGGTAATGGTGTAATACCTCAGGTCATTGTGTACACAATGACTGGGAGGCAGTACTTAAGACCAGAGAAATAAGCAGTGGACCTGTATGCCTAAGTGACACGGAAAAAAATAATTACAATAAATGAAGCGTTCGGAGTGCAAAAAGGTTGATGACGGAGGAGACGCATGATGAGCAAATCTTCTTCACGTCGAACCTTGGCAAACTCGCGTCCACACAGACCTGAAGAGAGGTTCTGAGCGCGATAAACTCAGTGAACCTGGAAAAGTGAAAAGGTCGAAGGACTTACGAACGACTGACATCGTGTCTTAGGCTGCCCAGTGTACTACAGGAACATGTGTGCGGAGGCTATACAGCACTCCACAAAAGCTGCTTCACTTTGAAATAAAAGATGATCCGCAATGCACGGAGGAAGCTTTGCTGAAAACCTTACGAATTGTGGCATGGTCCGTAGGAGTTTGTTGTGAATGGAACCATGGAACGGAGAGATTAGTCCTCTTCATACGTGTAATACTGTTTCTTTATAAATTGCTGAAATTTAAATTGTTATGACAGGAAAATTTTACAAAATACAATGGCAATTATGACATGACAATATAACTAAATAAAATTGTTCTAAAAAAGTAAAACGTCTATAAAAAATTCCCTTTTTAAAATGAGATGATGAGACGTCACTTATTGTCTATATTGTTCATGGAATGTTAATGTTCTTTTTCACTGAATTTGAAAATTAAAAAAAAACGTCACTCAAAAATAATTTTCACAAAACAAAATGCAATGTCACAAATATTATTGTTAGAAATTGTTTTTCAGCACAGAAGAAATAATGTCCTTATAAAACCTGGATCCCTCCTCAGGGCGCCTTGGATATGTACTCACAAGGCATGCACGTATGAACCTCGCGTCGGGTTCAGGAGGTTGTGTTGTGGTCAGCGATGTAGGACAGGGTAGGTTGCGTAGCGTGCCGCGTCGAGTTAACTGGATTGCGTCCACGAGGGACACCATCTGTGGCGTCCATGTCGAGTCGCAGTCGTAACTCGTAGCTTTCGCGTTCAGAGGGTGCAGCTAATGTGGCCGCACGTCGTTGCTTGTTGCGTTGAGTTGCTTGCACGCCGGAGATGCACGGGAGCAGTGCGCAGGCTCGACCGCAGACGCAGGTACCTAATGTGGCTGATGTGTTCCTCAATAATGCGGCTGCGTGTTCTTGAGCTCGAGAGTCACCAATTATGTAGCTGAAGGGTTGATGCAATGAAGAACCAGCTACATATAATGATGTTTATTTTACACTTTACAATTGATATGTTATGTACAATACAGACGGGCTCGCGAGCTTTATATAATACAATGGTAGAAGATGTTGACGTGACGAGCGGATGATAGGGAATGTGGAATCTTGTAACGTGCGTGACCAGGAGGATTCTCTACTGCGTTCCAAATTTGAATATTGTTGTGTGGCAGTTGCGAAGTTTTCCTAATAGCTGCCAGCCAAGTAACGGTAGAGGTTGCACCTCTACAATACCTTTTACCATTACATGTTAAAAGACCTTGAGGTTTGAGACCAGCAAAATTGGAAAATAAGAAGTTGCTGTAAAGCCGAAAATTCAAAAAATCAGGCATTATTGGAACCATCTCATGTAAATTAAATAAATAAATAAATAAATAACCTTTTATTTGGGACCATAGCGCACAGTACAAAACAGAACAACACCAGACAAACGTACATAAACAAAACAAAAAAACACAACAAAAAACAAAGCATGAAGACAAAAAGATCACAAATACTTAACTAATACGTACGGCTTTCCATGCATTTCAACCGAGAAAACCACCGCCACCAAATTGTAGAAAGCCAACTAATTTTAATTTGAAAATATTCTTAAACCAAAATTTGAAATATAGCGAATATTTTAAAGTTTAAAACTATTTTATAAAGCCATTTTGTTCAAGTTTTAACTTGTTTAAATCTTGATTAATGTTTCAGCGAACATGTCCCTTGAGGAATTTACAGTATTGTGTTAAGTACAAAAGTTAATCATACCTTGACTTGTTATAAATCTTACAGCATAACAGGTGCTAAATTGTTTTACAAGTTAGAAAATATTAAGTAAATTAAAATTATTTCTTACAGTGGCGCAAATATTATGTTCGTACCTACTCAGCTTATCAGCGAGGTCCCGTATTGCGTTGTATTTATTGACCAGTAAAAATTAAAATACCTAAATGTAATGATGCCAAATCTATGTTAGATTTGGCTTCAGTAGCTATTTACACCTTTCTTCCAACACAACAAGTAATAATTTACAGAAAAAAAACCAGCCAAGTGCGAGTCGGACTCACGCACCGAGCGAGGTTTCAGTACCGTCGTATTTTTCGACATTTTGCACGATAAATCGAAAACTATGATGCATAATAATAAATAAAAATCTGTTTAAAAAAAATTGTAGTACGAATTGTAAGTACCCTGCGCGAGCCTGACTCGCACTTGGCTGGTTTTTTTCTTTTGAGATACGGAAATACATAGAGTAAGTACATATATAATATACAATACAAAACACTGCTTAAGTATTTTAACAATATCTCTCAATAATCTTATCAATCATCAATAGAATATGAATAATACTTAAAATTTTGCGAATACATTAAGGCAGCTCAGTTCGGTGCTTTCTTCATACAAACGTAGGAGGGAAAATACAACAATATTCGATATTGTACGCACAAAACTAAGAATTATATCGATTTATCTCGTCATTATCTAGGTTCAATGATATCTAAAACATTGAAAAAAATATTGATTTAAAAGTTACGAGCCTCAAAAGATTCCTATTTTAACACTAAATCTATGACAACTTTGGGCGTAAATAAATAAGATTAGGGATATGAAAATCCTAAAACAATTTATCATTACACGTAGTTTATTTATTCATTAGTTGAAATAACTTTACTTTGCAAACCTAAATTCAGTAGTTTTTTCTCAAAAATACTTTTCCCAAACTACTGTTCAACCCTTTTCAAGCGCTAGATTTCGGCTAAAATCATCATGCTTCTCACCCCAAAACATTAGACACCGCGCGGGTGGCGGAGGGAAGGGCCAGCCCAGCGGCGCGCGGCTGCGCGTGTAATATTGTGGTTTCTATGACGACAACTGTTGTTATTAATTTGTTTTCAAAAACAAAAGTCGTAATGATTTCATAAAATTAATTTTTATTCAGTGGCTATGCAAATGTGTAGAAGATTGAGCAGAGCAGAGTCAATAAGTCCTTCAAATACTTCAAATGCATTTTGTACATTGACCTCTGGAATTTGAAATTTGGACACCAATTTTATTCATTGGTTTATTGACCTGACTTTGTTGTTGAGGTCCTAGTAGGGATATCTACTCGTGTGGTCCTAGTACAATAGGTAAGTAACTTTGTTTAGTTATTTATTTTATCTAATTTTAAAAAACCGGCCAAGTGCGAGTTGCTCGCGCACCAAGGGTTCCGTACTCAGGTATTTTTTTGACATTTTGCTCCATAAATCAAAAACTATTATGCATAAAAATAAATAAAAATGTGTTTTAGAATACACAAGTAAAGCCCTTTCATATAATACCCCACTTGGTATACTTATCATACATTGAAAATTGAAAATAATATTTTTTCATTAACACACTTTAATTTTTTTTTGTAAGTTGTAATCACAAATCTATGGTTTTCGGATTTATTCCTTTACTTATGCTCTAAGACCTACGTACCTACTAAATTTCATGATTCTGGGTCAACGGGAAGTATCCTATAGGTTTGTGTGACAGATACGACACAGACGGAGAGACGGACAGACAGACAACGAAGTGATCCTAAGGGTCCCTTTTTTCCTTATAAAGTACGGAACCCTAAAAAGGTACCTGTATATGTATAATAATATAGGTAGGTAGGTACCTACCTGGTGGTATTTCTTTGTATTTTTAGGGTTCCGTACCTCAGAAGGAAAAAACGGAACCCTCTGTCTGTCTGTCTGTCGGTCCGTCTGTCCGTCCGTCCGTCTGTCCGTCCGTCCGTCCGTCCGTCAGTCCGTCCGTCCGTCCATGCGTCTGTCGGTCCGTCCATCGGTCCGTCTGCCCGTCCGTCTGTCCGTCTGTTCGTCTGTCGGTCTGTCCGTCTGTCTGTCTGTCCGTCTATCTGTCTGTCTGTCTGTCTGTCCGTCTTACAAATAAAGTACGCAACGCTTCGTACAAATAGTACTTTTTTATTTATTTACTAGCTGACGCCCGCGACTTCGTCCGCGTGGATGTAGGTTTTCAAAAGCCCGTGGGAACTCTTTTATTTTCTGGGATAAAAGAAGGCAGGTCATGCCTGTCGTAGAGGTGATGGCCGTTGGAGCCGGAAAGTTCTTGAGTGGAGACCGCGTAGGTATAAGTAAGCGTAGTGTGGGACGCCTTCCAGCACGATGGACCGACGATATACAGAGGCTGGCGGGAAGTGGCTAGGTGAGGAAGGCTGAGGACCGGGTGTGGTGGCGCTCTTTAGGGAAAGCCTATGTCCAACAGTGGACGACCGCAGGCTGATGATGATGGAAAAAATCACGTTGATCCGTTGCACCCCTCACACGTCCCTATCCGCCTTCTCCACTCCTGTCACACTGGCGAATAAGTTTGGAATAGAATAGGATTTCGATGGAGTGCGTGGATTTTTGTGAACGGAGTTCAACCATGTAGTCGTGGTTTGGTACAATAGTAAATGGTATAATATTAATTCATATAATAATATTGATTCAGATACAAGTTAGCCCTTGACTGCAATCTCACCTGGTGGTAGGTGACGATACAGTCTTGCTTACGACTATTTCGGATCGGAAATTCTTGGATTCAGGTTAAATGCAGTGCAAAAAGAGAGATCATTAGGATTCCGTACCTCAAAAGGAAAAAGGAACCCTTATAGGATCAGTTTGTTGTCTGTCTGTCTGTCCGTCTTACAAATAAAGTACGCAACGCGTACTAGTACGCGTAGTCTGTCTGTCTGCTAGCTTTTCACAGCTCATCCATTTAACCAATTTTGATGAAATTTGGTACAAAAATAGCTTGCATCCCGGGGAAGGACATAGGCTACTTTTATGATAAATAAGATTTAGTGGATACCGCTATTTTTCTGGAAATAACGTTAGATGCGAAACTTCAATGGGGCTCTCATATAAATAACTTATCGAACAGACAGTTCTGCTGCAAATGCGGTAAAAAAGATTCGCCAGTTGACAGACATAGAAACGGCGAGACTAGTATATTTTAGTTACTTTCACAGCATTATCTCATATGGCATATTATTAGAAAAGAAAAAGAAAGAAAAGAAAAAACGTTTATTTTTTAAAGCTGTACCACACATTACCAGTTACCAACTGGTTAGGTTATCCCAGCGCCTCTTATACTTGAGTAATAAAGTCAAAAAACCTCAAGTAGAAGAAGCGCCGGAATAAAGTATGTCATGTGTGGCACAACCCAAAAAAAAGGTCCCTACTCAGCATAAATGCATATTGTCTTGCACAAGTACAAAAACATACAGCGCTGGTTTTCAGTAGAAACCCTGATTCAGATGGCACCACGGAATTATTATGGGGTAATGCTGCTGATATAAATTCTATTTTTGTGCTGCAGAAAAGGGCTGTTCGAGCCATATATAGTATGGGACCACGAAAGTCGCTGAGAACTAAATTTAGAGAAGTTAAAATTATGACAGTGCATAATCAATATATTTTTGAAAATTTATTGTACGTATATAAAAACATAAATAAATTAAAAAAAAAAGT
Organism: Maniola hyperantus; assembly: GCF_902806685.2. NCBI lineage: Eukaryota > Metazoa > Arthropoda > Insecta > Lepidoptera > Nymphalidae > Maniola > Maniola hyperantus. The sequence goes on along the minus strand of NC_048545.1, from coordinate 10,298,873 downwards.
GACTGTCATAAGTTCAAAGTGACTGTCATAAGTTCAAAGTTTTCATAAAACGTAAACTAATTAAAAAATCCTATTACATTGTAAAGGATTATTTAAATGATAAGCAAGCTTGGGAATGAGTTGCTCGGCTTTGTGATAGTTCTAATAAGTTTAATTTATGATTTTGTAAAGTGGTGATAATAAAAAGAATACCCGGCTGAGTTAGCTGTGGGCTCTTCTCAGTCTTGGGCACGTTTGGAACCCTCGTAGCGTTTGCGAAATAATTATCACCACTATATTTTACAAATCCAACAACTGACAATCGAAAAGAGTAATTTATTACCTATTTTGAACAAATCATTTGACTTTGACTTTTGATCTCGGAAAATCAAAGTTCCCACGGGATTTTTAAAAAACCTAAATCCACGCGGACGAAGTTGCGGGCATCATCTAGTGCATACTAAATAGTTTTTGATTTATCATGCAAAATGTCAAAAAATACTATTTACCTATTTATTTATTTTTATTTTTCACTAGCTGCCCCGGCGAACTTCGTACCGCCTAACAGTCGATTCTTTTTCAGGATTTTTTTAAAAATTTTCTCTACGTAAGAACCATATTCGTACTTCAAGGAATATTATAAAAAATGAATTAGCGAAATCGGTTCAGCTGTTCTCGAGATTTGCGATCAGCAACACATTTAGCGATTCATTTTTATATGTACCGAAATTCTAGTTACATAGTAGTAATAAATTAAGTTACATTGTAAATGCTTATCTCTAAACAGAGATTTAGATATAAACATTTTACTATTGTAGTACGGAAACCTCGGGGCGCGAGTCTGACTCGTACTTGGCCGGTCGATTTATTTTAGAATGCATCGTATCGACAGCTGGTGGTAGTAGTTTACATATATCCTACTAATATTATAAACTAGGTGAAGCTATGATAGCCTAGTGGTTAGGACGTCCGCCTTCTAAACGGAGGTCGGGGGGTTCGATCCCGGGCACGCACCTCTAACTTTTCGGAGTTATACGCGTTTTAATTAATTAAATATCACTTGCTTTAACGGTAAAGGAAAACATCGTGAGGAAACCTGCATGCCGAGTTCTCCATAATGTTCTCAAAGGTGTGTGAATTCTACCAATCCGCACATGGCCAGCGTGGTAGACTATGGCCAAAACCCTTCTCACTCTGAGAGGAGACCCCTGCTCTGTAGTGAGCCGGCGATGGGTTGATCATGATGATGATGAGGTGATGCCCGCGACTTCGTACGCGTGGAATTAGATTTTTAAAAATCCCGTGGAAACTCTTTGATTTTCCGGGATAAAAAGTAGCCTATGTCACTCTCCAGGTCAACCATACCCATGCAAAAAATTACTTCGATCCGTTGTTCTGTTGCGACGTGATTGAAGGAAAAACCAACGAACCAACAAACAAACACACTTTCACATTTATAATAGGTGTAGTGATGTGTGTGTGTGGATGTTTGGATGTTTGTTACTCAATCACACAAAAACGGCTGAACGGTTTTGGATGAAATTGGGAATGGAGATAGATAAAAGTGTAATTTAGGGTATACCCTAAATTAACACATAGGCTACTTTCTATCCCGGAAAATCAAAAAGGTCCCACGGGATTTTTAAAAACCTAATTCCACGCAGACGAAGTTGCGGGCATCAACTAGTAATAAAATATAATTTGGACTTATCCGAATTCCGAAAGTCAGGGTTGTCAAATCACACTTATATTATAAAGGCGAAATTTTGTATCTGCGTGTGTGTGTGTATAGGTTTGTTACCCTTTCACGCAAAAAGTACAAGACGGATTTGGCTGAAATTTGAAATAGTGATCGCTTTTGAAAGAGTTCTCGCGGGATTAAAAAACCACTATATCCTCGCGGACGAAGTCGCGTGTATCATCTAGTTACAAATATAAGTATGTAGGTCATAATGTGTGCTTAGACAATTTAATTATATACTTGAGTTTTCGTGTAACAGAAACAAAAATGGATTGGCGGAAGAGGAAAAAGAAACGGTTTAGACTCGCAAAGCTTCTCGCAAAAGCAAATCCCTTGCAAAGAGGAGATCTATTAAAATTCATCAGAATCTTTCCAAACCATAATATTATCTTGTGATGATAATGCCATTACTTTTTCGGGGTTATTCCCGTGCGTCACACCCGACGTGAGTAACAATGTGACTCGACGGAAATTTTATTTGACTGAATATGTACTTTTCCGGGATGCTGAATTTGATAATGACATTTATTTTCAAATCCAAAATAGCAGACATGCACTTTTCACAAAAAATAGAAATGGGTGTCGTTTTCAGGGTTTCCAGGATGCTGGTTTTGATAATGACATTAATTTTTTAATCTAAGATGGCGGGCCAGCACTTTTTATAAAAAATAGACGCGAGTGTCGTTTTCAAGGTTCTCCAGGATGGTGAATTTGATGATCACATTTATTTATTTTTAATAAATACTTATATATTATACTTCTATTTTAGTGGATCACGGGATTTTCTTTGGCAAGGAAACGACAAAGCAAAAAATCGAATTGAATTAGATTATGATGCTATCACACCGTACCATTTAGAGCCAGCTTCTGAAAGTTTGACACTGTGTTTGTAAGTTGATATTATTTAGATACTAGCAAATGCCCACGACTTCGTCCGCGTGGGCTACACAAAATTTCGAACCCCTATTTCACCCCCTCCAGAGTTGAATTTTCAAAAATCTCTTCTTAGTGGATGCCTGCGTCATAATAGCTATCTGCATGCCAAATTTCAGCACGATCCGTCCAGTAGTTTGAGCTGTGCGTTGATAGATCAGTCAGTCCAGTCAGTCAGTCAGTCAGTCAGTCAGTCAGTCAGTCAGTCAGTCAGTCAGTCAGTCAGTCAGTCAGTCAGTCAGTCAGTCAGTCAGTCAGTCAGTCAGTCAGTCAGTCAGTCACCTTTTTCTTTTATATATTTAGATTAGGAATTAGGATTAGGATAATATAATTATTATGTTACTAGCTGCCCCGACGAACTTCGCACCGCCTACAGTCGATTCTTTTTCAGGACATTTTTTAAATTTTTCTCTCCATAAGAACCATCCCCGTACTTCAAGGAATATTATCAAAAAGAATTAGCGAAATCGGTGCAGCTGTTCTCGAGATTTGCGATCAGCAACACATTCAACGATTCATTTTATATAATAATATAGAGATTTACTATTTGTTGTCAGATTTGTCAATGCTGAATTATGTTGTATTTTAGTGACTCAAGACATTCCTTTTAGAAGAAAACAAGGAAAATAAAATGAATGTGCCCAATATACGTACCACTGAAATCCAACATGATGCTGCAACATTCAATTCCGTACTAAATATTGAAAGGTCTACCCATACCATACTTGTAAGTTGTTATGCTATGTTTTTTGCATACATTCTATATAGATAATACTCACAATATATTTATGTTGATTGTATGTTTATTAATTCCAGAAATGAAATGGAGAGCTTCAATAGTTCTGCGTCGAATGATACATCTAATGTGACTGTTGAAACAGAAAATGATACATATTGTGTTTATGTGTGTAGTGGGCTTTTAGAGGGAAATTGAATTGTACCTACTTCCTACTTATAAAAATAAAATTTTCATTTTTGAGATCAAAGTGGAATTTATTTAGACTTTTTTATACACAAGTAGATGGTATATATAGTTTTTAGTCGCTACTAATAGATAAGTGTAGGCAACAAAATTTATTTTCACAGACAAACGAATGTGTAATCATGTGTTCCTAATAGGTAATCCGCCAGCACAGAGAATTCAACTCCTAGAGTACGCATATACAAGGATTTACATGAAAACAAAATCGTAAAATGTTGGCGGGGGACAGGGGAGAATGCTTTGTTGTGATTGGTGGACTGACTAATAAAAACAATGTGCGGAATGAGGGTACCGAACGGGCGTGGGCGATGATTCATTTAAAATTCCGTGGGATCACCACGATTTAGCAATGCAATTCCTTAGGTACAGCATCAGGGTCGAGAAGTGGGTCTTCGAGTTCAATGATAAAGTCTTTACTTGGTAGATATAGGTACCTACCTCTCAATATCAATTTATAACCGACAGTTTCAAAATCCCATAAGTTTTGGTGGTCATGTCCCCTGCAGCATCAGGATTGAGGAGTTGAAATCCACATTTTATATAGGACAATGTTGCAAAGTTTCTTTATCAATTAAAAAAAATACGCAAATCGGTTCAGAAATCTCGGAGATTTCTGTGTACATAGGTAGAAAAACACAACTCCTTTTTTAAAAGTCGGTTAAAAAAGTATCCTTTGTTAATCCTCTACTTGTCTGTAAAAGTCCCGTCAAAATAGGTTCTGCCGTTCCGAAGATTAGCCCGTTCAAACAGACAGACAGACAGACAGTTTTTAAAAACATTTGATTCAGCTGTTATGGTACAGTTCAAATAACAATATTATGAGCTTGCGGTAGTTATTTCGAAATTACAGACAGACACTTCATAGAAGTATGGATTTCTATAATATAATATAAGTACGAGTTGTTTATACACGCTGAGGTAGTAGTTACCTAATAGGTATGTATGTAAGTGAGATTTTATAGTATTCATCAAAAGATAAGTAGGTAATCATTATCATTCAAAAAAAATTTAAAAATATCTATTTCAGTAGGTAAAACAATTTCACATAGTGCGTAGTAATTGGGACTCCCAGTAACTGTTTTAGTATTGCTACGAGTACTCGTGGCAGGCGACCCCGCTCTTCCATAAAATCTTATACAATAATAATTGAAATAAGTAGTTCCTTCATAAATCATATATTTACAAAAATTCATCGGTGACATCTGTCCAACTATCTGTGTGCCATCATCAATATATCCGGACGCTAGTGTGAGCGCATGCACTCGCTACACTGCTCATCACTGAGTCTATTTCTTTCTATCACAATGTTAGGTGAAATAGCATACAGGTTACCCACGTGGGCCGAGCAGTTCGGACGTGCATCCAGCGTCACCTTAAATCATTTTTCACTGAGCATCCCGAGTACCTTTTCACACTCGTCTTTAAATATTTACTTTACCGCCCAATTAGTGAGGATGTAATTCAATTTTCACTTCACCCATTGTGCAGCGCTCCAGGCGCCTAGTATAATTATTATATTTTATTTTTCTGTATATTAGTTAATTTTGTTACTTTTGAAAAACCGATAGAGATAAGGTAGGTATTTTGATTCAAAAAAAAAACAGGAATATTGTCTTAGTTTTTGAGCATAAATTATTTTCAGAGAGTTGTTCCAAAAGGCTTTAAAGATCCTCCACTAGGTACACAGATGACATCAAACGAGTCGAAGGGATTCAAGCGGCCAAAACCTATGTCCAGCAGTGGACGTCTATCGACTGACGATGATTATGATACTGACAGACTACGCTGGTATTAGAATTGGAGAAATGTGATTTAAATCAGAACCCCAGCTTGTGAGTGGAGTCATAGGCAAAAGCTAGTGTTCCATAAACCTGAAAAATATTTTTCGGAGCCAACAAGCCCAAAAAGCCAAATTAATTAAACCTGAGAACATGTTTATTATACAAAGTTTACGCAGTCCCTTTCGGGTAAAAGGGCTATCCGAAACGGTTTTTATCCTATCACGGCAGGGTTTACCGTGTGTCACAGTTATAATATTGAAATACAGGGTGTAACCAGAACGCTAGCAAAAACTTAGCGTTGTTGTTATACTACCTAAACACAATAGCAATAACCATTTGCCTTATTTTGTAGTTTTAGTGATTTAGTATTTTTCAAACCCGCAATGTATAGCGTGCAAAACTCGGGTCAATAACCCACCTACGACGTGGCATTGACTCCGAGTAGCCTACTTACGCAACGTTCGTTGACCTCTAGCGTCAATCATATGTTTTATTTGGAATATATATCGGGAAATTTTACAAAATGTTGGATTTTTTAAATATTTTTTCACGTTTTTATTGTGGTATCATATCAGTAATCATCAGTACTATCACCCGTCTTCGTTTTTGCCAGCATTCTGGTTACACCCTGTATAAAAGTTTTTTTATAAATAAAAGCTTCACTAAACTTAATCCGACTTGGGTCAATCGCAATCAATTGATATGCATTGTCACAAAGTGTCTATATTCTGTCAGTTTGTATGTTACCTTTTCACGGCCCATGCGCTTAATCGATCTCGACCTTGTGTACCGAGACAGCTTTATCAATAAATTCGATGATGCGAACTATTTAACATAATATCTAAAATACCCGATCGCTAATAGTAGACACTCCATCTGAATCGACGCTATGTGATGTATGTAGGATCCAATTCTGGTAGTATCCTCTACGATAAGAAAGTGAAGTCTACCAATCTGCACTTGGCGAAAAATGAGAATAAGGTTATGGAGCTTAAACCCTCATTCCGAGAGGTTACCTTTGCTCAATAGTGGGCCAGCGATGGGTTGAGATGATGATGATGATGATGGATGGTGAAAGATAAACTACAAGCACCCTACAACGACGTTTTTTCGTGTCAGGTTAACTCAACGTATCCAGAATCTATCATATTAAATATCTTAGAAGCGAGTAATTTTGGCAGAGCTACAATTTTGATAATTTACTACAAAACTATCATTTGATTGCTGATTGCTCCATGTTTTCCACAAATTACTAACCCAAAGGATAGCAGTCTCTGCAAACAAACAAGAATCCAATCAAGCTGAGGAAAGAATTCTCTTACTTTATGGGCAATTTTCGTTGGTACAAGTTTCCCCGCTGCGAAAATTAGCCCCGCGATTCTAACAATAAAAGAGCAAGGTAAGTATCATAAATTTTGTATGGGCGAACTAGTGAACCACTTGTTTTCATTCGTACCTACTCGTCATAAAGAAGTCATATACGGATCGTTTCATCTGTGATTTTTGATGTTATTTTTTTAATGGCTTTTAAGTATGATATTCGGATCAAGCTGTATGATAAGTTTTAGTGGCCTACCCAACTTATTTTGATTAAACTTAGTATAAATATTTGATTATATTGTTTTTGGTTGCAACTTGCGACAGTGCATAGTTGCAAGAGGTAAAACAACTCTTCTCTCGAAAGAGTCGAATTCGTACTCTCGTCTTGTACCTATGGGAAGGACCTGGGAATCAACCATATATTAATCCCAAAACACCAAAAAACGCAACATTATTAAAAGAATAATGGGAAGTGGTCCCGACTCTCATTAATGAGGAATACGCAGAGAGAGTGAAGTATAAGTATACCTAAGTCTGACTTAAAGATTTTAAACTTTTTTTACTAAGCACTTTGTACGAATTTTTCGTAGGTAAGGTAGGCTAAATTTCGTAAAAGTATGAAAGAAGAGATTCATAGAAGTGGAATATTATTTTTCTAGTTTTCTATTGTACCATTTGTATAGAAACGTCACAGAAATACAAAGCTACTAAACTTAAAAGCTACTTCTGGCGGGCTTTGGAACAAATCGACTTAGTGTTCAAGAGGTTCGGGCTTAGGTTCATAAGTTTTGTTGGCGTCTAAATAGTAAATTCTCTACTACTCTTTGCACTCTTGGGCACGGTTTACACAGATAGAAGTGATGAACACTTTGCACTCTTGGTTTATGCAGAAATGCTAGAAATGTACATGCAAATGCGTTTTAACTGTTTTTTAAGATATGGAATGCTGTGCCTATCATCATCATCATCGTCACCAACCGACAGACATCTACAGCTGGATAATGGACATACCTAGGTCTCTTGTAGGGACTTCCATATTCCACAAGCCACGGTATTGAGAATTCAACTTTGTTGAGTAGCATTTGGGAAGCTTTGAGATGTCTTCTCGTCCTACATTCCTCAGGACTTCTTGTGCTGTCTTCGGACAGTGTATGTTACTAGTGATAACATACGGATCCAAGACATAGTCACTAACTATAGGCCTCATAAGGAAACTCAGAGTCTCTCAGCGGGCGATAGAAAGAGCTATATGCTTGGTAGAGTTTCTGTATGTTATCAAATCAGTCCCCAAAAGACACTTATGCCCAGCAGTGTACGGAAGGGCGGACGAACGGACGGACGGACAGACAGACAGACAACGAAGTGATCCTATAAGGGTTCCTTTTTAGGTACGGAACCCTAAAAATTAGAATAGAGAAATCTAGAGACTACAAAAAGACTAAACAGAATAAATAATAGAACTTACTTTGCATGAACGTGTCGCAACTCACAATTGCTATGCTAACGGCTAACGCAAACGTTTTCAATTCTAGAAAGTAAGCTGTGGTTGAACTGATTGTGTAGTTCTGTGTCACGATATGACACGCACGGCATCCGCCCTAACGTTGTTGACTCGCCGCCTATTTGCACGGAACGATTTGCTACATCCTTGTCGATATCCAGTGCTGCGCACATAAATTCCACCTACGTTTCTCGAACACATTGTCGCTTCGAAACGAGATTATCTGGGACAATATTAATTCTACTTATTTAAGAGTAGGTAGCATTTATTCTATACTTACCTATTGATAAAAACATACCTGGGAAGCAGCTCGAATAAGGATAGATTTATCGTAGATAAAAAATACAATTAATACTCTTTCTTCTGTCCCTATCCCGAGGGAGTTTCGAAAAATCTTGCCTTATTCCTTAGGTATCTACGTAACAAACAGTCAGCGAACAAGTATCATCAAAATCAGTTATTAAAATAAAGATACGTGTTTCACTTTTCATATTAAAATGTACAAAAGAAATTACTTAAATGTTGCGAGTAAATTTGTGTAGATGAACAGACAATGCAGTGTATTTACACTCATTCCGAAAATCCTTTGAGACCGCTTGAAACTATTATTCTTCTCTTTTTGTTCTTTGAAATTCACTACAATGCATTTCGGTGGGGCGGGCGGCGTAGTTAAAATGTGTAGACAGACAGCTAGTGTACTGTATCACTTTGTTCACAGCGTGAAAACTTGCATTCTAAGTTGACTTAGGTACACAGGTGTTTCGCTGAAACTTCATCATATTTCATTTATTTGATGACTAGCAATTTCGTTTCATCAGCTTTTTAATGTTCTAAACTAGCCACATTTGGTAAATATCTGCTTAACTATAACGTTTCACAATATAAATATGCTTCTATGGTAATTAAATCATGTAATGCCACTGATTTCGCCGAAATAATTGAAATAATTGCTGTCAAACAATAATGAAATTGGCAAAATTAAACGACATGTTTTAAGCCTACATTGAATTAAAATTGGGCAATATCTGTTAAATGTATATTAGTTAAGTATGTAAAATACTGCTTTGGTGCTAAGTATATAAACGATTTGATATAATAGCAAAAATTATGTTTCGCGATTAGAAATTACCGAATTCATAAAAGGAGGAACAATCATAATGTACGTATATCAAGAAACTGCAAATTCACACTTTTCTTAGAAAAGGATTACGTTTAAATATAAGGGATTTATTTTTATTAAAATATAGGTAAGTAGAGTTAATTTATTAACAATTAGTATGTAATAAACTATCTCTGCCTTGAGTAATTATGATTTGGTATAATAACTTGAGTTCATACCTCTTTGATAATTCTTCTTTGATAATTCTATTGTTTGTGTTAAAGTACGTAGGGATTCACTGTTAACACATACATACGCTAGCCCTGAGCATTGACTTACAATTGTAGTCTATTTAGAACCTTCACCAACAAACATGACAAACTACTTGAAACATTTAGCCTGCGTAACTTGTCGAGTGTGTACTGTACACTGCTAATAAATTATTATAGACCTTACCATGATTGATATAAGAGCTTAATTAGATTGTATTGCTTAGGTATACGTTCAGAAGCTTATCTTTGCTATATCGCACATCGTATACAACGTCATACAAGTAATAAGGGTTGGCTTTATCCCAGTTTAGGTATCATACAGTTCCGAAATGACTATGCATCTGAAATTGGTTACAAAATGAAAAACCCTCTAAGAAATACAAGATAAGTTACGAGATTTTCGTATAGGTACATTTTCCGAGGCGCGAAGTTAGAAACTCGAAGCATATTTAAATTATATCGGAAGATTGCGACCTGTGGAAAAATCCACAACAAAATCGCTAGCAAGTATAATATATTAGCACCTCATGCTAATTTTGCTCATATTATTTACCAACTAGATGGGCATACACGACTTCATACGCATTTTTTTTTAAATTTTGGCCTCCTTTTTCCCGTGATTTTTCGAGATAAAAAGTAAGCCATGTCCGTCTTGTATCAATTAAATTATGTCCGCAACTTTATCCCGTGGAAATTCTTTGATTTTCCGAGATGTCCATTCCCGGCACGGAAGAGGAAATAATATCTGTGATCCCCGGGATGTGACCTAACTCTGTACCTTTCGTCAAAATCGCTTAAACAGATGGGCCGTGATAACTTCCGGCATCAGTTTACTCCACCACTTTTTGCATATTTAAGTCAAGAGGAAATAGGCATCTTATAGGCAAGCGCGCTCCAGGCTGCATAATTGAGTAGGGAGTTGTTTCTCTATTGCATTTGCCTTGCATCATCACTTACCAGCAGCTCTGACAGACAGACACACTGTCAACAAAGTAAGTAAGTATTCATTTGGATTGTACTCAACCAAAACTCCTAGATTTACTCTTCGTTAAAGCTGGCCCCGCCTCGGTTTCAGAATAAAAATTGAATTGAGAATTTCAAAACGATCCGAGAACAAAGAACATGTAATAGTCGTACATCACCGCGCACCTGTCTCGTCCTACGCCTCCGTCACGCTGAATACAAAGTGTCCGTAAATTCCCCTCTATGATGTTACGGTGCTACGTGGTTACATTATAGTTGAAATATTCGCGTTTTCGCCAATCTAATTAAAACTAATTAAAATCAAATTACTAAAGCGATAAACTAGCCTAGTAGCTAAAACATTGCCCTTCTATTCAGTAGGTCGGGAGTTCACCTCTAACTTTTCGGAATTATGTGCGTTTTAAACAATCAAATATCACTTGCTTTAATGGTGAAGGAACCCTGTACGCCGGATAGTTTTCAAAAAAACCTTACCCCTTCCAGGTTAGCCCGCTTCCGTCTTAGATTGCATCACCCCTTACTAGGGCTAACTTGTATCTGAATAAATTAAATGTTCTCAAATGTCCAGCGTGGCGAACTGTGGTGTAAATCATTCTCATCCTGGGAGGAGACCCGTGCTCAGTAGTGGGCTGGCAATGTGTTAACCATGATGATGATGAATTAAAATTTATGTCTGCAATTGAAGCTGTTCTGTGACCTTCAGTCTCCATCTCACTGAATACAAAGTAGCTGCAAAGCCCCTTACAAAATATGTCAGATAAAAGTATCTGTGAATCACCCTGTATGTTTTTTCACAATCCATACTAATATTATAAATGCGAAAGTGTGTATGTCTATGTCTGTCTGTCTGCTAGCTTTTCACGGCTCAATCGTTTAACCGATTTTGATGAAATTTTGTATAGAGTTAGCTAATATCCCGGGGAAGGACATAGGCTACATTTTATCCCGGAAAGTTAAAAGGGTTCCCGGGGGATTTTAATAACCTTAATCCACGCGGACGAAGTCGCGGGCATCATCTAGTACACAATATTGTTTTAGAAATGTTTGTGCTGTAGTTCATTGAGCAAGTACAAGTGTGACCTAAGTTCGGTATTAGCGCAATATCCCAATGTTATCACGTTACGCGGCAGATGTTCAGTGTCCTACTATCACATATCTACAATCTGGAACATTGCCACAGAATATGTATGCAACGCTCTCGTGTATACTCAGAGGATACAGCGTGTACGACTCGGGCAAACTTCGATTGGAAAATTGGTTTGTTTTGTGACACAGATTAAAAACTACAGAGAAGAATGTCTTTGTTTTCTACTAAAATCCAAAATGCTCTAATCACATGAATATTCAAGCAGTGATAGCTTAGTGGTTAAGACATCGGCCTCCGGGGGCCTCAAAAGAAAAAATGGAACCCTTATAGGATAGGTCTGTCTGTCTGCTTGTCGTGTCTTTCAAGAAACCAATGGGGTAGGTCCCGTTGACCTAGAATCATGAAATTTGGCAGGTATAATAGGGTAGGTCCTACAGCACACGTAAGTGGAAAAAATCCGAAAACCGTGAATTTGTGGTTACATCACAAAAAAAATTAAATTGTGTTCATGAACAAAATTACCAAGTGGGATATCATATGAAAGGGTTTTACCTATACACTGTGTTAAGGAAGCGTACATGTATGTGCATAAAAACATCTCCAAAATTCTTGTTTAAATTTTACTAATCCGACACTTAAATATTCTACTAATCTTTGTCTAATTAAGTACTTTTTGTATTCCAGAGAATCGTGTATACCTACCTACCTAGTTATTAGGAATGATGAAGCTTTAAAAATTTCATCAGATGTTGCTTTATGACAGTTGCTTAAAAAGAGAATCTTAAGAGCAACAATGAATAAAAAGCGCAATAACTCAAGTTTACCTAGTGTATTAAATTTTCCGCATTAATATTTTTATCTCGTAGTTGGGCTAATGTTGTTTTATTTTGTTTTATTTGGCCGTAAATCAGCGGCCGCGGTTTATGTATGGTTTTATAACTACCAATGTTTTAACCTGATTCGTTTATTGTTCCGAATGGAGTTTAAAACAGCCATTATTTTATACTAGCTGTTGCCCGCAACTTCGTCTATTTTTCCGTAGATTTTCCCAAAAAAATCTTTCGTGCAAACCTTGTCCTGACAATTACAAAACACAATAAACAAAGAATTAATCAATTTGGTGCAGTCGTTCGGAAGCTATGCGCGTACTATTCAGCGATTTTTTTATATTATATTGATTTTAATAGGTAATGCCCACAATACCATCCTTTTATTTTCCAGGATAAAAATTAGAAACATCCTTTTCCGGGAAGCAAGCTATCTCTCCTCTATCTCTATACCAATTTGTCAAAATCAGTAAACAGATAAGCCGTTAAAAGGTAACAAACAGTTTTGGTGTTATCATATCAGTAATCATCAGTAGTATCACCTCACACCTGTCTTTGTTTTTGCTAGCGTTCTGGTTACACCTTGTATAAGCATTGTCAACTAACATCGCACACATCTATTTGCGTACAATAAAACTACAAAAGTGGATAATAAACCTAAACGTGCAAAGAACGTTGAATGCAGTTTTAATGAACCAAAATACTTAAACCGTTGTAATGTGTATAGCTCATAGTAATATAGCGTCAAAGTATACTAAACACTCAACAAAGAGCGAGTAAAAGCTGCTAACCTAGTTAGCACAATACTGCCACCATTACTTTAAAAGCCCATACTGGCGAGAGCATAATAGTGGCTATCAAAGAAATAGGGGGTCTCTATGAAGCAGTAAAATCGTTTGCGGCGATTAACAACATTGACTTTAGTGAACTCAGAGCTGGGGTGAGAGTTAATGGCTTTATGGTATCTTTAATTGGACGTTGAACCTTCGTTGATTTACTTAACTTTACCTCGACTTTAGTGGTTCGATTAGTTGACTTTCCTTACAAATATCGAATCGAATCAAATCGAAATATTAAGGTTAAAAATTTAATTTGTTTTCTACATCTTTTGATTTGTTATTCGACAACCTTTATGCGTAGTGGACTAAGACCCCGCAAGGGCCAGACCTTCGTTGTTTTATAAAAGCTGAAAGTTTCTCTACGTATTGTCCCCAACACAGGGAGGAACGATCAGCAACTATGAAGTTCGGATCATGGTGGCTCAAGCAGATAAAATTGGCCCTCGCCGGCTCTCTCTCTATACTTAGGTAGTTCCGCGATTTACTTGAAAGTTAGTGATCTCGTGTTTAAAAGTTCTAATCTTCCCTAAGTTGTTCTTGGAGTAATATTTAGGACACTCGTTGGTGTAGCTGTACTCTATCGGCAAGGTTGCTCTTTGATTTTCCGGGATAAAAATCCCGGGTCATTTCCCGGGATGCAAGCTATCTCTGTACCAAATTTCAATAAATTTGGTTAAGGCGTGAATATCTAGCAAGCACACGGATAGACACATTTTCTCATTCAAAATATACTATGGATTATATATTATTGATTAACGTGTGTGCGTGCACTCATCGTTACATCGCCGTATGATGAATCGAGGCAGCTAATTAATAGGTTTTTTTTCCGAATTGCCCGGACGTTTACTCTTAAAGATTAATTACGTACTCTTATAGAAGATTCATCGACCATATTTCAGTCAGAAATAATAGTCCACAAGAGAATAGCAACTTCAAAACGGAATTAGAACCGTTTCCGGAGAGTGCTCACCTGTAATAAGTGGTAAGCCTGAGCGGTTCGGAGTTACGAATTCCGCATGCACGAATAACTTCATTGATAAACTACTCTGACCTAGTTTCTTGACGTGCTTTTATTTCTGCATAGCTTTTGTTATGAGCATGAAGTTTATGTGTGTTTGGAGGGAAATAACTAGTTTTTATTTGTGCTTTCAGGGCCCAAGGGTCTTATCCCAAAAGCCCGTTTTTTGGAAGAGCAGGATGTTGTGTAATTAACTAATTAATTACCTTAAAACGACAAAAAATTAGGGAAAGCAATTTATTTGGGGTAATTAAATATTGAAATTTCACGCTGAGATCAAAAGACCGTACCTAAGTACTTTAACTTTACTCTGACTTAAGATAAGTACAGTAAAAACGAGATAAGTTTCTCTCTCTCTCTACATTAAATTTATCTCTATCGTATCTGCCTCGTTTTAACTAAGTATCTTAAGTCTGAGTAAAGTCAAAGTACGCTCTATAATCTCCTAGTGCCGATTTCACCGACGTCGAGTGACGTTTACGGCGGTTACGCACTCATCCGATCCGAGTCCGAGAAAACACGTTCCTTTTTGTTTTGTATGGTAGCTTATGACATATGTCGTAGATAATCGCTGGTATTCTCACGGATGACGGGTAGAACTCGGATGACGGAAGTGCAGTGCGTAATCTTGCGTGCTCTTAATCGAGGAAAAGTTGGGCGTAATGACAGTTTTTGTACTGAAAACCCGCCAAAATATCAAATTTATTCTCGAACTAGATTGTGCCCGTGAGTCCGCGTGGATCTAGGTTTTAAAAATCCCGTGAGAACTCGGGAGCAAATCCGCACTGTTCTCAACTCTGCTGTATTTATAATCGTCCCACACAACCGGGAAATTTCTTAACACTGAAATAAACATAACTTCATTCACGCGTACGCATCTATAATAATTTGTGTGAATTCGTTCAGATACAACTTTTAACACTGGACACATATGCGTCACACTCACACGTTCTGTTTGTTTAATCTTTAACTTATTTAGCGCTTCAGTACTACAGTTCTGGAAAACATCATGATCTACAATAAATTCTACCCAGGAACATCTTAGACTCCACTACAGTACGCGGCAGAAAGTAATGTACATATGCAGATTTGTCGAGCATTGTCTCTGTAGTTGAGACCGACAAAACGTCATATAGGTATGAGTGACAGACACAACTGTTCTCAATGGTGGACTAGAGAACTGAGCAGGTAAACTACATGGTCATACTTCCAAACTTTTATCTCTCGCGAATTTCGTTGAGCGCATATTGTCTTGACAACATTGTCAAACCAAATTCCAACGCGGTGTGTTTAAAAGACAATGTTATATCGCTCCTTGAAGTTGAGGAAACGAGCAACACCCAACTTGGTTCGTAAATCAGTTTTGCAGTCTAGTTTATAGCGACAATAGGACTTGCAACAAAGGACTTTGTGACTACATTTTCAGAAATTTTAAACTAGTTTTTAAGTACTTTAAAAATGGTAATTACTTAATCGGATTTGACTGTTAATCAAAAACGCAATTATTGTTGAATTTCTTGTATTATTAGCGTTCGTGTTTGGGTTCAGTGCGAGTTTCTGGCTGTTGGCTTCGCGCGACCTTACTCTCGAATTATGTTTTTTGGGCCTTGATGAACATATCACATGATGCCTCAAGTTTTATCAAAATTCTTCTAAATATATATATAAAAAGGAAAATCCTAACACACTCTCTGATTCGTCAAAGTCGATTTTTTTGCACAGAGATTCCCATTATAATACTGAGAAAGAATAAGGCCGGATTTTTTGAAATTCCAAGGGGATAGGTACCTAATGAAGAGGAAAATATTTTTACGGTCGGTAGTATACCTACCTATAAAACAAAATGAACATGCTGTGCATTTTTAACAAGGTGTCTATCCAATTGTGAACTGTGCGCTATGGTCCCAAATAAAAGATTAGTATGGTAGAGCTCTAGGGTAATGCTAGATAGACTAAACGCAACACGCGACGCGTTCGAGCGGAATTCGTGACAAATTATTTGCGATTGTTAAGAAGTAAATTTCTAAAAGTAACCAGTCATGCAAAATCCTTTAGATTGTTCGGAATGCAATGCAATGAGTTTCATATCTACCACGAAGGTAAAGTACGAATAGCTGTTAATGCACTAAGAGCCCACGAGGGCTTGACCTTCATTATTTTAGAAAAGCTGAAGTTTCTCTGCGTATTGTCCCCGAAAATTCTTACGTCAAAGTTCAAAGTCAATCTTTATTATATTTTCTTCGAATAGTATAAGAAATTACGTCATGCATTGCCAGACACTTAGCGTCGTGGCAACCCCTTACCAGACACCCTGCAACCTTTAAACTTTAAATGTTTGTACTTTGTACAAAAATTAGACATTGACGTAAAATTAACCTTTATTATCTGTTGCACAAAGCCACCATGATCCAAACAAACATCCAAACCTTCTCATTCCTCCCAGTGTTGGGGACAAAACGCAAGGAAACTTTCAGCTTTTATAAAATAACGAAGGTCTGGCACGTGCTGGTTCTTAGTTCAGAAGGTAAAGTACGAACTATAGAGTAGTTAA
The DNA here is from genome assembly GCF_902806685.2 of Maniola hyperantus. Taxonomy (NCBI): domain Eukaryota; kingdom Metazoa; phylum Arthropoda; class Insecta; order Lepidoptera; family Nymphalidae; genus Maniola; species Maniola hyperantus. The sequence continues at coordinate 10,281,959 of NC_048545.1, read as the reverse complement.
GGCTTAGTTGCCGTTATTGTGCGGTGTAATGAAGTTGGTCCGTAGTTAAGTCGTTTTAGTTACTCTTCACGTTCGGCTTAAGAACTTTTATCCCCGAAGATTAACGGAAAAGCACGGATTTAATTGACTTAGGTACTTTTGATTCTTCATTAGAAAACTTTTGCTTTCTTATTTAATTTTATTTTAACACTACGAGATCAAGACTTCTGTAAATTCATTTCTACACATACATAGAGGGTGTATTCTTAGTGTTATTGTTATACGACCTAAACACAATCCAGTACCAGAGTACCAGTAACCATTTGCCTCATTTTGTAGTTTTAATGATTTAGAATTTTTCAAACCCGCAATGTATAGCGTGCAAAACTCGGATCAATGCCTCGCCTACGACGCGGCATTAACTACGAGTGGCCTACTTACGCAACGTGCGTTGACCTCTAGCGTCAGTCAGATTAGTCAGATTTGCAAACTTTTACAAAACTTTATAAATTTTTTTGTGGTTTTTTTTTGTGGTTCCATATCAGTAATAATCAGTACTATCACCGGTCTTCGTTCTCCGATGTTCTGCTGAGCGATTGCGGGAGAATGACAGCTACAATGTCACGATCGCAATCATCTCTGATTGGTTAACGCTCGCTCACTATTGGCTACAATGCATTGTTGCAACAAGAATCGTACAAATTCAGTCAATCAGAACAATTGAGATTGTAATAATGATTGATGCAGGTTTTAGACAATCGCCCTACTGGTTACACCTTGTATATATGAACTAAGTATATACATACCTACCTACAGGCTGATACCAAAAACTACAACAAAATATTAATTTAAAGTTTTCACAGCAACAAAAATGATTTCACTTTAAAGTGTAAACTTTGTCGAAATATTGTTAACAACAAAATAAAAGTAGAGTTTCGGTCGGCAGCTGCGTTGAGTTTTAACCGAAGTCCGGCCAAACATTTTACAAGTTTGTTGAGAACTAGCAGCGAGCGAGCGGGTGAAATATATGCCGCAGCTTGAAGCTTAATGGAGTGTTTTCTCACGTCCCAAATGACTGAAAGTTTTTAATATACAACCCATTTTTAGGGTTCCGTACCTCAAACTCTCAACTACTCAAGGAACCCTTACAGGATCACTTTGTTGTCTGTTGGTCTATCTGTCTGTCTATTTGTCTGTCTGTCTGTCGTATTTGTCAAGAAAACGTTATTATTAGGTTTATGGCTTGAACACACCATACGCACGACTGAAACGTGTCGAAAACGATAGCTACGGCGGCGGTACGTAAGTATAATCAGGAATGCAGTGTAATAAAGGTTTGAATAGATGCAATGCGTGGTGGCGGCGACGTATCCACGGCTCCTAGAACCGCCGCGCTGAATTATCTAAAAAGTACATCTTACTACAGGTTAACGTTAAGAAAAAGACAGTTATAAATGGGAAATTCAAATTTTCATCAGCTTACAATGAAACAGTAATAGATATAGATTATTATAATAGGCATTTATATTCAGCTATACATTACATGGCAATGGGCAGGGCACACAGTTCGTAAAACCGATAGGCGTTGGGGTCCCAAGGTGCTGGAATGGCGACCTCGCACCAGAAGACGCAGTGTTAGAAGACCCCTACTAGGTGGATGGACGACATCGGACGAGTCGCGGGGAGCCGCTGGATTCAGGATTCACAAGGGAATAGGTCCAGCGGTGGATGTCTATCGGTTAGTGATGATGATGATGATGATACATTACAGGTAACTCTTGTGAAAAAAGCACTTACAGTGCTGAAGTAAAAGTCCCACTATCTCGTACAACAAAGTTACTAAAGTATAACAAACACAAACATAAGCAAGCTGTGCGTTAGTTATTCACGTAGTCTGCACTTTACAGCCAGTTGGTTATGCTAATTTACCTATCCAGTCAACAAAGCTTTGTTCCAAAATGTTTGCCAATAAGGCTCGGCTTGCAATCACAGCCGCCTGAGACCAATCAACAAGACCACACCATGCGGTCTTACTAGAACTAGAAAATACACAACCGGGCGCGAATTTTGTCCATTGGAGCACCCGCTTCGTCGTTACTTGGCCAATTTGCTCTACACCATCTAATTTAGAATTGTGCTGTAACCAATGACTTCTACTACTACTAGATTTACCTACTATGCACTAGATTTCGTACAATTTAAAGCCTCAACTGGTAAACGAGTGGACTGAAAACCGAAAGGTCGACGGTTCAAACCCCGCCCGTTGCACTATTGTCGTACGTACTCCTAGCACAAGCTTTACGCTTAGTTGGATTGGAGAGGAAAGGGGAATATTAGTCACAACATGGCAAATATTCTTTATTACAAAAAAAAAAATATCAACTTTACAAGAGAGCGAAACGCTTGCTTTTTCCAAAGGTTTGGATACCGGCTGTTACTTTTTATTTCTTGAAGAATTTCAATTGGACATTCATTTGTTTCAGATTGGCAGAAACGATTGGATGTTGGTTGTTGGCGGATAAAAATGATTGTGATTGGTTGGTGGCTCAAAATGTTTAACGTCCACTGAGATTTTGTCTCTCACATGACAATACCGAGAAAGAAACTTGCTATTTATTGTATCAGCCATATTACCATAAACATATTGTTATTGTTTTAGTATTACCTTCTTTTATTTTTGTATGTAAAGTTTAAATAAAAAAGAGCGGTGATAGCCTAATGGTTAAGACGTCCGCCTTATTTTCGGGAGGTCGTGGGTTCGATTCCTTTACCTCTAAATTTTCAGAGTTATGTGTGTTTTTAAAAAAACAATTATTATATATCACTTGCTCGGTGAAGGAAAACATCGTGGAAACCTACATGCCTGAGAGTTCTCCACGTTCTCAAAGGTGTGCTAAGTCTGCCAACCCGCATTGGGCCAGGTGTGGCAGACTATTGCCTAAACCCTTCTCACTCTGAGAGGAGACGCTTGTTCAGTAGCGGGCCGGTAATGGGTTGATCATGATGATGATGATGAAGTTTAAAAACCTTTAAGGCTAAAGGACATCTGCAGAGATCCGTCTCCACAGTCATTAAAGCGAGTTAGATTGCATTAATCGTCCCCAAGTTGCTAACGAGTCACCCTGTTAGCAGTAACGACTTGGATTGGATGGTCTATTAAAGCTCGCGCAGATTTAGATCGAAATGCATTGCATACTGAAACCTGATGAAGAGATTGTGAAACGATCTGGACTGACGCAAAGTTCGACTGCAGCAGTAGATTAAGAGTTGACATGATAAAATTATCACGTTACCTATAAATAACGTGATTGGTCAATAAAACACGTATTTGTTCTCCTCCGCTTCAATGGAAACGCATCGATAGACTTTCATACAAACTGTCATCCCCTATTTTACCCCCCTTAGGGGTGGAATTTCGAAAAATACCTTTTAGTGGATACCTACTCTTTACAAAGAACACACCCTCCAAATTTCAGGACTCTAGGACCAGTGGTTTAGGCTATGCGTTGATATACATATAAATCAGTCAGTCTCAGTCAGGACTTTGAATTTTATATAATTAGGTAGAAGATATATTTTAATGTTAGGTATTAGGCCAGAACAGATTTTATACCTCTTGTTTACAGTAAAAGATTTCCAGAATCCCTGCCTACAAATATGGCTTCGCTTCATATTAGTGTGGGTCACAACTTTTAGAGATGCAATTAATATCGTAGGTATAACATCAACAAAACCGGGTCAGCTGCAAATACCAAAACTGTGTTACCAGGCGACCGCAAACTATTTTAACTATGAACACGCCCTCGTCTGTATAATAAAAAATTAAAGCACAAAAGTCGCTGGAGCGTATGAAATACCTGACTGGGTACGCTAACACACATTAGCAAACATACAGTTGTTAAAACTCTGTACTTGGGCAGAACTGCTGAAGGGTCTAGCAGAAAAATGAGTGAAAATTTTACTATGACACAAAAACTTTTGTTCGGAATGACCTGAAGTGCAAGTAGGTATTGCATTGAGCCCTTAGGACACTTTCGGTAGAAGATTATGTCTCCTAGCTACATCTAGAAGATGAAGATACCTACTTTGCATCCAATATTAAGGTTACAATCTAGCTAAGTAGAAGAGTTTGAGGGAGCCGAAGTGTATTATGTTTAAGTTATCCAGTTTCAACAAAAAATTGAAAGGTGGGATTGAAAAGGTAAAAAAAAATAGGGCTAAGTTAGTGCACGAAACGGAATAGCGGTAGCAGTATCCCAGGAACAAAACCTTTACACTACTGTATAATTGCTAAACTGTGACGCTTCATTTGACCTATTTTTCAGCATTATGACGTCTAGACGATGACCAGATAAAGCACTATCAGCGCTGCTTTTACATGATTAAATTCCTGAGCGGAACTTAGCGCAGAGCAAGCGTTGTTTATTCATGTGGGTATGACTCTGGAGGATTTACTACCTCTAGTTACGTTTGATTGGTGATTTATGGCTTTTGGTTGATTCAATTTCCAAATGAGTGGTTATTGTTTTAGTTTAGTTGCCTAAAATCTAAATACTGTTAAAACAAAGACATTTTAATTATAAAACTCTGCAAATTAGTGCTTAATAGGTAGCTCCACCACTAGACAAAACTCATGCATTCGTATTTTATAATACTGAAAACAATCGTACGCTTGAGTTCGTGAATGTTAATCCATACTAATATTATAAATGCGAAAGTGCGTCTGTCTGTCTGTCTGTTTGTTTGTCTGCTAGTTTTTCACGGCTCATCTTATACAGAGATAACATCTCGAGGAAGGACATAGGCTACTTTTCACACCGGAAAATCAAAGAATTCCCAAGGGATTTTTAAAATCCTTAATCCATGCGGACGAAGTCGCGGGCATCATCTAGTACTTAAAAATTTATCTACACTGATTTCTAAATTTTTTGCCATCCCGCTTTTCCAGTTCAAATACGAGTATATCCAGTTTGTGGTTCTGTATAAATTAAGTATGTAATATGCTATTAGCTTTTGAAAAGTTACAAGTTGAGCTTACGGAGCTTAAAAAAATATAATATGCTCATGCCACGATTAAGCATATAGGTAGGTATTTGTCATTTATGTTTATGTTACAAAGCGCTTGTTTTTGTATATATACCAGGATTTTAAATTATCAGCAAAGATATCTCCGAATTGTACCTATTCTAAATCTTAGCTATACAGAGTGTAATCAAAATGAAACTTAGTGTTATTGTTATACTACTTACCTAAACACAATCCAATACCAATAACCATTTGCCTCATTTTGTAGTTTGGTGATTTAGTATTTTTCAAACCCGCAATGTATAGCGTGTAAAACTCGGATCAACGCGGGCGCCTACGACGTGGCATTGACTCCAATTAAGCTACGTTCGTTGACCTCTAGCGTCAATCAGATGTTTTATTTGCAATATTTCGTGATCATTTTACAAAATATAGGAAATTTTTTCGCGTTTTTTATTGCTACCATATCAGTAATCATTAGTACTTTCACTTGTCTTCGTATTTGCCACCGTTCTGGTTACACCCTGTATGATGTACAGGGAATGAAATACTTTCTACACACAAAAACCGGCCAAGTGCCAGTCAGGCTCGCGCAATGAGGGTTCCGTACTACAGTCTTATTTTTTCGACATTTTGTACGATAATTCAAAAACTATGATGCATAAAAATAAATAAAAATCAGTTTTAGAATGTACAGGTGAAGACCTTTCATATGATACCCCACTTGATATAGTCACTCACTTCGAAAGTTAAAAATACTAATTATTAGTTCATGACCACAATTTAATTTTTTTGTGTGATCTAACCCTAAATTCACGGTTTTCAGATTTTTCCCCAAATGTCAGCTATAAGATCTACCTACCTGCCAAATTTCATAATTCTATGTCAACGGGAAGTACCCTGTAGGTTTCTTGACAGACAGACGGACAGACAGAGAGACAGACAGACAGACAGACAACAAAGTGATCCTATAAGGGTTCCGTTTTTCCTTTTGAGGTACGTACGCAGTTACCTACATATTATATTTAATGTGCTAAGTAACGTTACAAGGTGCTGCTTTTACACGATAATCCCCACGACGCGTGACTCTAAAAACCTTATATTTTAAGCAGGGAAAACATCACGCCTGGCACAATCTTCAGACAATAAACTGCATTGTTTTTTATCTTAAACAAAATTTGTTAATGTAGGACGCCTCGGACGTGCGGTGGGGAACCGCGTGAGTGGGTCCCCGGTGGAGAGACGCCTCGGTGGACGTCGCTAGCTGAGTCATTGTTGATTGCTTCGGTGTTCCCGTGACCCAGTCGCCAAGCGATGCGGAGAAGTGCCGCTGGGGTTTTTTAGTGGGTGTTCCGGCCGCTTTTCGGCCGGCAAGTCCCACATGCCCTCTCTCCACAGCTGGCTGGTTGGCCTGGCTGGCTGGCTTCTGGAGGGAGATGCGTAAACACATTTCCCAGCGATAAAAAAAGGCTACTTGGGTAAGTAGGGTAATGATTTGAATAAGTTTTTCCGGCAAACCAATACCTTACCAATTGTTTAACCGACTTCAAAAAGGGAGGAGGTTCTCAATTCGTTGGAATCTTTTTTTTTAAAGTTCAATAATTTATTCCATTAACTAAGGTGACACATTAACGGCAAAAATTTATATAATCAACTTTATGTCGATAAGTTACTTAGCAACGTTGTTAATTGTCATAAAATGCATGGTCGTTTTTGACAAAAACAGCAACGTCGCTATCGACTGATTACTGAAAGATTAATTAAGTAAGTACCTACTAAGTATTATCAATTTCAGCCGTAAATCAGTCGTGTCTTATGTATGCGCTTGCCTCACCTAACATTCATATTTTAGATTTGATCCACTCTCGCTTATTACATAGGTACATGTAAAACTGAGTCGAGAATATAAAAACAAAGCCACCGTGTATGAGAAACGCGTTAAGGTATAAGTCCTGCAAATTGCTATTGCGCTGGAACCATGTCTCATTAACATTGAAATGACGTCATTTTGACGTCAGCAAAAATAAAAATATACCGTTAGCTCGAAACTTATGTCTAGTGTTGACGTCACTAAATCGCAGACACACGCATTAGCAATTTGCGGGACTTATAATGGCACTCCCTTGTTGGTCCAATGCAATTTATACCTACCAACGTGTAAGGTTTAGGACCACTTGATGCGTCATGTTTGGCCACTGGTTTGTATGGGATATCAGTAATGGTAATCATGGGCCCAGTTTAATCTAAATATATAAAAGAAAAAGGTGACTGAGTGACTGACTGACTGATCTATCAACGCACAACTCAAACTACTGGACGGATCGGGCTGAAATTTGGCATGCAGATAGCTATTATGATGTAGATGTAGTTGAAAATTTCACCCCTAAGGGGATAAAATAAGGGATTGAATTTTGTGTAGTCCACGCGGACGAAGTCGCGAGCATAAGCTAGTGACCCATAAAGTTGGACCAACGCGCATAAATAATTTATTAATGAGGAGGGCAACACGCGTGCGTCGTCGTGTCAGTATATGACTGACCACATAAAATTTTACAGGTTACTCGTAAAAGATGCGTGAAAAAATGGCTAGAGAGTACCTACGGTAATAAAATAAAATAAATGTCACCTGATGTCGACCTTGGTAAATGTTGTAGATAGGTACCGTAGATTTACAATCGCCCTTCTGTACCTATATCACAAGTACCTAATGTATTCAGTTTAAACTAGATTGTACCCGCGGCTTGGCCCGCGTGGCTTTGTTTTTTTTAAATTTTGAGAAAACTTCTTGTTTTTCCGGAATAAAAAGCCCATGTCCGTCCCTATCTGTACCTTTCGTCAAAATCAGACAAGATTCCGTTTTAGTTTAGCATTTTCTCACAAACCAGGAAAGAATTTCTTACTGCAATTAAATTAAAATCCAAGCGACATAGCTTTCTTGCGGTTTTTTCATCGTGTCGTTCGATGTGTCTACTCCGGTTGCTGTAATATATTTTAAGATTGCAATCATTTTAAAGCATGTCCAACATGCGACTTTTCGTAGCATTTGGGTCTCGACAAGCGTTACTTTGATAAAAGCTTCGCATGTATTGAGCCTAAGGTGATTGTATAGCAAGAAATGATCTGCCTACTACGACAAACAACGCGTTTTTTCAATACTGAAAAAGCGTGTGACGTCAGCAGCAAGATTGGGCTATATTGGGCTTACTGAAGAAATATTGAATATCGCACCCCGTCAATCATAATATTTTCCTAAATAAAGTATACTTACCACATTTGTGATCAGATAAGTTTTCACATACATAATTTACCAGAAAAAGTGTCGCTTAAGATAGAGGCTGTGTGCGATCTCTTTTATTTATTTTTAAGCTGAAAATCGAGATTAAAAGTAAGTAAGTATAAAATTCTTCACAGTTCCTGTTTATTAATTTGTGAAAGGAATTTAATAAACAAAAACAAAGAGTACCCTTTGTCATAACAATTTAATAAATAGGAAGCAATTTCTAACCCCTTTATTATAATTCCTAAGGAGTCTTCCGCTCTCTTTTAGAGATTACAAATTGAAAACCTTCATTGTTTCGTCCAAAATTCATAAATTTTCTTAATAATTTTGAAGATAAGAAGACGACGTCGAGGGACGGCAATTTAAATTCATTTCGGTAGCTGAACTGAACTGCCCCAACTTTGCTCGGTCAGTTCTCGCTTCGGTCATAAATCTCCTTTATTCTCTATCCCATAGCAATTTTGAAAATTCCTTATCTATATTGTAAGGGAATCCGTAAAAATTTACAGCTTTCTAGATCTTGGATCTAGAAAGAGTTTGGACTGGGCGTTGATGACTAGTTGAATAAAAGTAGTCAGTACATCTCTCCAGTCATTCCTTCCTACGGAGCGTGATTCTGGTGCAACCCCAGCTTCGAGTGGATCAGCAGTTTCCATCGTCTTCTGTCGGTAATCATTTTTGCTATCGTGTATGCTACTAAATTATTCTTCTAGAATTCTTTTAGCGAAAACTTAGCACTATTATTATACCTACTACCAAAACACAATCCAATACCAATTACCATTTGCCCTATACTTGTAGTTTTATTTATTCATTTAGAAATCTTTATTGCACACACAAACATATAAGTATTACACAGAACTATATTATACAGAAACTGTTTAGTGATTTGGTATTTTTAAACCCGTAATGTATAGCGTGCAAACTCGGCGTCAATGCCCCGCCTACGCTGCCATGTATCTACGCACCGTTCGTTGACCTCTAGCATCAGTCTGATGTTTTATTTGCAATACATTGCTAATTTTTGAAAATTCAGGTATTTTACATAACTTTTTCGTGGTTTTTTTTTTGTAGTATCGTATCTATCAGTAATCGTCAGTACTATCAGTTGTCTTAGTTTTTGCTAGTGTTCTAATTCCATTTACTTTATGTATGCATTTATAAGGTTTAATTTATATATTATGCTGTTGTTATTTTGTGTATTGTACCTACCTGCATATTATTTTAAGTGAAAATCAAAGCACTGGAATTGAATCGGCACTAGTAAATGTTTACACTCATTAAAATGCTACACAGTTAAACCAACAATCAACACTCGCGTATTTAAACTTGTGTCTACTCGTATACCTATAGGTTGAAATGCACGCTGCATAGCTTCAGTTTGTTTAAACAATATTAAACAGTTTAATCACTGTAACGTGCTACTGCAATGTGATTGTAAACACGAAAACTTGTATTCCTTTACGCTGATGACAGTCGCTCGTGTAAATCATCATCATGATCAACCCATCACCGGCTCACTACAGAGCACAGGTCTCCTCTCAGAGTGAAAAGGGTTTTGGCCATAGTCTACCACGCTGGCCATCTGCGGATTGGTAGACATTTTGACGTACTATGACAACATTAATATTATGTAGGTACGCGGCACAAAATAATGTACATCGGCCCCTAGAAGGAGATAGTGGATTTGTAGAGCATTGTCTCTGTCGTTGAGACCGTTGAAACGTCATTTAGGTATGAGTGACAGAGACAACGCTCTAGAAATCCGAAATGACATTCTAAAGGCCGATGTACATTACTTTCTGCCACGTACTGTATAACATTAATATCTATTAATATGGTTAGTATAGGTACTAACTAACTTATCGAAAGATTACATCGATTGAGGATTGATTTATTAATTTCGGCCCTAACTAAATACCTACAGGTAGAGTATCGCCAACATAATCTGCAATAATATACAGATTATCGCAAGGGTAGGGTATCGGGAGCTCATTAATATGCATCCGTGGCAAGCAGCGGGGCAGACGTGCCGAATGCTCAGCCGGCCCTGTTGACTCCGCCCGTTTGCCAACACGTTCCAATTTCTGACCCACAAACCGTGTTTGTTTGCTGGATTTACCTCATTGTTCATGACATTACAATAGCTACCTATAGATTTGTTTTGGATACGAAAACAAAAGACTTCATATGTTTGTTGTTATAAGTCCCGCAAATTGCTATTGCGCTGGAACCATGTCTAATTAACATCGAAATGAAGTCATTTTGACGTCAGCCAAAATAAAAAAATACCATCAGCTCGAAACTTCAATCTAGTCTAGGCCACGCGCACTAGCAATTTGCGGGACTTATACCTACCTCCCACCACAGGTGGTAGGAGGCTTCAGAAAGGCTTCAATTGAATTCAGCTTTTCTGAAGCCTTTCTGAAGCAGACACTCTATCGAATAAACAAAACACCCATTTCCAACATTATTCTCCGTATGCATGTCTGTTTTAAATCTTCAAAACAAATGAATCGATTTTGTCAACTATGCAATGACTATGCAATGGCATGGCAATATGCAAGGAGTGATCTATTTTCCTTTTTACTCCGGGTGTTTCAAAAAAGGTGTTTCAGAGATTTCAAAAAAGCCTAAATGAATACAAACGAATTCACTGGCAAAAGCAAGATAATCCATGCTAATATTATTAATGTGAAAGTTATATATCTGTCTATTCGTCTGTTACTTTTCACAGGCCAACCGCAGAACCGATTTTTACAAATTTTCGTACACCTTGCTTGCATCCCGGAGACGGACAAAGGCTTATTTTCATTCGGGAAAATCAAGTAGTTCCTACGGGATTTCTAAAAAAACCTACACCAACGTGGACGAAGTCGCGGTCATCATCTAAATATATAAAAAGAAAAGATGACTGACTGATTATGATAATTCTATCAACGTACAGCTCAAACTACTGGATGGGTTGGGCTGGGCATCCAGATAGATTGTAGATAGCTATATTAATGACGTATACATCCGCTAAGAAAGGATTTTTGAAAATTGAACCCCTAAGAGCGATCACGCACTCATCCGATCCGAATCCGTGAAAATACGGATAAAAAAAATATCTACGTCATATGTCATACATATATATATACAAATAGTAATATGACTTCTTCGGAACGTATTTTCACGGACTGGGATCGGATGAGTGCATAGCCGCCCTAAGGGGGTAAAATAGGGGTTTGATATTTGTGTAATCCACGCGGACGAAGTCGCGGCCAAAAGTTAGTCTAGTATGTAATGTTCTCCACTCTCTTAATTTCATTAGGTACAATTTGGCTTTACACCATGGATTTAGCCTCGGCTTATACAAATTTAATTACGAGACTGAACTTGAAAACAAGGGCTTTATTACAGGAAAATTCTATTATCAACATGATTAAGAAGTTTTGACATGAGCCGTCCAAAGCCGAGTGAGGCAGATGTTACCAAGCTCGGTACCGTATATCTTCATTTTCCTCCCTCCCCACTTGTATCTGTCTCTGAGCCTTAGTAATGTTGCTTTTTTTTCTAGAAAAGTTTGCTCTTGACCGAGATTAGACCGTTAAGATGTAGAAAGTATATCGAAGTGGTGATAGCCGGTGGTCTCTGATTCGGGAGGGTGCGGATTCGATCTTGAGTCTCTTACTTTCCGAAATATTTGTTTAAAGCAATTAAATATCACTTTCTTTAACGGTGAAGGAAAACATCATGCCTAAGAGGTATTCGTAATGTTCTCAAAGATGTGTGAAATCTTCCTATCTCTAAATTTAATTGCCAGGTGCTCTAAATTTAACATAGGTAGAGAAAGACATCAACAAAGCCATCGACAAAGAAAGCCGTCGAAACGACCGAATAAAGTCAGTTCATATATCTCAATTTTCTCCGCTTCCGTCTATCTGGGGCTCACCCGTGTAATGAAAACAAAAATAGCGTGGCTACTTTTATATTTCAGTAGCATAAGTTATCGAATTAGAGCGGCTGCACGCCTACGTGACCTACGTTTACCTTGGTGAAAAATAAGCAAAGGGATAATCTTTCTTGGAACATGGCAAGACTTATCGATGCTTCTGTTGAAAATACTAACTTTATCTTAATTGTATGTGGAGCCACAAAAATCGGAGTGGGTACCAGAATATTTAGCTTAGGTACTAGTTGGATAATTTTCTTCCCTTTTTGGGCACTCTACAGATTTGGGCTGCAGCGGCAGTTTCCACGACCTCCTGCCTTTGGCTACTGCCTTGACATGGTTCCACAAGAGTCCAATTCAATGGACGTCCTCTAGGTGTTGGTTGGTCAAACAGGTATCTTTCAACGACCGACAAGCTGCCATTGAATACTTGAGACACTTGAGCAGCGTTTCCCTCTTCGCAAAATCCGCCCGACCCATCGCCATCACCTCAGTGCTATCATCTTGTATACCAATAGTTGATGGCATGTTTCCCACAAGTCTTCAATGCCGATTTGTTAGGCCAGGTGTAAGCTTATCAGCCTTTATACATCAGTCACAAAAGAAAATACTTCTGAGTACCGAACCGAAATTTTCAAAAGCGGATTTGAAACTGCAAAACAAAACCAATAAATAAATCACATTACAGATAAAACATAGTCTTAAAAGTTGTATCACTGAGGAATTCCGACGACAACTGTGAATTTAAATTGTATTGAATAAATATGTACAGTCACAAACCATCACTGCGACGCTTTTAGGTTTGCCTAGTTGATCTCCAAGTCTAAAAAATGGTCTCAAGCAATATCCAAAGTAAAATAATTTTCGACCACGTGAACTTTTTCGACACTGTTTGTGATATTAGAACTACATTAATTTGTAATTCTTGAAATGAAAAAATAAATCTTAGATCTTTTACTTGTCTGCGCTGTGTTACATTGAAGTCCTTTTCTTTTGATAAAGTTTACAAACCAGAAAACCTTAATCATTCAAAGGCCTTAGATGGTGGAAAATCTGAAACGGCGTGGTTTCTAATTCCAGCCTCTGGACTTTAGTCGTACCTACTCCTAGCACAAGCTTTACGCTTGATGGCTGCGAAAGGGATACACACTCATCCATACTAATATTATAAATGCGAAAGTGTGTCTCTCTGTCTGTCTGTCTGTCTGTCTGCTAGCTTTTCACGGCTTAACCGTTCAACCGATTTTGACGAAATTTGGTACAGAGGTAGCTTGCGAGCCCGGGAAGGACATAGGCTACTTTTTATCCCGAAAAATTTAAGAGTTCCCACAGGATTTTTAAAAACCTAAATCCACGCGTATGAAGTCGCGGGCATCAGTTAGTTTTAAATATTTCAGAAAAAGTGCCTAATATCCATTTTTATTATTTTTTAAGTATACAATTCCTCCAAGACATTTTCATTTTTGTCAAGTTTCTAGGCAAACCCAGAAGTGATAGAGTTTGAGGCTTTGAGTGCAACCTAGATAAGAGCACGGATCATTTCAGACGCTGACAAACTTTGTAAGCGAAGGGGACTTGGCACTCGGCCGAATACATCTGAATATAACCTCCGTTCAGTGACGTGACGAGCGAGAGGATCGCTTCATATTCCGATAGTATAGAAATGATAATATTGATAGATGAACAAAATATTATATTATGTGAAAATACAGGAAAATACACAGGCAAGCGTAGTGTGGGATGCCCTCCAGCTCGATTAACCGACGATATAAAGAGGCTACCGGGAAGTGGTTGGATCAGGAAAGCTAAAGATTGGGTCTGGAGGCGCTCTTTAGGGAAGATCTATGTCCAACAGTGGAAGTGGTGGTGGTGATGATGATTTAGAAAATTGTACATTTTCATAATCTCGGGAGAGTTGAAGGCTTTATCCCGGGGCAGAGCCGGCATTAAAGGTAGCAAAATTCATTTATAATATTATTAAGTATGGATTCATGATCATCATTATCAACCGAAAGTTGTCCACAGCTGGACGTAATAGGTCTCTTGTAGGGACTTTCACACGCCACGGTCTTGCGCCATCCTAAATTAAGGCCTCTAATATGGATTTAATTTATTCGACATCAGGGTTACGACGTCACGTCATAATACACTAAACACTCGGCAAAGAGTGAGTAAAAGCTGCTAACCTAGTTAGCACAAAACTGCCTCCATTATTTTAAAAGCCCTGCTCACACTGGCGAGAGCATAATAGTTCCTATCAAAGAAACAACGGGTCGTTTAATGTACCTACCTAGTCGTAAATACATTAAAAACACTGACGCTAGTGAACCTACCATATTTGAGTGAGTGAATGACTTTATCTATTCTAATATTATAACTGCGTAAGTAATAGGTAAGTATGATTGTCTGTCTACCTATTTATATATTTCTGTGTATCTGGTTCTTTATTTTTTACATTTATATGACTAAACCGCCAACCGAACTGGTTCCTCAATAAAAGCGCAGAGATAATATGCCAAATATTAACCAAAAGAATTGCATAAAATTCCCGTTTCGCTTCAGTGGGCAAGGATTTGCAGACTAGTTTAAAAATCATACATTTTAATGTGGAGTGGGTAAGCGGAGCAGAGAAGCGGAGTGGGGAAGCGGAACGGGGCTTTACGTTCTCGCTCCGCTACCTAGTTCCGCGTCTAAGGACAGAAATACAGTCCGCAACTCCGCTCCGCATCAATTTCTCGCTCCGTTTCTCTACCTAGCTCCACGTCTATGGACATATACAGTCCGAAACTCCATTCTGCATCACTTTATCGGTCCTATCTCCGCACCAGAGGACAGGCAGCCTTAAACGGCTTTAAACCTAAATCACAAGTAATCGCATCTAAGAGTAGGTACGTAGCACAGAAATTATACAGACACACTTCTGTTGCTCCGTAGAGGAACGAGGCTTCTCGGTTTGTTTAACACAACAAATGGCCGACATTTTTCCAGCGCACTACCAATTTGCTGAAATAGAACAGAGAGTGGGATATATAAGTAAACAATTCCTGATATTTGCTTATACTGGGGATATCCGGTCTTGTTATTGAGCTTTAATCCGGTTTTATGCTTCTATGGAGCTTCTGTATTTCTCTGCATGAAATTGACATACCTACCTACTTTACATTATAGCACTCTACGTATCCATACCTACTATGCGAAAGTGTCTGTCTGATAACTTTTCACGTCCCATCCGCTTAGTTGATTTTGATGAAAAGTACCTACAGACTAGAGACATTGCTTGCAGCTAGGAATGGAAAAAGACTAATTTTTGTCCCGGAAAATCAGAGTTCCCACGAGATTCTTTGAAAACCTAAATCTTATAGATGAAGTCGTGCATCATTTATTTTGTACAGACATAACTTGCTCCTTGGAGAAGTTTTGACATTGGATACGTTTATCCCGGAATATCAGAGTTCCTATAAGATTTTTTTTAACCTAAGTCCTTGCGGATAAAGTCGTCGCCATCAGTATTTAATCTACTGTTATTACCTGAGTATAGCGTTCACGTACTCTAAAATATACATATACCTATGTATTATTATTTTAAGTAAATAATAGTATAAGCTTGAGGGGAGATATAAAAATACGTATTTTTGTGCAACTTTAAAAGCCCCAGTCAAGGGCTGATTTTTCATTAAATTAAATAAATAGTTAATTCTAAATACCAACGAGACGTAAGTATTGTCTCGTATTTAGAATTTTAAGGTTTTATTAAACTTTTCGTGGAAAGTAAAATAAATATACGTCTCACTAATTATTGTTGTTCATAAAATATAAATCCAATTTCTTCAAAATAATTCCATTAGTATAAAAAGTAATTTGCGAATGATGCCACTCAGTCAGGCTTCACTTGAGACTAAGGATCCCTTTATTAGCTTTTCAACCTCATTCAGACAACAATTGAAACAAACCATGTTTTTACTTAATTAAAATGTACCCTGATGACGGCCGCATTTACTAATTAAAATGTGAGCCATAATCATGCAGTGGATTCTACAAAAAGTTATAGAGAGAGAAAGAGCCGAGGAGGGCCAGACCTTCGTTATTTTATAAAAGCTGGAAGCTTCTCTGCGTATTGTTCCCAACACTGGGAGGAACGATCCGCGACTATGAAGTTTGGATCATGGTGGCTTTGGTAAAGTAGGTACCTAACAAAAGTGTAAAAAATCTTACGTCAAAGTGTAATTTTTTATTTCTTCGGAATAGTATTAGAAATCACGTTATGCATAGCCAAACGGTATCGTGAAACCCCCTGCCAGACACCCTTAAAGTTTAATAAATTGGCACTTAAGTTAAAATTTTATTAAATAAGCTGAGCCCGAAATTGGGAAATGAAATCTTAATCCTAAAATATCTACCTTTATTTTCTTAGGAGAAGCAGGTAAGTAGGTACTTACTACTATTTTCGAAAAACAATAATTAAATTCTTGAAGTGCACTTAAAGTTTTCCTTCTACAAATAAATACTGGCAGGTAGGTACTTAATAGATGCTCTACACTCCTAGGAGCAGAGCACTTCGTTTTATAAAGCGATCTGAATTTGCCAGAGATCAAAGTGAACTTGACTCAGAATTTATTCCTATAATCGACGAACATAGCTTCTTAATGTTCTATTTACTTATTTTATTTTCGGCGTTTGGAAATACTTAATGGTAAACAAGTCCGACATCCAATTAGTTTTTATCAAAGCCAACGCTTAATACTAGCCGAATAATCTAGCTTTGCACGGACTAACTTGCTTAAGTATTTATTCTTTAGAATAATAAATTAATAATGAAGCTGTGGTAGCCTAGTGGCTAGGACGTCCGCCTTCCAATCGGAGGTCGGAGGTTCTATCCCGGGAACGCACCTCTGACTTTTCCTGAGTTATGTGCTTTTTTAAGTAGGTAATTAAAATATCACATGCTTTAACGGTGAAGGAAAACATCGTGAGGAAACCTGCATGCCTGAGAGTTCTCCATAATGTTCTCAAAGGTGTGTGAACTCTGCCAATCCGCACTTGGCCAGCGTGGTAGGCTATGGCCAAAACCCTTATCACTCTGAGAGGAGACCCGTGTTCTGTAGTGAGCCAACGATGGGTTGATCATGATGATGATGAATGTAAATGTGCGCTTTGCTCGTTAAATATGTTCTAAATGATGGTGAAAACTACATCGAAAAACAAAATATGCGATTATAGGTACACTTTGTCACAATGAATCCCGGATAGCGACTTTGCTTTATACATACCTACTCTTTAAAGGTCAGACTTTCTGAAGACTTCTGAAATTACTAGGCTAATGTACATAGGCTACTTTTATCTCGGGAAACCAAAGAGTTCCCACGGGATTTTTAAAAACCTAAATCCACGCATATGAAGTCGCGGGCATCAGCTAGTAGAATATAATGTATTCGAATGTACCGCCACCACCCGCTATTCAATCTCCTGAACATTTGTCTTCTTCTTTTGTTTTGCAAAGATACTAGAACCTATAACTAGGAAAAATAAAAAACCTAACAATAGGTAGATACCTATTTGAAGTTTAAGATTTTAGCAGTGGACATATTTTGTTAATCGCTACCGTTTACATATTAAATGGATGACCTATAGAGGTAATCCATTCATAGAGGTCGTATTTTATATTATGGATATTTAAGTATATAGCTCATGTGAATTCACCTTTCATTCTACTTGTTTATCGGATAATATTTGCTGTAAAAAATCCATCCCACTTTAAAATTGCATGAGAACTTAAATCTAGATACTTTTAGGTATACACATTGACTCATATTTTTATAGAGTTAGGGTCTAAAATCCTGTAAATCTAAAAAAGGCTCCTTTCAGATAAATCAGCTTGCATTTAGCAGAATTGGAACCCTGTTTTGGTAAACATAAAGTCTAAATTTGTACGAATGTGTCTCAGTTTGTTGTTGCGTGGTAGGAGGCAAGTCAACACGACGAGAGCACCCACGGGCCACGGTTATTAATACTCTCGTTGGTGACTTGATTTATACTCTATGAAAAGCGCCGCAGATTTACGACGGGAAATCCATTTGTACTCCATAACCCTGTATGTGCGTTTTGGAAGTTCGGGGACTGTGAATATGAATACGTAAGACATTTCGGCAAACTTTACTAGCGTAATGCAAGGAGGGCTCATGGGTTCGTTTTTATATTGGATCTGTGATAGAATTAGAAATAAATATAGTAACATTTTTTATTCAAAATTTAATGTCATAATCAACGGCTCGCACTTGGCCGGTTTTTTTGAAAGAAGGAAGAAAAACATTTATTTTTGAAATTGTGCCACACATCACCAGAACCTACCTTAGGGGTTGGTTATCCCGCTGCGTGATTGCGGGAGAATGACAGCTACAATGTCACGATCGCAATCATCTCTGATTGATTAACGTTCGCTCACTATTGGCTACAATGCTTTGTTGCAACAAGAATCGCACAAATTCAGCCAATCAGAACAGTTGAGATTGTAATAATGATTGATGCAGGTTTTAAACAATCGCCCTACTGGTCTAACACTTGAGCATAAAAGCTAGAATGCCTCAAGCAGTTTATCGGTTTTTCTAACTTATATACTGTGCTCCTTGCCACCTCAGCCTCGCAACCCGTTAAGTTATGTTGTTTATTCTGGCTCTCCTACGGATCTCTTATATTTCTAATTATTTGATTACGCAGAGAAACTCCAAGCATAGTACCCACTATCTGTATAGTTTGAAAATCGTCCTAAATTTTGTATGATCCATAACTATCGTAATCATAAATTCTTGGATAGGTACGTACCTACTAGCCGCAGGATACTAAGTAAACCTTGGTAGTGGAGGAAATTGAATAGTGAATTTCAACAAAGAGCGTGTAATAGTCATACATCATCGCGCACCTGTCATCCCCCCCCCCTCGCCTTCCCCCCTCCATCCTTCCGCTATCACTCTGAAGTCTGAATACAAAGTGCTAGCAAATTTTGTTGAACTAGGCAAGTATATACTTACTGTGATCGTTAAAATACTGGCTTTCGTAGGTATGTTACGATTTTGGTAGTTTCTTTCACCTAGTGGTAAGTGATGAGTGATGAGAGTGGAAAGTGGTTAGCAATCAGCCTTACAAATCCACAGTTAGGTAATCTGTCCTGATATACTCCTGAGAGTTGTTCACTCGCAATTTCCGTCCATTTTTAGCGTTCCGTACCTCAAAAGGAAAAACGAAACCCTTATAGGATCATTTTGTTGTCTGTCTGTCTGTCAAGAAACCTACAGGGTACTTCCCGTTGACCTAGAATCATGAAATTTGGCAGGTAGGTAGATCTTAGGTATAGCTGACATTTAGGGAAAAATCTGAAAACTGTGAATTTAGGGTTAGATTACACAAAAAAAAAATTTGATCATTTATTTATTTATTTATTTTATTTATTTTATATCTAATTAGAACGGCAGTGCCACTTACACTAACTAGATGATTAATAATAAATTTAAATACAAATAAAGGTACAAGAAAAAAGACATAAAATACAAAACGATAAAAGATCAAAGAATTTTGAATATGTACGCTGAGAACATTGAATGACATATTCATGCAATGCTGAAATTTTTTTACAACAATTGAGCATTATTGTCCAAAAGCGCGTTGAATGATGCTAATGAACGGGGTATAGGTGACATAGATCTAGCAATAGTGCGATGATGTGGGACCACGAAAAGTTTATTTTTTCATGGACGAAGAATTGGTATTTTCAATTTTCTAAGTAAGATAACTATATCAAGTGGGTTATCATATGAAAGGTCTTCACCTGTGCATTCTAAAACAGATTTTTATTTATTTTTATGTATCAAAGTTTTTGAATTATCCTGCAAAATGTCGGAAAAATACGACTGTAGTACGGAACCCTCATTGCGTGAGCTTAACTCGCACTTGGCCGGTTTTTGTAAGTTGCATAGCCAGGACTTCTTCTGCAACTAACGCCTTATCTTCCGACAATTTTTCCCTTCATGATGTAAGAGCTCGTATCTCTCATGCCTGAGCACGTGCCGCAGATATGCGATTCTAGTCTAGATTATTAGCCACAGTTCGCTCTTAGTTGTTGATTGACACGTGACGTTGCAGAACTTCCTAAGATACTTATTCGTTTACTACGTTGAAATAAAAGTACGGGATTATATAAATTGTGTGTGTTGATGAGTTGATCATCCTCATCATGATCAACTCATCATCGGCTCACTACATAGCACGGGCACACGAGTAGATATTATAGACCAGAGGGGAAGCTTCACACTAGCTCACGCACACCACGACGTGCCACGGACGCTCCGTGCGCCCAGTTTGGCGGCAAACGGAGCGTCCGTGACACGTCGTGGTGTGCGTCAGCTGCGCTAGAGTGAGTGAACCTACAGCCAGCCGCTAGTATGAAGCTTCCCCTCTGGTCTATATATCTACTCGTGTGGCACGGGTCTCCTCTCAGAGTGAAAAGTGTTTTAGCCATAGTCTATCATACTGGCCATGTGCGGATTGGTAGACTTCACACACCTTTGAAAACATTATGGAGAACTCTCAGGCATGCAGGTTTCCTCGAGATGTTTGCCGTTAAAACAAGTGATATTTAATTACTTAAAACGCACATAACTCCGAAAAGTAAGAGGTGCGTGCCCGGAATCGAACCCCCGACTAGAAGGTGGCAGAAGGTGTGTAGGTTACTACGTTGGAATAAAAGATACAGAATTGTATAATCCTGTAGGTAAACGATAGAGTTTTCTGATCACATTTTGTGTCTGGTCTAGTAACCCAGAAGTTCAGGTTACTAAAACCGCTCTGAATTCAACTGGATGTACTTTTGATTGCATAATCATCCGCTCTCCCTGAATTTAGAACAACGTGCACGGGATAGCTGGGAAATTGAGTAGGTAGTGATTTTCTCCGATTCGGAAACAAAGGGTGCACCCGTCTACTCCCCACAAACATGCAATCAGTCTGCAAACGAATCACAAAACAGGTGAAAATTGCACTGTATGTTACCACTGGTAGAACCTACCTAAAAGGCCGTTTCATATTACTCCACTTTTTTTTATTGCTAGACAGGCTTGCGTTTGACGACAATTGTGCTTCAAAAAGCAATGATGAGGTCTATGTTGCAGCGCACTTGCCTAGAAGATGGAGACGGTAGGTTTATTTCAATGCTTGACTAGAATAGATGATTTCGGAGTTGTTCCCAAACATGAGGGATTTTCTAAAAGTAAGTAAGACGTATCTTTACTTATGTAAATGAAATATTATAGGCCATTACTATGGTTAGAACAAATGAAAATGATTCAGAAAAAATCCTAAATGATTAGGGATATTTAATCAATCATTATGGAACATACATGAAGTACCTACGTACTGCCTACCACCAGCCAATAACGATGAATAGTTGCGTGCAAGCTTTCATTATACCAAGATACGTGAAAATTCACCTTTCCGCGCCCACTTTATACAGTAATCACGCACTACATAGTGACCTACAAAACTACAATTTTTCGTGCTAATCTAAACTTTATTGCGTAGACAAGAAGACCTGCTAAATTTTTAACTTACAATTCTGTGCTAGTGAGAAAATCGCGTGTGGTTGGAGCGAATATAGCCTATTAATATTATTACTGAAACCTCCGATATTATCATAAAAAGCGTAATTAAATACCCTTAATTATATTGCCTTTTATCCGAATAAAATGTTATTCAATACCCAGACACCCGCCATTTTTTTCTCAATGCCTCCCAGTACAGGCATAATTGCTTATTTCAAGAAGAAAAGAAAACATTAAAAACAGCTTGTAATATTAAAAACTGCAAGATTATTTTTAAAATTGGACTCGCGAGAAATATTAATTTCCTTGAACGTCGGAATAATTCCGATAGAACATAGACTCCACTCAATTGAAAAGATTTTTTTATTTTTTGTATTTTAATTTTTTAATTAATTTTTAAACTGTAGAAAATTTCCTATAGGTAGGTTATTTATGTAGGTACTAACTAGGTAGTACCTAGGTACTACACAAAGATCACGATGCATCGAAATCTTCAAAACCACTTTCCAAAACTCCCTGAAATTTTCTAAAACCTAGGGTAAAACTACCAAATGACTGGACTAATATTACTTCTCTAAGATGTCATATTGTGATGTGAATTAATGCTCCCCAAACACTTTACTCGATTACGATGCTTTTACATGAAAATCAGCTTTCATTTATTTAATGAATTAAGTAACGCGACAAGGTCTCGTGTCGAGAGAATGATTCCCAAAGGGCGTGACATTAAAAACCTTCCATTTGAAGGAGGAAAAGCATTAAAATGAGTACAGACATCAGACAAGGACAAACTGCAACAACTTAATGTTTTGTGCTAAAATCGTAATAAGCGACAACAAACTTTACTTTGTAATTAGCTTTTGTTCTCTATTTTGCCTTTATAGAATTCGGCTCAAATAGTTTTCTGACTCTATCCAATTGATTGTGATCAAACTTAGCGCAGTCTGTAAGTCTGACCAACTTTCATGTTGTGGCCTTTTTGTATTCCTCATCATCCTCATCCTCATCATTATCATCATCATCATCATCATCATCAACCAATAGACGTCCACTGCTGGACATAGGTCTCTTGTAGGGACTTCCACACGCCACGGTCTTGCGCCGCCTGGATCCAGCGTCTCCCTGCGACTCGTCTGATCTCCGTCTCGTCTGCGTATTCCTCATACAAATAATATAATAAATAGGTAGAAACGACAAACAGTCTTCAGTTAAAATAGAAGATATTTCAGTTTTTGTTGTTTAAATAATATGTAGGTAGGCATGTAATGTACAATATTTTTTTCTAATAAGGTAAGAACATCTAGGTTCCCACAGAAATAAAACTGGCCATTCATGCAGAGACATGCAGAGAAGCTGTGACCTAACAATATAGATACAATATAGACACAAAGCTTATATCCTCGGACGAAGTAGCGGTAAGATAGTAATTCGTAGTGCAGGAATGGTATACGATTTATGCCCTCAAACAGTTGTATAAAAATAAAATACACAATTTTCCTTTGATGAAAAAGATAAGGCAATAAAATAAAATTAATTAGGTATTCAGATTTTTGTAGAAAGAAATTCTTGTACTTCGCTTTAGATTTCAGCAGTAAGCAAATTTCCCAGTTGCGTCGTTTGTTCCCTGGTTAGGAGCCAAATGCGCTAATAACGCTTATATGCGACATGGAAGCCCCTTTTAGAATTCAGGACCCTGTTTGTGAAGGCACAAAATATTATGCACGCTCCGCCCTGTGATATTCGGACCGCTTTATTTTAATTTCTGTAAATTGGATGCAGCTATGCAAACCAGGTCAAACATGTCTTATTAAAAGAAATTGCTGTTTTTTTAATCGACTTCCAAAAATTCGGAGCGTATTTTTTTGAGCATGATACTTATTTGATTATATAGTACCCCTACCTACACCAATTTCTCCGAGATTTCTGGACCGATTTGCATTACTTGAGTGGGTATATATTTCTTCTCAATAGAGAAAGTTTGCAAAATTATCCAGAAAGGATCCAGAATTTTTTACATATTTTATTTTGCTCTATTGGAGCATACAAAACTAGAAATAGACGCGGGAAGCTCGCCAAACTTCAGGCATCACTTATACCTACCACCAGGCAATCTTACCTGGTGGTAAATAATGATGCAGTCTAGATGGAAGCTGGCTAATTTAGTAAGTTTTTTAAAAAAATAAACTCATACTATTTCTACGTAGATAAATGTAGTATCGATTTCTACATAGCATTGTACCAGTACGCTAAATCACTTGGTAGTACCTACGTCTTTGTTGGTAAAGTCGTAATCAGCCACGATCGAAATCAGACCAGATCAGACAGTTTAGAAATTATTTCAAAATTGCCCCTGCCGGAAATCGAACCCGGAACTTCTCAATTATAAAATCATAGCACTGTGTTGGCACAACTAAAAGCCACACAATAAACAACACACAACAAAATCATAGCACAGCACTCATTAATGAGTCAGTCAGGAAGTTCGTCGTGGTTTTCCTTTTACAGAAGCTTTTGGTACTAACTAATAAACATTCCAATCACTTTTTTCAGCTTCACTGTGCATAATATTGTTCACACTCGAGTTATTCTTCTATCTAAGGTTCACACGTTGTTTCCAATCTTGCAAAGGATTTTCAATCAAGTCTACTCCTTTTGAAAGGATTCTTATGGAACTTCGCACACGAATTTCGTTCCCAGGGCAATTATGTTCCAAGCTACTTTATGTTGTGAAGTCCAAGTTCCAATACCTTAACTCGATGCTGCAGAGGTATTTAGCACCCATCCTGTGAGGAGTAACTGGTACTATTGTATACTGGGATATCGCTTACCTAAACTGTGGTCTATTAATATAAGAATATAACAAAAAAGTGTTTTTGTTTTAATTTTCAAGTCAAGAGTGAATAGGCATCTTCTATGCAAGCGCGCTCCACCTTAGGCTACATCGTCACTTGATTGCAGCCAAGCGCTAGTCAATAAAAAAATAAAAAAATTGGGGATCAACGAACGTCCTTGACTTTCGCTTTTGCTGCGGTTACGTGGGTTACGTAGATATTTAGATAAGGTAATATTAGTAGGTAGGTACAATTTGTTATGTACTTGTTGTAGGTACTGTACCCATAGATGTAATAACAATCACGTTCAAACCTAAATCTATCTAGAAAACACATGATTTATCGGCACCCATTTCCTGTCACTTATTCTCTCTAGCATTGTCCTATGATTGATGATATCTCGCTCGCACGCTCGGCTCGTCTTTTAACATAAGCCATCGCATAATACGATCAAAGACATTAGGTATAACCACAGCGTAAATACATACAGTTGATACAGTGAGAAGATGCCCTTGATGTTTGCTGACGAGCCGCTTTACGGTTGTAGCACATGAAGTGTATTTACCCTAAGAGCAATAGGTATACCCTATTATCCTATTGTGTATTATCTTATTTTGCGATCACCGTAGGTAGGTACATACCAGAATGACTAATCCACTACTAAAGCAAGATAAATAAATTTTGCCCTGACGACTTCTGTTGGTCCGTATAATACGTTACCCAAAATGCTGTAACCGCGCCGGATTGCTCTGTCAACACATCTCCGTCGTCGACCGACTAGAGACTGGTGTGACTCTAGTCTAACTGTGTGGTGTCTACTGTCTAGGCTGTGGCATTAGGGATCGTCAAACTAACATACTGTATTCGTACATTTTTGCGTACGTTCAAAGAGTAAGCTTTTGAATCCGCTCATTCAATTTCGAATATAAAGACGAGCGTGTCTTCAGCGAGTAGGTATACTCCCAATTATAGGAAAGGTCGTTGATTAAAAGGCTTTAAATGAATGCCAGTCTGTGAATTTGATCTATGTTTTATCTTCCTCTTACTTGGATATAGTGAGCTTCTTTACTTTTCAAGTTACGAGTAGACAGATCTTAGGCCAAGTGTCCACTAGCAATAAATCTTGCAGATGCTAACTCTGGCAAGTAACTTATGCCGTCACTTACACTATGTAAACAAACGCAGCAAGTCAATTACTTACTTACCTAATGCAAGTTATAAATACTTACGAAAATTAACTTTGACATGACAATAACAGCTTACTTCTGCAAGTTTTTTGCTAGGATCAAATTCCTCGGACTCGGCATGGCTCGGGCCCGGCACGGTCTAGCATAAATCATCCCTTAATTTGGAAGGTCCATCGCATGGGCGACCTTCCTTGCCATCTGGTGCCCTCCCCTCCACCTTGCCCTGCACTACAAGATGCTCGATGGAGTCACTCTCACTCCGGAAGAGCTGTTCGAAGAACTTTAATATGCTACTTTCTACTAACGCCCAAAGACGTTGTTTAATGCCGAGCTCTCGGAGTATAGAGACGTTGGTTTAGTACCGTTTGGGCAATAGGAAGAAAAGACACAATACCAATAGGCGGGGGGTCACCCGTGCCGGGTTAGTGCGGGGGATGTGCGGGTATGCGGGGCGTCCCAACCCCGATTGCCATCTAAACCTGTCGCGTACTATACCTACATACTATCTGTTGCTAGATTACTGGAATGAATTCTCAGCTCTCACATACATTCTAGATCGCTTTGAACTCGAATCGCTTTATAAGACGAAGTGATCTCAGACATGAAGACATCTATTAGGTAGGATATCCAAGGCGGTTAAAGGAGGAAAGTTAAGATCTTGTTGAAACTGAGAAGGTAGTAAGTACCTAATTATGTCAAAACTTAAGCTGCGTGCGATAGGATACAAATTTTTACAGTTCCACATTAATGAAGCTTGTTCGGAAAAACCAGACAAGTGAGTTGAACTCATGTGGCGAGGGTTCCGTACGAGTACGAGTAAGCTGGTACGCACATTATCTATTGAGAGGTAAGTCCATCTGTCCTAAATACGGACGTGTAACACGTCTGTATGTGGGTTACAGAAATTCATCAACTTAATCGGTTCACTAGATTTGGAGCGAGTGACACACGAGTTGCCCTATAAGGGTTCCATTTTTCATTCAGACGTACGGATTCCTAAAAAACCGGTTCCGTACCATCGTACAAGATATAACACTATTTGTAATTTTTAATTTTTGGGCCCCTTTAGAGTACGCAGCCCTAAAAAGACAACACGTCCTACGCAAATCGCCGCTTTTGATTCGAACGATTTTTTGTTGTAAATTACTAGAGGTTCCTGGGTGAGAAAACACAAGGACTTGTGTTTATGCCCAAGATATCGGAAATTGGAAATGCGATGGAAAAATGTTGGCGCAAACTGAACGAAAATCTCTTTGATGTTTTACACTATCTGTCTTATTTTGGCGACATTTTACACCGGTAGGTATTATCAAAATGTATCCTTTTAGGTAAAAATATATTGTTTAGCCGTTAGAGAAGTGTTATGCACCTCTAACTTTTCGGAGTTAGGTATGTGCGTTTTAAGAAATTAAATATCACTCGATTTAACAGTGAAGGAAAACATCGTGAGGAAACCTGCATGCCTAAGAGTTCTCCATAATGTTCTCAAAGGTGTGTGAAGTCTGCCAATCCGCACTTGGCCAGCGTGGTGGACTATGGCCAAACCCTTCTCATACTGAGAGTAGACCCGTGCTCTGTAGTGACCTGGCTACGGGTTGCTCATGATATTGTTCCTAAAAATAGATTGTAGTCTAACTCTGATCGACGATGTTCTTCACTCGTTCACCTGAAATCGGATTTTTTTTAAAACAGCATTTTCAGATTTAATTATCTGTGGATTGGCGCGCAGTTCGAAATTCAAATTCAGTCATTAATTTTTAGAAAGGTTTTGGTGATATGTATTGTGGTAGTTTTTGGCGCCATGGATAAACTGAAAATTCGTACCTACACATTTCGAATATCAGTTCCTACGTGGAAATACCGCTGCGCAAACAACACTTCAACCGATTTTCACAAGAGCTAATGCGGCCAATGTATTAGGTAACAAAACAAAGGATTGTAAGAAAATTCTATCATAAGCATGATTAAGAAGTTCTGACATGAGCCATCATAAGCCGAGCCAAGCGGGGCAAAAGTTATGAAGCTTTATAACTTTACCTTGTAAATAAATCTTCATTTTTCCTTTTCTCCGAAGTAAATGCCGATTCATGCGTGATGTTAGATATGAAGTTAACGTGTAACTTTATATTATTATTTGTTCGACTTATTGAATTAAACGATGAGTGTCAAAGTTTTTAGGCTTCCGTAACTCAAAAGGAAATAGGAACCCTTATATAGGAGGAATCAGGACTCTGTCTGTCCGTCTGTCTGTGGTGTCTGTCAAGAAAACCTTTACTTCCCGTTGACCTAGAATCATGAAGGCAGGTAGCACAAGCACAAGTATAGGATAATAGTTTTTGATTTATCGTGCAAAATGTCGAAAAAATACTCGAGTACGGGAAACCTCGGTGCACGAGTTTGACTCGCACTTGCCTGAGTTTTTTTCTTTGAATATAGGTACCTACTTAACTATAAGAATTAACGAGGAATTAACTGATGAATGATGGTGTAGTCTTAGCTAAAAATACGCTAATAGGGCTAATAGTAGTTTAAATAAACCTATACCTACATGTAAGTAGGTGGGTACCTATTCAGTTTTTCTTTTTACATGGCAACGTACCGAAACGAAGTAGGTACGAAGTGGGTACATAATAATATGATCCCTATGGATCCCTAGTCGTATATTACAATAGGATAACATTTTTTTCTTTCATGGTAATAAATTTAATCTAGTCGCAATCATGGTTGCCAGGCCTCTATGAAATATGTGGCTACAAAGCAATAACAAAGCAATTAAATTCACAAAATGAATTATTTCCATGTTAATAGTGGTTTTGGGTTGTCCGTGGACGATTAATATTGCGGCTTTTAGATTAGTTACCGCATAATTGTCGTCATAGGGGACTCGAATAATTCATTTTAGCCCAGTGTGGAAGTTGTAGATATTATACAGTCTATGAAAGTGTATAACAATACGTAAGTATTAAAAAATAGAAAATTAGGGTTCGTTTTTTAAATATCCACGGGTGGGGTAGATATTCTCTCTAACTGAAATAGTCAAAAGGCGGGTAAGTATAAACTATCGGAGATGTCTGTAAGCCGCGGCTGACAGGCACGAAAAATAGGTGTGCACCGACTGTGCTGCTGTTCGGACCCGGCTTGCGAGATATCTATCGGATGTCCGAGCGCTCAATTACGTCCGATAGTTTGCGTTTGCACAGTCCAGTGTAAGTACATTTTATCATCCAAATACCTATAAGTAACGGAGGTCAGCCCCGTCCGTAAGCTGCATCCGATAATAATAAATTTGTTTCCGTCTTACGAAGCCTGGAGAAGTACTACTAATAATTACTTACTCCGTGCTTACAGTTAGGATCAAAACAGTCTTAACTCTTACGAGTACGACCTGCCACTTCAGCTGTCCTGCTATTTCTCATTAGTCTCCAACTCATACCTGCTAACAAATAAAGCCTAAATCTAAACTGCGTAAATTGAATATGATATCAGTATCACAGATACAGTGTGCCCCAGAACTGTCTATGGGAATTCATTAAGGAGATTAACTACCCGGCACATGTGTCGCCGCCCGTGACACTTATTGCACGTTGCAGCAAACACGAGCAATACAAACGGTATTGCACCGAACAGCGCACCGATGACTCTATTATAACAACAGAACAAAATAATAAAAAATTAAAACACAAAAATGCAGCGCCACCTGACGGCGACTAACCGTCAGAATTTTTTCTGACAAACCAGTTCTGAAATTATCTACGCAATGTGAAAAATCTTATTAAAAGTGGCCTAGTAGTTCTGCTGAAGCCCAAGCATAACTTTTTAACGCATTTAGTACACCGACGACTACTAAGAAACGGGCAGATCTGTGAAGCATCATTTCCGTAATAGACTTCGCACAAAACCGGCGGTTTCATCCTTGAGTCCTAACCCGTATCTACATTTGAATCGTCATTTGGTTTCGGATGTACAGACGCCTTCAAAGCGAGTATTTGGTACACTCTCAAATATTGCAAACTGAAACTAGTGAAAGGCTTAAAATCAAGCACTATTTTTGATATGGCAACTCTGTCACCTTTGATCCCAATTCCTATGGCTCAGTAAGCTGTGGGAAATTTTGAGGGGATAGGATAGCTTCTTGATTAATGCAAAAAATTTGTGACATGCTTCAAGTACTTTTACTTAAGTAGGTAATATGCATATTCCAATGGCAAACTATCAGATTCTATCAGGCCAATAAGGAGGTTTGAAAAACCAGTCAGTAAAATGGATTTTCTATGGGTTAAACCTACTACGTGGATCCAAGACGGCACAGTGACTGGTAATAAGGTTTCAATTATTTCAGGTGGGTGACGAAGAAATATGATATTCCGCAGGTGCAGCCTCCTGTTCCTCAACATGGTATACGTCCCGCAAATTGCTAATGCGCGTGGCCGCCATTTTAGTGACGTCAGCACTAAACTGAAGCTTCGAGCTGATGGTATATTTTAATTTCGGCTGACGTCAAAATGACTTCATTTCGATGTTAATGAGACATCGTTCCAGCGCAATTTGTGGGACTTATAAGTTATAACCGAATGTCCAACACTATGGAGTATGGACTAGTAAGATAGATATACACCTCCTTCTTCGACTTGAATGTTTGAGATCCGCTTACCTATGGTAAGGACTAAGGAGGTCTGGTATCAGGTAAAAAGGATGTGGTATTCAGTCGATTTTGAAGCATTCAGTTTTCTTCTGTTACCATGGAACTTTAAAATTAGTAATAGCGAACAAGCAAACTGGCAAGTTATTTAACAATCGAATTGCAACTGCGCACAATGAAAGTTGTTCCATTAATTCATTTAGAGTTGGCAACTCGGGACAACAATTAGGAAACCGCCTTCGTTGCAATTTTATTCCCATCGGGCATTTGCATAATATTCAAATGCTAATTGGCTAAGCATTTTATGAAAATTGAATTTGCTTTTAATTCACATATTTAGTACGTTGTTGGGATGAAAATATAATAGTTAAATGTTTAAGAGTGTCTGGCAGGGGGTTACCACGACACCAAGTGTCTGCAATGCATGATGTGATTTGTAATACAATTCAATATAAAAAAATAGACTTTTAGCGAGATAATTAATCAATGAATTTATAGGTACTTTGACGTAAGATTTTATACGCCTTTGTTACCTGTTATCTGCCAAAGCCACCATGATCCAAACTTCATAGTCGCTGATTGTTCCTCCCTGTGTTGGGGGCAATACGCAAACTTTCAGCTCTTATAAAATAACGAAGGTGTGGCCCTCACGGGCTCTTAGTCCATAATATGAGATCTGAGTCGCAAAAGTATACTTAAGTATCTACCTATTTATTTTGTGCCTGAGTCACAGAATAAATAATACTTAGTACTTACGTAGGTATACTATCAGGCCAGGCTCACTTGGTGATCCGAGAAAAATACCTACGGCAGTGCGAGAGAGAGAGAGAGAGAGAGAGAGAGAGAGAGAGGGAAGAAAGAAAGAGAAACAATAACGCGAGATCGAGAGATAACAAAGATTTAGTATAAGAACTAGCGCGCACCAGCGTGCGGCGAGTTACGGTGCGTTTGAAAATCCGTAAATCTAGATTTAAATGTATGAAAATCCGGTGCGGAATCAATTAGGCAGTGCGCGCGCTTCTATGTAGTTCTATAGTTCACAGACTATGCGGGGGAAAAACGTACGGTAATTTAATTAAATAATGATTTATTTGCCTAATAGCATTTAAATGCGCCGGCTCTGAATGAAGAACAACAAAAGAAAGGATTTAGCACGAGAAAATTCTGTTAAGTATAAACATGATTAAGAAGTTTCGACATGAGCCGCCTTAAGCCGTACAGAGCAGAAGTTTCGAAGCTCAGTGCCGTATATCTTAATTTCACTCCTGTATCCCGGAGTCTGCTTGTGTAATAGAAAACAAAAATAGAACATTCTCTTATTTGGCAAAATCTGAATAAGTAATCCCTTACAGAGTATCTGCCTAAGGCCAGCGCGTGCCAGCCCTTCCTTATTTTATAAAAGCTGAAAGTTTATCTGCGTATGTCCCCAACACTGGGAGGAACGTTTGTTTGGATCATGGTGGCTTTGTGAGATAACAGGTAATAAAGGTGTAAAAAATCTTACGTCGAAATATAGTCAAACTTTTTTATATTACTTAGTAGTATTAGAAATCACGTCATGCATTGCTAGATACTAAGACCTGCGGTGCGGTGAGTTGCGGTGCGTTTTTAAATCCGCACATTTGAATTCTATAGTTCTATAGTTCACATATTTTGCGGGGGAAAAACGCACGGAAATTTTTCGTGGGGCGCGCTAGCTCGTGTCGTGGGAACCCTTGCCAGACAACCTTAAACTTAATAATTTATTAAACTTTAAAGGTGTTTACACCTTCATTATTCCTCCCAGTGTTGGGGACAATACGCAGAGAAACTATCAGCTTTTATAAAATAAGGAAGGTCTGGCACGCGCTGGCTCTTAGGTACCTAACCGTATTTTATACTGAGTTTATTCATTTACTTATTTATTTCACACGATAATGATGATCCAGATTCATGTCCTATTTAAATTTAAATTAAAAGCATTTTAATGCTAAACCCACTCTCGATATCTAAAACGTTAGTAAACCGTTTAAAAATAAAACCTTTACAAAATTCAAAGATCAACTAGGTACGTGCAGTCGATGCGAGATTGCACTCATACAATTCATTCAAGCGACTGTGTACGCTTTTCATCTAAACTTTTTTAATCTGTGTTCCCATCCCATAGCGTCGACATGCAAGCCAATTTTCGAATTGGAGTGTACATGCGTCGTCACGGTTGTATTACGCGTGTTGCAACACTGCAAGCATTTTCCGTGGCAATGTTCCAGTTTGTAGATGTGTGATACTAGATAGCGTTATGCGGTCAAGTTAACTGGAGTGTGGACCTGGTTCCAATGACGTCACATGCATATACGGGAGTGAGAAAAATAACGCACGTGGAATGAAAGCAATGGGAAGTCGTTTCATCATCATCATCATCATCATCGTGATCAATCCATCGCCAGCTCACTACAGAGCACGGGTCTCAGAGTGAGAAGGGTTTTGGCCATAGTCTACCACGCTGGCCATGTGCGAATTGGTAGACTTCACACACCTTAGAGAACATTATGGAGAACTCTCAGCCAACTTTCCTCACGATGATTTCCTTCACCGTTAAAGCAGGTGATATTTAATTTCTTAAAACGCACATAACTCCGAAAAGTTAAAGGTGCGTGCCCGGGATCGAACCCCCGACCTCTGACTCGAAGGCGGACGTCCTAACCACTAGGCTATTCACTAGGTCGTTTCAAGCAGATCGAATATTTTTGTGTTTTAATTTAGATTGGGTTTGAAATATCGCCTGATAGACGATAATTAAAACCCGATTTATATAAAACTAGCGAGTGATGGAGAAGTGGTGTGGACACAATTCTTCTCCAGAACAATGGAGAATTACAATTCTATGGCAAAATACATACAGATGACGACATTTTTTTAACTTTACTTATAGGGATTTGGTAACATAGTGAATATACACATTGTGCCCGCTGTAGAAGAAAACGTAGGTAGTGATTATATAAACCTAGGAAAGAAGGAACTATAAACCTAGGAAGGAAGGAAGCTAAACCATACAAATATACCTAACTAGAAATTATTGTGCCTAAGACCTGGTAAAACTAATTAATTTACCCGTGACTTCGTCCACGTGTATACATACTTATATAGGTTTTTAGATCCCGTGGGAACTATTTGATTTTGCGGGATAAAAAGTTCAAGGTATGAGTTATGTCCACTTCAAATTTCAGCCAATTCCGTCCAGTAGTTTTTACGTGAAATAGTTTACATACATACACACACACTCACACATACAAACTTTCGCCTTTATAATATTAGTGTGATTCCTGCCTTTTCGGGACTGCCATATTTGCAGTGTTGTGCCATATTGTGGTGTAAAAAAATATAACCTGTTAGCTTCGTTCAGGCTAAGGCGCGAGCAGCCACTTCTGTGTAAACCATGTATATGATAGAGACATACGCTAAACTGGAAAATGTAGATCATATCATAGCATTTGTTAAAGTATGTTTCTATTTTCTTGAACTAGGTACTACTAATCGAAAAGAAACTCGGTTAAAATTAAAAATGGCTGTATTAAACATCATCAAAATATAAACTGAATCAAAAAAACAAACTACTTGTAACGAACATACTGTACCTACATTTACAGTTCTATGAGTTTGAGGAGTCTGATGGTTTCCTGAAATAGAAAACAGTCAATCAATGGTTTGTTTCATACAATTTATCATTACAATTTTACAATTTGTACCTAATTCTGCTACATTTGGCATCATGTAAAAAGACTTCTGAAAAACAATGGGGGAGATTTCTGCGCGTGGATATATGATTGTACTATTCTCTCTTAAAGCTCCAATGTGCGATTGGACAAACGGCTCCAACATCGCGCCCGACTTCGTACTTATAGTAAGCGACAAGTCATGATGGCAATCGGGGTATGAGGCGGGGGATGCCTCGCACACCCACACGTCACCCACGCTCGCATGCACTGGGTTAGCTTACGGGTGTGCGGGGCGTCCCCACCCCGATTGCCATCTCGATCTGTCGCGTGCTATATACTTCATTATAGCTGTTTCAGACTAGCGTTTTTCTGCGCGTTGTGACTTGTGGCATACGCGCTACATTTCACGCTGCAATGAACCGAACGCGTGTGCACGCGCTAATTCCGGCATGTTCGCCCGAACCAGTGTGTCAGTCAGTAGCAATTTGGATACTGACGAAGAAACTGTTCGCGCTTATACGAGCTTATAAACGCGTCTACGCTCGTACGCCTGCGACAAAAAGCTCGCATATACGCGTACAAAATTCTAATCTCAAACCGCTCTCGGCCTGAGATCTACTTATAGAGCGCACTTTGACTTTGCTTAGACTTGACACTGTTAAAACGAGAATGCATTATATCGCTGGCATAAATCCGTCTCCTTTTAACTAAAACTCAATGTTCCAATTTAAATTCAATACTAACATGATGCCTTTGTATACTTCCTCCACAGATTTTATTTTGACATCGGGTGGCTTTGGATATTTGTAAAATTTTGGCAAGTACGAATGGTACTCCAGTTTGTATAAACGGGACTGGATGTAACTTTTTATGTCCTTCGGCTTCGGATACATTGTTGCAATCCCTGGAGATATAAGAGGTAGATAAGATTTGAAAATCGTTGTGAAAGCAAGGCTATCTCTCGGCGTAACGAGCTGTATCTAGATAATATGTCAGCTTGCCTTTTTGTATAATAAACCCCTTTGCAAATAACGGGCGGTTTTGATTTTTTATTGCCAATAATAATTTACTACAAAATTTTCAATGTATGGTATGAAATAATTTATCAAAAATTGGTTCTCTTCAGAGAAGGCAAGAATCTGGAAAACGTTCAGCTAATCCACGGGATAACCGCTTTTTCTGAATCAGGTGTTAAGGAACCGGAAAAGTGCCTACCTAGGTAGGTACATGGACTTCAAAAAATCTAGAAGCGTTTACGGGAGTCTCAAGTTAGCCTATGGACGGTGAGGAGGCTTCTAGCTGCCACATATTACGCAGCCGATGGCCAGCTTAATTTACTCCGTGTGCTCCGAATTATCCGTTTGAGATATGCAAGAACCTGTATATCCTGGATACAAAGGAACTGGAGTAGCGTAGCTTTCTCTGATGAAGCTCGGATTCACTATAATAATATCGACGGAGGATCGACACTTGCTGCTTTTTGTGTGCTTTCGTAGCATCGGGGTGTGCTCCCGATCAAGAAAATGCTACTATGAATGACAAATACTGTATTTTAAAGAGATCACTTCTCGTACTATTTTTTGTATAAGTGTCCGTTTTTTGCAAAGGAATGATAGATGTATAGTACATATCGAGTAAAAAAACTGGCCAAGTGCACGTCAGACTCGCACACCGAGGGTTCCGTACTACAGTCGTGTTTTTTAAACATTTTGCACGATAAATCAAAAACTATAAAGCATATAAATAAATAAAAATCTGTTTTAGAATCTACAGATAAAACCCTTTCATATGATACCCCACTTGGTATATTAACCTTACTTTGAAAGTTGAAAATACTATTTATTTTTTAATGAACACATTTTTTTTTTTGTGATTTAACCACAAATTCACGGTTTTCGGATTTTTCCCCTTACGTGTGCTATAAACCTACCTTCCTGCCAAATTTCATGATTCTAGGTCAACGGGAAGTAACCTATAGGTTTCTTGACAGAGAGACCGACAACAAAGTGATCCTATTACGGTTCCGTTTCTCCTTTTGAGGTACGGAACCTTAGTAAATTAAATGTAACTAGAACGTTTACCTTGGTCATAGGCATAATTAGCGATCTCTACCGCAATGGTGAGCGAGAATTTCATCGTATCATTGAGCGGAGGATAAATTCGGCCTACGTTCAAGTCCGATTCGCTTACAAAGTCTGCCAGCTTCTGAAATAATCCAAACTAAAGCGTGAAACAAACTAGGTGACGCATCCGTAGCCCCGCCTAACAGTGCGACTGATGTGTGCACAGTCGTATGGACCACGGCTTGCGAGATATCTGTTGGACGTCGTACGACCAAATTTACGTCCGCGACTTATGTCTTATATGGTAGGTATAGTTTCAGTGTACTATGTATTACCCATATATATTCCTATAAGTCTTGGTTGTCAGCCGCGTCCGATAATTTGTTTTAGGCTTAATTTTGTGAGTGAAGTGTGAATCGGTGCCTTAAAAAGCAAAAAAAAATATAGCTATTAAAACTTACTCTAGCAGCAACTAGGAACATCATATCCGGAATCCGAATAGATCGCGACTCGATCACGCCGAGAGCCACGCCGGGGAAGATGTAGGCGTTGTTGCCCTGCCCAGTGCGGTACTCCTTGCCGTCGTACTTGACTGGGGGGAAAGGGGATCCAGACGCGAAAATACATTTACCCTGTCACAATATTAACTTTCTATTATTATAATATCTATTCTATTATAATATCGGTATTGATTTTAATCGCAACTAAATTTTAGGGTATTTGCATCTTTTTATTACCAACTAGCTGATCCCCGCGGCTTCGCCCGCGTAGATTTAGGTTTTTAAAGATCCCGTATAGCCTATGTCACTCAGGAATAATGTAGCTTTCTACTGGTGAAAGAATTTTTAAAATCGGTTCAGTAGTTCTAAAGATTACCCCCTACAAACAAACTTAACGACATTACCTCTTTATATAATAAAACAAACAAAGTTTTCCTCTTTATAATATTAGTGTAATAAAATCGGTCCAGTAGTTTTTGAGCCTATTCAGTACAAACAAACAAACAAACAAACAAACAAAGTTTTCCTCTTTATAATATTAGTGTAGACAACGGGCCGTGCAGCAGAAATCGTAATATTTTAATTTCGCCATAACTTCAAAACCAAACGTCCAATTTTAATCATTCAAAGACCAAATATTATCTCCATAAACTGTTCTTAGTGATGAAATCATTTATTTTGATAAGGATTAATAGCATGAGTAAAATAAACGCGTTTAAATGTAGTCCAAAAAAATTCAAGATTTTTAAATAAAAAAATGGTTGCTGTGCCTCACTCGACATAGATGGGTATAGTGTGTCGCGGACTTTTTTGTAGATATTTATAAGATCTACAATTAATTAGAACATTTTATGGTTCTATCTTTTATAGTTTAGGCAGCGTACGCAAAATAAGTAACTTTTCTGGTTGATTTTTTACACCTTGTGTCCGAAAAACCCAAATATCTTACGGAACCCTATTTTTTTCCAAAATAAAATATAGCCTATGTTACTCGTGGATAATGTAGCTTTCGAATGGTGAAAGAATTTTTAAAATCGGTCCAGTAGTTTTTGAGCCTATTCAGTACAAACAAACAAACAAACAAACAAACAAACAAACAAACAAACAAAGTTTTCCTCTTTATAATATTAGTGTAGACAACGTAATAAGAAAAGGACAGACTTACGTAAGATTGAGTTAAAACGAGACAGATTTATGGGAGAGATATAGCTCTGTCTCGTTTTAACTAAACTTAAGTAACGATTAAGCGACTCTGAGTACGGCTGTTAGTAGCCTAATTACCCTCGTATGGTCATATGCAGCCTGAGCCGTACATTCCGCGTTGCTGGTCGGGTTAGAAAGGGCGAATATTATGGGCCTCTCTGTATTCTGTGCCATTTGCTTCAGAATAGTTTCGTTGAAAGCTCCACCCACTGTCGAAACACCTTGAACAATAAAATCCTACTTATAAAATAATATACAAATTTGTATTTTATCACAATTATCAAAAAATCTTGAGCAATCCTGTGCAGACAATATTGTGTACTTTTGGGCGTTTTGTTTTGGTTTTCGTCAGAGCCCACGATTTGCGACGATTGTACCACGCAAATTGCCTGAAAAGATTAGATTTTTTTTCAAAAGTAGTTTTGCCCTAGATCTCACAGATTAATTACGATAGTAGCCGTTATCTATATTATTTCGTTATCATTTGTTTTGAGTTTCATTTTTACCACATTAACCGAACCATTTTTCCAAACAATTTATTTCCGATGACAGCTATTTCATCAGACATAATATTACAAGTTCCATTTCAAAATTTTAGGTCGATACGTCTAGCCGTTCGGGCTCTGCATTAATAATACACTACTCAGGCAGTAACTGTTTCAAAGGTCTAATTACCACCATTATTTATTTAACGAAGTGGACTTTACGTCATCATCGTTTACCGATAGATGTCCACAGCTGGACATAGGTTTCTTGTAGGAACTTCCACATTCCACGGTCTTGCGCCGCCTGAATCCAGCTACACCCTGCTCACTCCAGCACACTCGTTTGATGGCGTCTGTCTACCTATTTAGAGGTGTTCCAACGCTGCGCTTTCTGGTGCGATGTCGCCATTCTAGTAACTTGAAACCTCAAACGTCCAATCAGGAACAAGGAGAGCCGTAGGAGAACCAGAGTAACCGACATAGCTCAACGGATTAAAAAACTGAAGTGCTGCTGAAGGGCAGGCGCATAGTTCCAAAAACGATAGACGTTGGGGTGCCATTAGTTAGTATTCAAGAAAATCCATTAAAACAAATACCTATTAGACATGTAGGTTTGTATGTGGCCACGCACTTTTCAAAGTTTTTCTCAGGTTCTACGTCTTGTGCATATTCCTTTGCATGATCCGGTACGCCACCTTGGCGTTTGTTTGTCAGAAGACCGTTCACGTCGAACAAGTATATTCGCTTCAGGGCATCTTCTTTCTTTACTCCTTGGTCAACCATATGCATTACTAGCAAATGAGAAATACCTGTAGCCGCCTGGAATAGAAAAACTTTTAACATTTTATTAACATGTTGGAGAAGGTATCTCGGTTCGCCTAGTCTGTGGCCTAATACATTAATCTAGTCCGTAAAAAATGAATCCTCACGCGCCATTTTAACTGTATGGGTCAACTGTCACGTCAAAAGCACTTACGGCTTACCTTTAAAATAAGGACTAAAATCGTACTTTTGACATGAAATTTGACACAAAAAGTTAAAACGGCGCGTGAGGAGTTAAACTTTACGCGTTATACCTACTTTATGTTTGTTCGTGTTCTATGCGTTTGTGAATAGTTTATCCGATTGAGCTGAAACTTTGTATACTTACTTACTTAGTTCTTGGTATAGTCCGTACAAAATGAGATTCTCACGCCCTATTTAAACTTTTTGTTTCAACTGTCATGTCAAAAGTACGGTTCACCTTTCAAATAAGGACTAAAATTGCTTTTTTTTGACATGACAGTTGATACAAAGTTAAAATGGCGCCTGAGAACTCGTTTTATACGCATTATACTTGCGTTAAGATTTCTGACACAGTACAGATCGCGCGGCGAGAGTTTGGCTTTGACCTTCGGGTGGAGGGGATTACTGCGCATGGGTACGTACTGTAGGGAACGACTGGAGCAGTGGAGCGCCAATCAGAGCACCGCGTGCGCCTACACACCCGCCCCGCACCCCACTAATTGCCCGTTGATACCCAATTTCTGATTTCTGCGCAATAACGGTCAAAGCCAAACTCTCGCCGCGCGTACTGTACCATCATCAACACACTCTTGAGTGGCACACGAGAATTAGTAGTGAATCACTACCCATTATAAATGCGAAAGTGCGTTTGTTTGTTAATTAGTTTGTCCTTCAATCACGCTGCAACGAAACAACGGATTGATGTGATTTTTTTGATAAAGCCCTCGAAGAGGTTATTTCATATCCCTGAAATAAAGAGTTCCCACGAAATTTTTAAAATCCAGGCGAACTAAGTTTCACGCTAGTGCCTAGCTATTGGCCATTTAATTTTATTACCAGGTAAAAGAGTAATTAATCAAACTTTACATGTCTGATTAAAAAATTGACTGAAAAATCGAGTGAACTTTCTAATATTTCTTAAAATTGTTTGCCCTTCCCGTAGAAAATAGACCATGCATTAACTCCAAAGCCCTTTAAAAGCCAAATAGGATCCAATGTTTTTACATACAGAAATATAATATTTCGCTTACTGATCCAGCGCCCAGGAACATAAAAACATTTTCCCGGATCTTCTTTTTAGTGATTCTATTAGCGGCGAAAAGCCCCGCTACGGCCACACTGGCTGTGCCCTGGATATCGTCGTTGAAAGTGCAATATATATCGATGTACTTATTGAGAAGTCGAGTAGCGTTTACCAAGGCAAAATCTTCAAACTGTAATAAAGATAGATCCATCAATCAAAATTAATTTTGGACGAGTCTAGTTACGTTTAACACCAAAACATAGACCGGTCCGAAGGCGGTCCGGAGCTATAGCAGATCTTTTCATGTTTAAATCTTCATCATTACCATCGTTTTAGCTTGCGGTAATCCACTCTAAACATACGCCTCTTCTAAAGAACGCTATTACACCAGTCCTCAGCCATCCTCATCCAACCATTTCCCACCACTTTCTTTATATCGTTGGTTTATCCTTGCTATAGCGCCCACACTCCGCTTAACTACGCGTATTTGTTCGTGGTCTAAGCCAGAGCCTTCCAGCCCCAGCGGCCATTGCTCTTACGGCATGCATGGCAAGCAAGCTGTTCACTGCCACATCAACTTACTGTTGATTTTGGGTTTAAACCTTACTGTAAAAAAGTCCGCCACTACTACGGCTTTTGTGTGTATTGCGGTTCATTCTACCAGTTGTATTAGTCCTACCCACTTCCAGCAAAAAGTGACGCTTAGCTAGTTGGGGAAAAGTTGTGGTTTAAACATAACTATTTAATATACTTTGACGGTTCATTACAGATTTTCCATCTACAGATCCAGAAAGAATAGAACACGATAGAAAAAAAACGAAGCAGATATTATGTATCAAAATACCTGCAACAATGTATTTGGTCCAAAACGTTTAATACAAGCTGCCATAAACTCATCGATGAAATCGTCATATTCTTTACCACGGACCCTTTTTTGTCGTAGCCCTAAATACAGAGGATCTTCTAAAAGGGTCTGAGAAGCATTATTAGAAAGTAAAACAGTGGAATTAAGATTAATTGAAATGAATATCTAGTGGTTGTTGTTCGCAAAAAAACACCGGAAATATTATTCGACCTATTTAGATGATACTCTCGCAGTTCGAAGGAAGTTTGTCTGACATTTAGCCACAAATCAAAATCAGTAGGTACAGTAAGTAGAACCTGATAACCCGGAATATCATGCGATGAAGTCGAAAACAGTACCTAGTTGAATAAATAAAATATTGTCTCTTAATCTGATTTCATTAATACCTGTAACTTACATACCGAATTTTTTTATTGATTGTATCAAATCCTATGCGTTGCGTACGCCACGTATGATAGATATGTATCTACGATAAGTTTAAGGCTGTTTTTCCACCAGTTAAGTGCAAGGATGCGTATTATATAACCCACTTAAGATGAGTTAAATCATTATGAAAGCGACAACACAATTCTCACCACGAATATTCGAAAAAACCCGTGCACATTCTTAGGGGAAAGAAGACTTTATGCCATGGTCTGAAACTTAACCTGGTTATCGGTTCCACAATCCAATGTGATAGGTAGACATTGATGTGGTTGGATATGTGCTAGTGCAGTGTACAACGCAAGTTTTCCCACTGGTATACCCATTCCATAAGCTCCTAAATCCCCTAAGCCAAGAATCCTCTCGCCATCTGTGAACACTATAGCTCTTATGTCTTGAACTGGCCTATAAAACAAATAATTACTGAATTATATGACATATTTCTAGAGTAACTTTACAGGATTTATTATAATATGAATAGCGAACAAGCAGGTTACTGATTACCGTCGCCCGTGAACATTTGCAGCGCCAGAAAGACCATCAATAAGTTGCCGTTTTTTTTAGGAATTTGTTTATCAATCCTTAGTACGACGAAGGAAGCTGGTTCCTTTTTGCATATTACATGGAACCAGTTCCCATCTATAGGGATTCCCTCAAAACTATGATATGAGTTTATTAAAGGCGTTTCTTCTTCTTCTCATGCCTCCCTACTGCCCACTATTGGAGATTTGCCGTCAACTCGTCATATAATTTTCTGTCTTTCGCCAAACAGAAAACTTGTGATACGTTGGCTATCCCGGTCAATTCTCGCATGTTTTCAAGCCCTGTCTTTCTTCTTCTACCGATGTCTTCTTTCCATCAATTTTGCCCGTCATGGACTAAAGGGGCGAACTAACAAAATCCTTGAAACCTGACGAGAGCCACATAATGGCTGTTACCTGGTGCTGCATATGTTCAATAACGAAATCGCTAACCACAGGACTGTGGCACAACTGGCATTCGCTATTTTCATAAAAAAAACATGTAGTACACTTACCAGTTCCGAAGAATTTCATAAACATGTCCTTTATCATAAATAGTCACAAAAAGACCTCGTGGTCTTCTATAAGTGAGACCAAA
The DNA here is from genome assembly GCF_902806685.2 of Maniola hyperantus. Classification (NCBI taxonomy): domain Eukaryota; kingdom Metazoa; phylum Arthropoda; class Insecta; order Lepidoptera; family Nymphalidae; genus Maniola; species Maniola hyperantus. Next base: position 10,239,118 of record NC_048545.1, on the reverse strand, counting down.
CCTTTGACAAGCCAGGCCCACAGTAGGAGTGTAAATTATAGGCAAATATCGCTCGACATCAGTCGAGAGTAGAAGATAGAATAGCCTTTCGTTCCTTTCCTAAAACAAAGAAAGGTACCTAATTTTTTTTTGTTCATTTGAAAGTAATCAACAGCGTACCAACTTACATAATTATTATTTAAATCTTAATCTAGTTTTTACAGAAGGTCAAAAGAGATTACTTAAAATTATAATGAAAACTATTTTAACAGAATAGACTTAGAATAAATGTAGGTATATATACAATAATTACAACAGTGTGTGTGTGTTTGTGTTGTGTGTGTGTGCGTGTGTGATTATTTAGATCTGTAAGTACCTGTAATTCAACCAAATAGATGTATTTATTCAAAGGATCCTTGTATCTCTCCACGGACAATCTAACAAAGTCCAACTGTTCCTTTTGAGTTCTATAATCGGCTGCTAGAAGACCTTGTATTCCGAGTGCTTGTCTTTCCTCCATGGTAAATGCTAAACCCTAAATATCAATTTAAGTAATTTTAATTTAAAAACAACTAAATAGGACTATTTAGGACCAAACTCCCTACTTATAGTCTGATCCCTATGCTCTCCTACGCGCCAAAACACGGAACTATGCGTCATTATTCACTGTACACCCGATCTTGTCAGCCGCCTCTCCCAATCATATCTCAGGCTATTTTGGACTCAAGTATTTTAGTCGAGTAGCGAGTAATTTAGCAGCTGAAATACTTGATACTTGACTAAAATCTACCCCCTCTACAACCTCTCGCACTGCCAAGGGTCACTGGTAGAGATCTCTCATAGAGATAAATTCTTCCCTGTCCACTTTTACTCTCTTTTTCTCTTTGTTGTAAATGTTTTGGTACAAATTAAATTAAGTAAAATCGTTTGCAGTTTGTTTGAGTAGAGTAGTTTAGTAGTTTACGCGCGGAACTCGCTACTCGACTAAAATGCTAGTGTAGTCCGAACTAGGCTTTAACGCAGTCCTAAAAGTCCGTGGTCTACCCGCTATTATTCCATAGTCACGCATTAAAGCCGTCCGTATGTATACTCATCATTATAAACTTTCGCTTATAAGTTATGCAATGAGGCCATACCTTGTTCAGACGAGGGTCTCGGATGTAGTCTAATCCTCTGACCATGTTCGGACTTTCAAGATCAAGCGATGTAGCTTTACGCAGTTGTTCATATCGAATTTCTAGAAGGACCAAGTATTTTTTTAGGGCAACACCTACTTTGCGGCTTTGCCCTATTGTATTTCTACAAGTGTAAAAGCGTGTTAGATATGTAAAAAGCATACTTCCAACGTTACAAGCATAAATTTTAAAGGCTGAAATCTTGGTTGCATCCAAATTTCTGCCTACTGAATATACGAAACAAAATAATGGTTTTAAAGGTACTTACAGAATTTCTCTCTGAAATATGGAAAACATAGCATTAAAGACGATACTTTAAAGAACTACATTTGTAGAATTTACTCACTTTTCTTTAGAATTTGACAATTGATTAGTTATTCTGTCACAAAGACATTTATTTATATTCTCGTCGTAATAGCACTTTTACTAAGAAGGTCAATTAAATATTCCACGGAATGAAGTTAATATAGCGCTCTCTCTACCTCCCATACAAACACAGAGAGAGGGCTATACTTGGATGAATATACCTACCTACATTCCGTTGCTAAGTTAGTATAGCGCACCTTTTTTACGTACCCGTTCAAATGATAAGAGCCAAACAGGGAAAGCGGCGCTGTATTAACTTCATTCCGCGAATGGTGTATAAATATACTACGCGAGATGTCGAGATGGCCATCGGGGTGGGAACGCTCCACACACCCGCACAGCCCCAGCGCTAACCCGGTGGGGCGAGCGCGTGTGCAGGGCGTCCCCCGGCTCATACCCCGATTGGCATCTCGACCTATACTTCCTAATTTCATAATCCCACACTATTGCATATTTCTTCGGTAAAATCTGATAAATCTAGTGTTGCCTCAATTTATATTTGATACATCGTCACAAATTTAGTATGGCCCATAGTTCAAGATTGCTTTATGCCGTCTCTTACAAAGCCCGAATTCTTCCTAGGCTGACGTCGGTAGTACTATTTGTACTGCATCGCGGTAGAGCGCGATCTAGTATATTTGTACGCGGAACGGATCAGTGTAACAAGAATACAGGCCTTGCACTTATTTACTACCTACTTTTTCTACTAATTCTACCGTTATTTTGTTAAGAAGCGGCTAAATCCAAAAAGTAGTTTTTGACTTATCGCCTAAGAACTTTGGCCCTATGTACCACTTTTCTTAGAAACATCGTTTTCAAAATTCCCACGGTTTTTGGCGATAACTCAAAAACTCCTTTTTGGCATTAGATTAGCCACTTTATAACAAAAGAACGTGGAATTGTTGATCTAAGCAAGCTGTTCAGGATATGAAGCCTTCAACAACAATGTCATCTTGGTGTGAAGTTCTTACAGTTGATTTTATACAAATAAAACAAAGATCATTACACTTTGAACAAGTTTAATTAATAACATACATTCATTATAATTATTATAATTGAACAATGTTTATTCTAAGAAACAAACGCAATTTCTTGCATTCCATTAATACATTCCATACGATAGAACAAAACTGACCAATTTCTTAACAGTCTGCGTTTAAAAATAACCAATCTAACCTAAATATTAATACAGAAAAAAGATCATAGAACGGCAGCCACTTTTAACGTAAATATTAATTAAATTAATAAACGTACTCGTCTTACAGCGTTACAAATTATAGCTTAAAATAACGCGTTACGTTTAAAAAATAGAACGTAATTAACAACTCTACAGCAGAGAAATTCAGGTAACTGTTTGAATAAGCCATTAGTTTAATATTGATGGATGGATTATACGTTTGTTTGGCTGCGACTAGACTGACAACCAACTGATCCATATTTTAAATGCTATGTAATGCTATTTTTACTGCCAAACCACTATCGACTTTGCGCATGTTGAAATAATGACGAAAATTAAATGACCCAAGTACTTGTCGGACTACTCTCGGAAACTAGTTTGTGTCGATTGGTTTTCGATATTATTTCGACGTTAGTAAAGTTGATTACGGTTCGGCAGTGAAAAATGCTCTGCGCTTCGCCAGATATGCGCCGGCTCTTATGCCAGTTCAATGGCTTTGATGACCCAGCCGTCTGTAATCTGGGCACTGCTTAGCGGACGATAAAAATACGTTGCAGTGTATAAGGGTAAAAAATTTAACTACATTGATATTGGCACTACAAGCCGGGCCGGCCTAGGGTTGGTGCGCTGCAACGGACGCCGCATCATCGTAAAAGGGAAATAGAGTCGTAGGTACTCAAAAATATGCCCGCTTGGGCAGTATTATAAAAAATTTGCATTCGCTTTGCTCATGCTTGTTCAACAATAAGCATGGCTGCAAGAAAGAGGGGTAGCCGAAGACCACAAACTACCTGGATGACAAATATCCAAAGGGATCTGAAACGCTTAGGACTCAATGACGAAGACGCGAACACGCGATCTACATGGCGCCGTATGATAAGAAAAGCCAACCCTGCGTAACGAGATAGGGCGAGGACAAAGAAGAAGAGAAACAAAAAATCTTCTAGTAGTTATAAGTAATATAATATGGAGATGTAAAAAAAGATTTTTTGAAAGAAAATTACATGGCCTGAGAGCACCAATATGGATCCTCGCACCACCGGCAAAACAAACCCGGGCCGGCCCTGTCTAAACGTAGACCTCTACTATTTTATCTTGTATTGGTTCTGTTAATCAGTTTTTGATTGAAGACCGTTATTTGCGTTTATAAACTTTACAACAAAAACTGCAGTTATGGTTGTGTCAAATAAAACATTCCTCACACATAAATAAAGCAAGCTTTGATTCAAAATGTACAAGTACCTAGTGCATTTAAATAAATACTCGTATATTATGTATTAGTCGACAACAGAAGAAACAAACATGACCAACAAATTATTTCAACACGGGTATAGAATTTTTACACACATGTGTACGTACGTAACAATGTGTGCGTGATTATCATTACAAAAGGCATTGCTTTCACGCACACATAATTACTGAATTAACGAGCACACTTAAATTGTGACTCAAACATATAAATGAGTGATATCGCTCTTACCCTAAGGGCAGTTTAGTTAGTTCAAAACTAGAATCTCTATACGTCACAGCAACATAATCACATCGTATCAATAGATACACACAGGTATAACATAATCAGAGACACACCTTAACGATTTTTTTCGCTCAGCGAAAATATCTCACTATCTTAAAAAATACTGAAGCGAAACCTATACTTAATACAGAGTTAAATTATATAAATAGTTAAGATTATATGAAGCATCTATAAATTTTTAATTATGAGATTGGAAATATCTCGGATTTTTATTTAATTTTATTAATAGCTCATTTTCGTAATCGAAGAGCAACTAGAAGCATAAGTAAGCGATTAGGGTTACTACTTTTAAATTCATAATTAATAATACAATGTTCATAAAATCAAAATATAATAATTACCTTCAGGCCACGATAGTACATAATAGCCCGACCTTTTTGGCTTAAGAAATTACTAGCATAATTCAGAAATTTAAAGTTTTTGGAAAAATTACGTCATTCTTCTAAAAACTTGTTGTTTTCCTGTCACTGCTGCCGTGGCCTTTTTAATATTATGAAATTGATTATAACATAATAATTATAAAAATATGATTTATATTTTATTATAGCCAATAGATGCGTCAAAGATTTCGATTCGTAGTTTTTTCCTTATAAATAATTTTCTACATTTTGTCTTTTAACAATTTTTTAACAGATTAAGTATAAAATATCATAATTATTTGCTGTTACATTTTAATGCTGCGGTGACTAGACGTTAAAAGTACACAAAATTTGTAATACATAAAATTGAAATTATATAATACTTGTAGATTTAGGTAATAAGGAAATTTCCTAACCTAAAAACATACTGTTATAAAATACTTTTTGCAAAACTTTAACACAATATGAAACTTCGTACACTATTTACACAATTTTTTTTTTAATATAAATGTGCAGCTTTTTGTAATTATATCCGTCACAATACACAATATGTCTAATACTACTAGTTACGTTTTAATTTTCAACACACGAATTTGGGCTCAAGGTTTATAAACGTTCACAATTTCACACAATTAACTACTACATCTACCGACACATAATAACATAATAAGTATTACATAGTATAATAACTAACTACTACTTTATAAATACTAACTCGTAAGTAGGCAATTCTACTGACGTTTTATATGAGACCGATATTGATGAATGTGATACATTGGGTCAGTTATTTTGTACGTAAACCTTTTGCGATCAAATTATTAAGTTACCATGTTTTATATCCCAAGAAGATCAAAACATTAAAATAATTGCCATTCTATAAAAATATTCAATTAATAAAAGATGCATATTTTTTTGTATTCAAAATTGTATGTATAGATTGCCCTTTAGATTACTATTTATTTATTGAAATAAAATATTCTGAAAATACTTTATATTTTAATGCCTTTTCAGCAACTTATACTTTGGCAATCAGTACTTAAGTAAAAAATGAAACAGCTTTTTATCAAAAAAATCAACTAATATAAGTAATTTAGTAAATCTCGTTGCACCATACGTGTAAATTTTACATAAATGCTTTTTAAATAAATATATCACTCATTTAATTGAATAATTATTCATTATAAACTTATGTGCATATTAAAGATACTATAATATTATTATTAAAATTTTGTTATTATTATTTAAACGTTTTGAACTTTCAATATTCTTGCGATATATTATTATAATTACAAATAAATAATTAATATAGAGGTAATATATTGTTTATTATATTTAATAAAAATAAAAACCTTAATTGTTCAGCAAGATTTCTGACATTATTTCCAATTACTCTAATACCGTCAAACGTATACACAACATTATTAAGCATTGTATAACAAACGTACAATAAATAATAATTAGCTATATTCTGTAGACTTTACTTTCAAAGTGTAGAAAACTTTCGTTATATGTTGTTGTTTGTAATATGAACAAGATAATAATAAATAATTATTATTTATCAGTGATAACATAATCAATGAAATGAAGTTTTACAAAAATATCAGTGATTAAATATCACTCAATAAAAAATATTTCATGATGAATAATAAACTGTGTTAAAAATCACGACAATGATCGTCATAATGATAAATTAAAATCAACGATTCATGCAATTATCTTTATGGTTTAACCATAAATTTATGTCGTGTTATTAAAAAAAATTGGATAAAAATATTTTTCTAATAAAATTGAAATCGCGCCGATTCATTGTACGTCAATCTATCAAACGGTTGTTATTATTGTACTAAAATAAATAAAGAAAAATAATACTTTAAATGTTCTTCGGAACAGGCTGGATGGGCCGGACGTTGAATTTCTCTTCTGGCTTCCAATCCCATACAACGGGCATAGAGCTCTCATAGTGGAAGTTGTACACTTGATTTATTATGTGCTTAGGTAGATCCTTTGGCTCGGGATATAATGACGCCAGACCTGAAATTAGGCAATTAAAATTAATGAATGCATGAAAAAACCGGCCAAGTGCGAGTCAGACTCGCGACCCGAGGGTTCCGTACGTATTTTTTCGACATTTTGCACGATAAATCAAAAACTATTATAAATTAGCTTTTACCCGCGGCTTCGCTCGCGTGGTAATTTGAAAAATGTTGCCAGGAGGAATAAGACACCGACCATGGATACAGAACAGTGCACTATTTAAGGACGCTTTAAAAAAAATTAAAAAATAGATCGCTATCGATATCGTATGTTTCATATGATACCCTACTTGGTATAGTAATCTTACTTTGAATGTTGAAATTTTTAATTTTTTTTTTGTGATGTAACCACAAATCACGGTTTTCGGATTTATTCCTTTATTTGTGCTATAAGACCTACCTACTTGCTAAATTTCATGATTCTAGGTCAACTGGAAGTAGGTTTTCTTGACAGACACGACGGACAGACAGACAGACAACAAAGTGATCCTATGAGGGTTTCTTTTTTTCTTTTGAGATACGGAACCCTAATAAGAGCACGTCATACTGGCTAAGTTTTGTGAACTATGTGTATACTTGTGTAACAGCATTATCTAATCAACCAACTACTATCAATGCTACTAAATATATTCATTGTACATGTTCATATCTAACAACTTGGTCTACAATACTTCACTATCTCTCGGTAACATTCTAGCGAAATACGGACTTTATACCATCAACTTACGAGTACCGTAAAATTAATTAATTCTTCTATCAAACTAAAACCTCTTTCTTCAGTAGGTCATCAAAAAAGTTAAAGTGAAACAGGCGAAGATCTTCCTTCTAGCTCTTTGTAATTAACTGGAGGATATTCCGGCCAAGTATAACAGTCTGGCAGCTGAGATTCGTAACAGAAATTGTATTGGCCCCATTTGAACGTGTTTTTCGAAATTCTTTGGAGTCGGGTACACTGAACCCCAACCTATCAAGAAAAATGTATTTAAAACGAAGTAAATTACTGATTACAGTGGAGCCATTTAATTTGACACTTTAGATGTTTCACATAAATTTCAAAAATACTTATGGGTCACTATAGTCGACGCATTTTAAACTGAGTCGTCGAGTTATGTCTGTTTCGCTCGCACTTACAGGTTGTAGGAAGTGCGAGCGTAACAGACAGATAACTCGACGACTCAGTTTTAAATGCGTCGACCTTAGCTTATGCACGCGACTTCGTCCGCGTGGACTGTATAAATTTGAAACCCCTATTTCACGCCCGCAGGTTTGAATTTTCAAAAATCCTTTCTTAGCCGTCATAATAGCTTTCTTCATGCCAAATTTAGCCCGATCCGTCCAGTAGTTTGAGCTGTGCGTTGATAGATCAGTCAGTCAGACATCTTTTCCTTTTATATATTTAGATAAAACATGATTCCAACACCGGTTCGCAGGGGCCTACGTAGTTTGACAGCTACAGTGTGACGATCGCAATAACCATTAGCTACAATGCATTGCTGCAATGCGAATACCGTAAATTCAGCCAATCACAATTTGAGATTTTAGCAATGACTGATGCAGCTTTTCCTAAATTAACCAGCAAGTTTTACTAAGAAGAGCCGACCACTCGTCACTTTGCAAAGGACTTATCATATTATGCAGCCACAAAAATTGAATTTAATGACGCCTTTACCAAAGAAAACATCGATTTAAAAAAATCGAACTGCAAGGTTAATTGCAGGCTGTCTTTTAATTGCATTTTTGTACACCTGACTTTTCAGTTTGATTGCTATGATATAGTCAACTGAGGCATCTGAGAAGTATGGTAAGAGAGATAGGTAAACATGAACATACCTTCGTCATAAGCCATCCTGGCGACCTCTATGGCGATGGCGAGCGACGCCTCCCTCACATCGGCGAGTGGTGGGTAAATGCGGCCGGTTGCCAGATCGTCCTCGCTTACGAAATTAGCAAGAGTCTGAAAAAACCATTACGATCTGGCTTATTCTCTTGTACACAATCTCATAATTAACCTAAAATAATGTAGACCTAAATTTATTGCTATCCCTTTCATAATACTACCTACAGAAAAAGATAGCACTGGATTTAGACCTATCAATTTAGTTTAGTTTAAAGATTCAACTCTCTTACGCAAATCTTAATTTATTGATATGCCTTTCACAACAATCCCTGCGGAAAATCGAATACACTTTTTTCAAAACTTATTGGTCTGTAAAAAAAATTGCCTTCAACGTAAGAGCGCCGATTGGTTTTTTGCGGACCAAAAATTTCTTTCAGAAAACCGTTTGTCTTTACTAGTGTTACAGATAACGGGTACATAACACAATTAGTTTGATGTTTTCGATTCGGCTTCAATTACCTAGGTGTCTTAAATCTTTTTACTTTTTTATGCGCGTCAAAGTAAAATGGCTCAAGTTTTCAATTTCTTTATTGTTGTATAGAAGCAGGCGTTACTTTGCGGAAGTCCATGATATACAATGAACCAAAAGCTTAAGTTGCTATAATCCGCTGAAACAGGTCGAATCGACCTGTTTCAGCCATACAGATTCGACCTGTTTCAGCGGATTATACCAAGTTAAGCTTTTGGTTCATTGAATTTATTTATTGATAGTCCGCTTATTCAGGAGCATGTAAATGGATCTAAGCAACGTAAGTCGATTGACGATTACAAAGTTGACAGAGCGATCACCTTCAACTCTACATTCATTGAGAATGTTTTGTGTACAAACACGTCTACTAATACATAGTAGTCAGATTTTGGCAACAATACATCATGTCATTGCCAAAGAAATTTAAAAATTAGACCAGATAAACAATCATTTTCCGTCGATACGCTTGCATTACATAATAGATTATGTTGTTAGCAAATAAGAACTATTTTTGAATGTAATATTTGGCACACAATTTAGAAAATGTGTCTGCAATCTGCATTCTCTCCCAAAATATCACCCCGCGTTTGGTCGTCATGCTTATTTTATACTCGAATTTTGCTATATGTGGATTTTTCAAGCGTACTTTTAGATCGTGCTTACATTGAAGAAACATTGATATTGTATGACTCGACACATTATGTCCCTTATCGCCGAGCAATCAATTTATATACTACAAGCTTACGCTCGCGACTTCGTCCGCGTGGACTACATAAATTTCAAAGCCCTATTTTACCTACTTAAAGGATGAATTTATAAAAATCCTTTCGTAGCGGATGCCTACATGCATGCCAAATTTCAGCCCGATCCGTCCAGTGGTTTAATAGTTTGAGTTTTTGATAGATCAGTCAGCCAGTCAGATTTTCCTTTTACACATCTATAAAATTTAAACATAGTGGAATCGATCGAAAGTAGTTCTACATATTAAGAGCAACGACTTCAGTCGCCATAATTTGAATAGAATAGAATAGAATAGAATGTTTTTTTATTCATGTAAACTTTTTACAAGTGCTTATGAATAGTCAGGTAGTTTTAATTTTTGTTAGCAGCAAATTCTCAACTCCGGGCTGCTACTGACATTTTTTTATTTTTTGACAGAAACCACATTTTTTGTCAGAAAAAACCCACAAACTGGTTTTAAAGGAAGCTACAAAAATAATAAGACATACCCTAGCAGCAGTCAGGAACATAGTTTCAGGTATATGGTGCGTGGCAGTCGCGATAACTCCCAGAGCAATCCCAGGGAAAATGTAGGCGTTGTTTCCTTGCCCCGGATGGTACTCCTTGCCGTCGTATTGCACTGCCGGGAAGGGAGAGCCTGACGCGAAGATACAGCGACCCTGGCAATAAATTTTATTAAATTAAGAAACGAATGCATGTCAAAACCAGGATTGAAATACAGTTTAAAAAACAAAACATTGGTACTCATTCTGAGCACAACTAAATTTTAGAGTACATATTCGCATCCTGTTTCTACTAATTTAATATGAAAAGGAAAGTCACAGTTTGACAGCTTTAAAATTAATTTAGAGACGTCAAACCCCGTGACTTTAGCTGCCAGTCGCAAGCCTACTGTTTAAAGTAGCGTGCACTAAAATTTAGAGTAAGTATTTTAATGTAAAATTCAAGTTCCGTCCTTTTTTAGCAATATTAAAAAGAAAATGATGGAGATACTCTACGACTTTTGACGACTTCCCTGGCGCAGTCGTGAGCGCTGTGGTCTTATTAGTAGAAGGTCCCGGGTTCGATTCCTGGCAGGGGTTTGGAATTTTATAATTTCTAAATTTCTGGTCTGGTCTGGTGGGAGGCTTCGGTCTTGGCTAGTTACCACCCTACCGGCAAAGCCGTGCCGCCAAGCGATTTAGCGTTCCGGTACGATGCCGTGTAGAAACCAAAGGGGTACGGGTTTAATACAAACTGCCATATCCCTTCCAGGTTAGCCCGCTATCATCTTAGACTGCATCATCACTTACCATCAGGTGAGATTGCAGTCAAGGGCTAACTTGTATCTGAATTTAAAAAAAAAAAAAAAAAAAAAAAAAAAACTGTAAAAATGTAAATGCCGATATTTTTAATGACGATTTCTAACGCGTCAAAGGTAATATTAAAAATAATCCTACGTAACTGTTTATAATCAAATAATCATAGTAAAAATAACGTGTCTTGTGCGAGTCACTCGGGTAACCTAGGCCTTGAGTTACATATTACGTACATATAACGTACTGAACCGAAATAATTGACAAGGACAAACTGTTTTAAACTGTTTAAAAATTGCGTTTATTTACTGACAAACGAGTTTTTGTTTTATCCGCATGGCAATTTATCGTTAATCTTATCTACCACTTGTTAGGCAATTCGAGTGATTGAAGGGGTTGGTTGATCTGTAGATACTATTTTATCTACCGAATAGTATTAGCGGATTATACAATAGTATTAGTTAATTGTGAAATACAATGTAACATGTTGAACTGCTTTGTGATTATACTGAATGATTAATTGGTAGATTTGAATGATTCAATTAATCATTAATTAAGCTGGATATTCACTATGTTCGCGAGTCTGTAGCTTTCGCGAGCTACATTTTTAAAACTACCTGCCCTAAGTGATACATGCCTAAGCCCTAAATGAGATTCTGCTCTAAGTGAGCCCTAAGTGATACATTCCAGCGCTCCCATAAAACAAGATCGTTCTGTTAACAGTTCACTTTTTTCGAGTGCTGTCGGTTTTTACGCGTCAAGTCGAGATGGCAATCCAGGTGGGAACACATAGCCCCCGCGCTAACCCGGTGCCGGATAGCGCGGCGAGATGGCAATCCGGGTGGGAACACATAGCCCCCGCGCTAACCCGGTGCCGGATAGCGCGGCGAGATGGCAATCCGGGTGGGAACACATAGCCCCCGCGCTAACCCGGTGCCGGATAGCGCGGCGAGATGGCAATCCGGGTGGGAACACATAGCCCCCGCGCTAACCCGGTGCCGGATAGCGCGGCGAGATGGCAATCCGGGTGGGAACACATAGCCCCCGCGCTAACCCGGTGCCGGATAGCGCGGCGAGATGGCAATCCGGGTGGGAACACATAGCCCCCGCGCTAACCCAGTGCCGGATAGCGCGGTTGACGTGCAGGTGTACGGGGCGTCTCCCCGGCTCATACCCTATTGCCATCTCGACTGTCGTGTACTATAGGTACATTACTACTACTCGTAATAATTAATACATAATATTAATAACCAGGACCCAAACGAGGGAAGTTTGGGCCCGAACAGAATACCAGCGTTGTGGTTACAATATCGTGTATCCACAACATTCAGCTGAGTTCGGGCCTTTTCGTTGGCACGACACGTTGTAGACACTAGGTACCTATTTGTTGGATTAGCTTTTAAGGAATGTTTTTTGTAAATATTTGTGTTTATCGTGTGTTGGATCAACCAATAAATGTATTTCTATTCTATTCTATTCTAATGAAAAACGACTGCATTTACTGATGCAGTTCAGGACAATAAAATGTCACAGTTTCGCAAAGATAGTTGATATACAACTCTAATCAAGTCCGAGAGTATAAAAGTACACTAGTAAAGTATAAAACGACTATGAATTCAATAATCTTGTAGAAGGAAACATGAATACGTATTTGGAGTTTGGACGCATTGCAGAATTTTTTTAGTTTAAGTTTTTTTTCATTGTATGTAATATTTTGGCAATAAAGAATTTACCTATCTAATCCTAACTAGATAACTTCAAAGCTCAACTTACCTCGGTATGATCATACGCGGCCTGGGCGGTGCATTCCGCTTTGCTCGTCGGGTTGGAGAGCGCGAATATGACGGGTCTTTCGATGTTCTTCGCCATTTGCTGCAGCACTGCGGGGGTGAACGCACCGCCCACGGTAGAGCAACCTAGACAGTACAACAAAATACGATTATCCAAACTGTTATGAAGAAGCTGAACAAAAAGGTGTAATTGCATGAAACGATATTTCACAGCTGAAAACTAAAAGCTGTTAATGGTCTTGCTTTAACGGTGAATGAAAACATCGTAAGGAAACCTGCATGCCTGAGAGTTCTCAAAAATGTGTGAAGTCTGCCACTTGGCCAGCGTGGTAGACTATGGCCAAACTCTTCTCACTCTGAGGCTGAGATCTATAGAGCGCACTTTGACTTGGCTCAGACTTAAGATTGAGTTAAAACGAGACAAATTTATAGATAGAGAGATATAGCTGTGTTTCGTTTTAACTCTGTCTTAAGTCTAAGCTAAGTCAGAATGCGCTCTATAGATCTCACCCTGAGAGGAGACCCGTGCTCTGTAGTGAGCCGGCGATGGGTTGATCATGATGATGATGATGATGATGATGATGACCGTAAAACTACTTACCAATAAGACAACTCGGTCTAATCTTCGCAATGCACTTCTCAAAGTCCTTCTCCGGTTCGATGTCCTTCCCAAAGGCCTTCGCGTGAGCTGGAACTCCTCCCTCTCTCCTAGTGGTGAGGAGACCGTCTACGTCAAACATGTATACTCGATCCTGCGCCTGCTTCTCTGTGAGACCTTCTGCGACCATGGCGGCTACTGTTAAGCTGGCAATGCCGTTAGCTGCCTGTGGGACGAGTTTAAAATGAATGTTACCAACTTTTAATGTCACTACCCATATTATAAATGCGAAAGTGCGTTTGTTTGTTGGTTTCGTTGTTGGACCTATAACATATGGACAATGGACATACTAGCTGAAGCCCACAACTTCGTACGCTTGGATTTAGGGTCTTAAAAATCCCGTGGGAACTGTTTGAATTTCCGGGTTAAAAAGTAGCTTATGTCGCTCTCCAGGTCTTAAGCTACTAACCCGTGCAAAAAATCACGTCGATCCGTTGCTCCGTTACGACGTGATTGAAGGACAAAGCAACAAACACACACACTTTCGCATTTATAGTATGGGTAGTGAAATATGGGTGGGATGGATCCGAGACATGGTTGCTAACTATGGGCCTCATAAGAAAGCAATGGGCAGGGCACATAGTTCGGAAAACCGATAGACGTTGGGCTCCCAAGGTGCTGGAATGGCAACCTCGCACCGGAAGGCGCAGCGTTGGAAGACCCCCCACTAGGTGGACGGACGACATCAAACAGTCGCAAAGGGCCGCTGGATTCAGGTGACGCAAGACTGTGACGCGTGGCAGTCCCTATAAGAGACATATGTCCAGCAGTGAACGTCTATCGGTTGATGATGATGATGGTTGGTCCTTCAATCACGCCGCAACGGCATGATTTTGTCTACACGGCATCGTACCGGAATGCTTAATCGCTTAGCGGCACGGCTTTGCCAGTAGGGTGGTAGCCACGGCGGAAGCCTCCCACCAGACCAGACCAAAGATTTAGAAATTATAAAATTCCAAACCCCTGCCGGGAATCGAACCCGGGACCTGCCACTAATAAGACTATACTATATACTAATTATTTCTTACCGATCCAGCGCCAAGGAAGAAATATATGTTTTCGCTGAGCTTCCTCTTCGTGACCCTGACAGCGGCCATTAGTCCCGCGACGGCCACGCTGGCTGTGCCCTGAATGTCGTCATTGAACGTGCAATACTTGAAGCGGTACTTCGCGAGCAGACGACCAGCGTTCAATAGCGCGAAATCCTCGAACTGCAGAAGAGTAAATCAAATTATTTCTTCGACCCCTAGGGCTTTCCCAGGCGGGGCTCCCCATTCGCCGCCCCACCCGGTGACGCTGTAGCGGCCGGTAGGGCCTACGCAGCATAGTCAATCCGAAACTATATATCCCGCAACAAACACTCTACCCCATGAGACGTCTAAGCCACCTAGGTATACTGTGACTTACCTATTTGCTATGCTCAAATTCCATTCCAAAACCATTTAGATGCAAGACATCTAAATGGTTATACAAGTAACTTTACTATTGTCTTCGCACTAGGTATATTACTATTCGTATAACATGCAGTATTTCTACATTCTTCAGTATTTCCGCAACAGATACGTAGTAAGTCACGAATCTATTAGAGAAGTGATAAATAGGTAAACGAATGACGCTAATAAATCATTCTTTGTTTGCTACAAATGAATGAACAAGATGTAGATATACGAGTAATTCAAAGAAAAGTAGGTAAGCCGTAAAGCTGTCATAGCCTCGATAGCTCAACGATGAAAGGATTGGACTGAAATCTGAAAGGTATCCGGTTCAAACCCCACCTGTTACACTATTGTCTTACCCTACTTCTAGCACAAGCTTTACGCTTAGTTAGAGAAAGGGGAATATTAGTCAGCATTATAAACTTAGCTAATATGCTTGAAAAAAGTATGATATAGAATTATAGAACCTACAGTTTGCCTACATAAGTAGCGGACGGCGGAAACGGGCGCGGGCGCGGCAACTGACGAGGAAGGCTACGCATTAACAAGAGAAGAAAAAACAACGTTTATTGTATCACACACCACAATTGTTATACCTAAAAGTTGGTTGCTCCCGCGCAAACACTTGAACATTAGTTCAAGATGCCTCAAACAGAAGAAACGCCGGAATAACTTTCATGTGTCGCACAACCCGATAAAAGGTTCCAGCTCAGCATAATGCTGTATGCCTTGATACACGAGAGCATACAGCGCTGATTTTCAGCTGGGGCCCTGAGCCTGTATTAGTCTCCTCCATTCTTCAATTCTGTATAATCTGCACCTAAGATGTCCCTGTCCGAAATACAAATAGGTATGCAACGAAGGACATGTTCAATTTCAATATGGCAATACGGAGATTATTAACTATTAAGTATTTATAATTTGGAGTGTGCCAAAGATAATAATTAAGATAGTAAATGGCACATATTATAGCGATAAATATAGATAGCACTGTATGATAAATTCATAATCATGCATCATATCTAAGATACGCTACTTCAGGCGATAGTGAGTTTTTATCTCCTATTCACACGTACACACACACACACTCTTATCCATAATTTTAGGCTAGTATAATATTAGGTAATACATATTATTAGATTTTGGTGCCTAAATTAAGAAAACTTTTGTATCCCTGATACTAAATTACCTTCTGCAATACAGGTATTTCCTAGTGCAGAGGGTAGGAAACTCGTTCTTGTATTTAAGTACAATAAATTATTATTATTATTATTTAATTTTCAAAATTTCTTATTATATAACCGAATTATAATTTTTAACTTTAAAATATACTATGAGAATAAAACAGTTATTTGGTTTGTAATTCCTAAATACTTAACTATAATATGTTTATTGAATGCAATAGGATATGAAGTACATGTAATAATGCGTGGCCCTGTATTGCATAGCTAACAATATAACTGATTTTATTGGATGGTTTACTCGATTATGAGTGACAAGAGGCCTATCCAGTATTATGCTATTAAATTCTGCGATGAAACTTAAAATCTAAATCAATTTAAAAAAAAACAGAAACAAATCCTATATTATTTAGCTTTTAACATTTTTTGATAGGAAAGAGGCATATAAGTCATGATTAGATATGCTAATCTTGACTAATATTCCCCTTTCCTCTCGAACTAAGCCCAAAGTTTGTGCTATAAGTAGATACGACCGACAACAATAGTGCAACGTATTCGGTTTGAACTGCCGACCGGGGAATTCAGTTCACTTGTCAACCGTTGAGCTATTGACGTTCTTCCTTGAACAATACATAAAAATTATATCATAAGTATGTACAATACGGAAAAAACTTATCTTGCAATTCAATGGCATCTTATCGGATAACAATGTTACGCGAGTTTAACACTGATATACGATAAGTATCAACTATGTCATAATTTTTTATTTGATTGACTAGTATAAGCTACAATCACGCCCGAAGTATTTTTAACCGACTACCAAAAAGACGCAGGTTACGAGTATGTTGCAAAATAGTTATCGCAAGTTATTTAAAATCGGCGACACGTATAGTACGCGACAGGTCGAATAGCAATCGATATGAGGCGGGGGGACGCCCCGCACACCCGCACGCCATCGTTAAAATTAAATCGATTGTGTAGTTTAGAAGATCTAAGCGTACCGAGGGACAGACGGCTAAAAGCGACTTTGTTGTATACTATGTAGAGACATAAACTAGTCAGACGAGAATTTTCAATAACACTAAACTATTATTAAGTAGCAGATAAACCTACTTCACATTAAAATGTAATGAATTTAATAGTGGCATTTATCGTAAAAACTGTGTATACATTCTGAGTTTAAATAGTTCTTTGAGCTGAATTAACTTAATATGCAAAGTGGCAGTGCCTCTACCTATCCCTATGTTCTAAAATTATATGAAGAAGATTGGATCAGAGGACGCCAATAATTAAATAGCAAAGAGCACTGTGACATAACTATACTCTATCCACGAAAAGTAATTAGTATAGGGCTCTCTCTGTTACGCAATCCCATACAAATGACAAGGACAAAAATCTCAGTGGGCGTTAACCATTTTGAGACACCAACCAAATCACAAACGTAACTATGTTCTCGAATTGAATTTCGAATGTTTTTTGAACATTTTCGAATTGAATTTCGAATGTCTTTTGAAAACATATTTGTGATTGGTTGGTGCCTCAAAATGGTTAACGCCCACTGAGTTTTGTCTTCGTCATTTGAATGGGATTGTGTAACAGAGAGAGTCATATACAAACTTCATATACAAACTTCCGTGGATAGAGTATAGAAATTTAGTACTTTCTATGCAGGTTCAACAATTTTTTTTTAATCATGCCCGCTATTTCGAGATGCCCGAGATTCCTATACAAAAATATGACTAACAGCAACTCACCTGTAAAAGTGTATTTTGTCCATATCTCTGAACACATGCTTCCATAAATTCGTCAATAAACTCGTCATACTCCTTCCCTCTCACTCGTTTTTGGCGCAAACCAATATAAAGTGGGTCTTCCAGCAAATCCTGTGAAATCACAACTAAAGAAAATGACAAATTCTTTGAACTGTGTTTTGGAGGCATCACTGATTCTCTCAATAAAATATCTTACTTTTGTTCAAAGTGCCGATTAAGTATTGGCTTGATTATAGGTAATAGCCCTAAAAGCTGCAAGCATAATAAACCAACCTTATAAGACATGATTGGCAGTTTCTAACGGTAAGAAGAATTTTCTAGGTCTAGTGACGATGCATGCCTAAGAGGTGCGCTCTTGCCTAGAAGACGACTATTGACTCTTGCCTAACGGTACGGCATTCCCAGCCGTAAATTATTATAACCTTCCTTCCTAAGATTATATACCTAAATACCTTTTCTTTAAACTTTCAAACACATCTTTTAGTACAAAAATTACGCAATAAGAAGTGCAACGTGCGGGGCCGTCAATGGCGCTGGAATGGTCGTTAAATAAAAATAACTGAATAACGAATTTGACCGAAATAATTATTCCATTCGCCATTCTTCGAAGCATCGTAAACGACACGTCAGCACATAAAAAGGTCGCTCCAGATTCATTTTCACGCCAATTTGCTTTACGCGTCATATTATTTCAATCCCAACCGGTAGGTACTAAGTTTATTCAACTCAAAATAATTTTAAATATAGATCCTTCCAGCTATACTCACGTATTTAGTCGACGTAAGCCCGACTAGTTCCTTTTTCACAAGGACTCAGCTCAGCTCGCTATGCGTCGCGGTTGAGACCCCGGATGGGTTCGAAACTAGTAGTAGTATAGCTTCACAAACCTAAATTTATAATGGAAATAACTCACGATAGTTTAAACGCTAAATAATTTTGATAATAATAACAATCTTGTCGGTGATACTTGTAACCTAATAATATTCACAAATTCACGGGTTTCGGATTTTTCCCTTTACTTGTGCGACATTGCTATCTGCCTTTCATGATTCTAGGTCAACGAGAAGTACCTATAAGTTTTGATTCCCTTGTCGGGTCTTGACAAACACGACAGATATACAGGCAGGCAGACAAAGAAGTGATCCTATAAGGGTTCCTTATTTTCTCTGGAGATACGGAACCCTAAAAATGATGACAAATACCTGATTTTCAGTCCCAACGTCCAAAGTGATGGGTAAACACTGATGCGGCTTTATTCCTGCTAGTGCAGTGTATAGAGACAGCTTTCCCACAGGTATGCCCATACCGTACGCTCCCAAGTCACCCAGACCGAGGATGCGCTCTCCATCTGTGAAGACTATCGCACGGACGTCTGGTTCGGGCCTAAAATGCGTCAGTTGTTATAATAGCTATACGGGATAGGTGTACCTAATAATATTGCGAAGACAGCTTTCCTACAGGAATTGCCCATGCCATACTACAATTTAAGCATTGAATAATTTTTATAACTTACCAATTTTTGAGAATATTAAATATATGCCCCTTATCATTGATAGTGATAAAGAGACCTCTCGGACGTCTGTAGATGAGACCGAATCTTTGGCAGGCCAGGCCTACGGTGGGTGTGTATACTATGGGCAAATACTTCTCCACATTCTCTGACAACAGGCGGAAGAACAACTTCTCATTTCTGTCCTGCGAATAAACGAATCAGCTATAGATAAAATCGAGTATCTGTAAATACCAATTGAAAAAAAAATTTAATGGGCTTATGGAAAAATGTAAATTTTATTGTTGAGTTTCACTCATGCACAATGTATGAATATGCATTATTTATGAATATGTGTGAGTCGACATACTTTTCAGTATCAAGCCACTCAAAACTGTTTAATATCAAACTCACACATACACAAAAACATCCTCGCACGCACATAATATTGTGATTACATAATCAAAAAATATTTCAACTGATATGAAAAAACTATGAGTCACTTAAATAATAAAAAAAGTCACATGAATAAAATTAAAATTAATGTTTCTAGCACTACAAAGCCTCAAAGTTATAAGAAATAATTTTTCATGCAAAGTGTAAACACAAGAAAAATTTTGTTCAAGTGTTTGATTTTTTTGTATCGATCAGGCGGAGTGTTTCGTGGTTACCAATACCATTACTATTAACAATACTATTGCACTAATTTTAGAAAATATTCAAATCTCCCAGTGTCCATGTAAATTATGCCGCAAAACCATGCAAGTAACACCTGAATTCATTGACTAAATATATCACTGCACGCGTCGCATATAACCGGATGGAGGGTCGGATTGTCATATAGACCAAGTACGGTTAATGGTTTAGACTTTAGAGGGCAAGACGTATTAGTTTTTCCCAAGCATAAAGCGGTACACATCGAATTCGGATGACGGTGGCATGAGCACGCGGCTTTATGTCTTTGCAAACTCGTCAGAAATGCCAGGCGGCACGAAACCGAATCTTTGGGTTTTCAGAAAATCCTCCTGACTAAAGCAATGCCTATAGAAGCAGGCGTTACTTTGCGGAGATGCGAATTTATAACACACAGACAAGGAACACCAATTTTAATTCTCTATAATCAACCAAAACAGACAAATCTGTATGGTAGATACAACGTGCAGCCAGCGATAAGCCTTTCTCACCGTCCACCTTTCCACCACTAGGCATGCAGTTAACACAAATGCAAATAAAAGAAAAAATATTTGCAATTGTGCATTGTGGAGTCTACATGTTCTGAGAATGCTGCAGTGTCAGAATGAAAAGGGCCTATGTCGAGTGAGTATTAGAAGATTTATGTGGTTTTGTGTGGAGGTGGTGTGGTTGCTTTTCTGCATTTTAGTAGTAGGAGGACTGGCGGTACATATCGCATGCTGCACGTTGTGTATTCCTTGTGTATCATGAACTTCCGCAAAGTAACGCCTGCTTCTATTCGGCTTGAGTCAGAGGGAACAGACCGGTGCCCTGTTTATCAAACGTTAGAAGCCTTATATGTACTACAAGCGTAATATAGAGCGTTGTAATACAAGTGCCAGATGAAAAACGCTGGCATAATAATCGGTTTAAGTAAGCCTGGTTCCATAACCTAGCGGATTTGGTGTGTAGCGCCCTTAAAAAAGAAAGGATGATATACCGCATGCACCAGACTTCGGCTCCCTTATCAAGGTACAAGTACCGAAGTAAAAACTTAGTAAATTGATTAAATCAAATGGTACCTTTATGCTGGTTAGTCACCTGTAACTCGACGAGGTAAAGGTATTTGTTGAGATTGTCCTCGTATCTATCTATTGATATCCTGCAGATATCCAGCTGCTCTTCTTGTGACTTGAACTTGGCCGCCAAGAGGCCGTGAATGCCAAGCGCTTGACGTTCTTCTAATGTAAATGCCAGACCCTAAAACATTTTTAGTGTTATTTTTTTATTGTAAAAATGTTCCTCTTCTTAAAGTAAACTAGCATTTGTCCGCAACTTCGTCCGCGTGGCCTCCATAGCCTATAACACTCGGGGATAATGTACAGATAGGTATAGTTCCCAGCAGTTAAATAGTCGCGTCTGACCTACGAGGCGAGTGCGATCTCGCGCGATATTGTTCCACGCACTCGTGCACTGTGTACGGATGTAGCACTCACACTAATGCAGAAGGCGAAAGCGGGGTGCGGCGCGGCGCACAGGCTGGTGTGCTTCGCTCCCTCACGTCGCGCACCCCACTGACGCCTAAAAATGCTATTGCGACGCGTCTTGCGATTAACTTCAAGAACGACTATTTAATTGGCGCGGACTATATCTATCAGTGATTTTTTTCAATTGGATTAGTTCCGGAGATTATTCTCTACATACAAACCTCTATATATAGATAAAAATTAATGTTCATCTGTCTGTTAGTTACCTATACGTCCGAGCTTCATCCAATTGAGTTGAAACTTTGTAGTTTTTTTCGGCACTTGGTGACGGTTCCTGGCAAAGTACCATCAACGACAATAAGGTGACGCGCAAGTCGCATTGCTACAGATATAAGCTACTTTTTATCCCGGAAATTCGAAGATTTTACAAAAAACTAAATCCACACGGACGAAGTCGTGTGCATCATCTAGTTCATTGTAATTTTCTTTGCGAAGCTGTTAATAAAATACGAAGAGATTATTCTGAAATAGTTACGGCCATATTTCATTGTCCGCGCCGCAACAAAAGTAGGTACCATGACGTGAATTGAAATTTTGTTGCCATGTAAACTTTTAGATTCAGCGATCTATTTCAGGACTCTGTTGAGCGTTAATCGTTCACACTTTATTGGCAGCCATTTCAAAACGAGTTCTACATTTCCTCGATAATTACACCATAAAATTAACACTCATGTGAAAATTGTATTGAGATGTTTTTCAAACTCTATAGGGTCCCGTCCAAATCACTTTGGGAATTAGGTATTTAGCTTTATTTGTAGGTACTTAGTTTAGTATACCTAGAGCTAAAATTTAATGGGCTAAGCTATGGAAACGAAGCGATCCTATTAGTGGGTTTCATATGATACATCTCTGCACAACTTAGGGCTCTATTCTGGAGACGGGGCGCATTGCGCGTCGCGTCGCGTGGTGGGTTGCGTCGCGCATCGTACTCCGCCATAATATAACAAGCAAATGCTTCTGCAAGAACGCTCTCATACTTGGCCATATGTTTGAGTTAACAGCGCGACGCGACGCACCACGCAACGCGCCGCCTCTCCAGAAAAAAGCCCTTTGATATAGGTAGCTATCGCTCTGGACGCACGGACTGTACGCTGCGCTGTGAAGACAAAATGTATGGCTCTAGTCTATGAAACGAAATACAACAAGCGCCTGCCGCGTGCCCGGTTCGTTCCATAGAGCGCCAGACGTTTTGTCTCCACAGACAGCGTCATCGCGTCACTTCCGCACGCTCAGGGTTCTTGTTACATCAATACCTTCAATATAATAGAGTAACTGAGCTTGTTGACGATAAGACATGAAGGCCATGAAGAACCACTAGCTTTTTAGGACTATTGAGCAGAGCACATGTCAATTATGTTTCTGGCTTTCGATAACATTTCTTTCAGGTATTTAAGAATGTTCAAGAACATAGAGTCTCCCAACTGTACTTATATAGGTAACTAAGTAATAATTATACTTTATGCGCGCTTTTTTATTTAGCCTACCTTGTTAAGTCGGGGGTCCCTAAGATGGTCGATCCCCCTCACCATGTTGGGGCATATTATGTTTCCAGTCACCTCGTGGTAGTTCCGGCATTGCGACGAAGCCTCCAGGAGCGCGGGACATTTCGACAATGCATACGCTAGCGCTCGATTCGGTGCTATAGCGTTCGAACATCTGAAACAAAGAATATGATCAAAGAACTTCATTATATTTTTTTAAGTAACGACGACGACCTCCCTCGCGCAGTGATGAGCGCTGTGGTCTTATAAGTAGGAGATCCCGGGTTCGATTTCCGGCAAAGGAAATTTGAAATTATTATAATTTCTAAATTTTCTCTGGTTTGGTCTGGTGGGAAGCTTCGGTCGTGGCTAGACATGAAAATGGAAATTGAATAGAACATGGAAATTTGGAAAAACGTTTCGTAGGACCAAGGTTTTTAGTTCGTTTTAGGGTTCCGTATCCGAAGGGTGCCAACAAGAGCCTATTACTAAGCCTCTACTGTCCATCCGTCTGTCTGCCAGCAGGCTGTGAACCGTATAGAGAGACTCCGGGAACCGGGTAGAGAACTAAAATTTTCACGGAATTTTCTGAATTTCAATTCAGATTTCAGAGAACTTGATGAAACAATGAAGGTTCCGTAAATTAGTTAGTTACCATATTTTTGATTAACAGAAATCAGACTTATCTTTATTCATGTTTACATCTTCATTTTTGTTCGAGCCAATCAAATTAATTCTTAGTTCCTACAGTTCCTTTTCCTTCGGGTTTCAATTCTTAAAATGATGGACGGAATAGTACAAAGACTACGCCTTTTTATCGGTAATCGATATAGTAAGAACGTGTAAGTAGTGGTAGTTTGTAATGGATAGTTACCAGCATAATAATTATCTTATCAGACAAGAATACATTTATTAAGTAGGTACTTAGGTAGGTAATGTACGCGACAGGTCCCCATCTCGATTGCCATCTCGATCTGTCGCGTACTATACTAGCTTTTGTCTGTGACTTCGTACGACGCGTGACATAATTTGTATCCTTATATCATTCGAAGATAATGTAGCTCTCTATGAGCCTTTGTGCACTCGTCCGTGATTTGACGGATCCGTGAAAATAATACGAATCGAATATGACGGCCACTTCGAAGAATCACGGATACGAATCCAATACGGATGAGTGCACAAAGGCCCTATCAGTGAAATAATTTTCAGAATACGATAATTAGTTCCGGAGATTACCCCATACATACAAACTCACAAACTAACTTTTATCTTTTGAAAATTTAATCGATTTTGTGAAGTATATGGAGGTAAAGCAGTCTAAACCGGAATCACGATTAGCAAGTTGGACTTGACCTTGACTAGGTATATAACCTACTTTAATACTTTAAAGTTTTCTACAATACCACAAGTTTACCTATCGATTATCTAGTGGGTACCTATCAGATGTATGATTATTAGACAGGGTGTAACCAGAACGCTATCAAAAACGAAGACAGGTAATTATTGTACTGCTGATTACTGATATGATACCACTAAAAAAAAAACGAAAAATAAATTATAAAACCTATATTTAGTAAAAGTTCACGATATATATATTGCCAATAAAACATCTGACTGACGCTAGAGACGCAATGCCGCGTCGTAGGTGGGGCATTGATCCGAGTTTTACACGCTATACCTACAATGCGGGTTTGAAAAATACTAAATCACTAAAACTACAAAATGAGACAAATGGTTACTGGTATTGGATTGTGTTTAGGTAGTATAACAATAACGCTAAGTTTCTGGCGTTCTGGTTACACCCTGTATATTTTATATATATCTATGTACATATACATATATGTACCTACATCATCATCATCATCTCAACCCATTTCCGGCCCCTACTGAACTAAAAAACTAATAAAAAGTTGAAAACTAAAACATGACTATGATTGTCTTGAAATATTATAGTAAAATTGGGTTACTGTCGCTTCGCTTGGCATATATTTCAATAGTATGTATAGAAAAACTTATACAATCACTTTGTTGTACGTCTGTCAACATTATGAGGAGACAATATTAAGACCTACATATAACAATTTGTTTTCTTTTATAATAATAATATTACCTATCATCATCGATTGCCATCTTCACAATGAAAGGCAGTCATCACCGAAGAGCTTTTCTGTTTCTTTCTGTCAGGGAGAGATCGTCATCAGATCATTGTGTTTATATGTAACGGAATCGCTAACAAATGATATTACGATGTCCTACAATGGAAATCAATACCCAACCCATTCAATGACAAAGTATTCAAACATACTTAACAATATTGACGGGAGTAACTACGTAAGCTATAGGCGTCATAACATAACTCATACGATATTACGTTAAGTGGAGTTTCCGTAACAGGGCGTTTTCATGTTAAATTAGAGCATGGTTTATAGTTTTGTATACATTAGGTACGAGTTTAAATTCATAGTAAATAAACATTTATAAGTAAACAGGGAGCTCTACCAATTGAATAACCAATTATTATAAACTATACCGTCGCCTTCGTCGAATTGACGAGTAGGTACGAAAATCAGAAGTGGGATTTTTAATTCAATAGAGGATATTTTTTTTTCATAGGCAATCGATTTTTGGTATTCTCTTGTATATAAACTATAAACTAGAGCACACGTAAAATATAATAACTTGGTTAACTTTATTTATAGCACCCGCCGTCTCTAATTAAATGAATGAGATTCTGTTGATTTGCAATAATTATTATTTTAAACTACCGAAATACCGTAAGCCGGCGCGGCGGCGTGATAATTTTATGTAATCTTTAATAGGTATGACACGGTATTTAATTACTTTAATGTATGTTACTGTTACAGGGTTAGGTAGATATTTGTGTTAAGTAAATTGTAACACGTGTTTATTTTGTTAATGGTTGGTTTCAGCGCAATATAGTCTGAGGCTTTATACAAAATCATGCACTTAGTCTCACCATTCATATGTAAATAGGTAAACACAACCAGTTGACCACTGATGGCTGAGTAAGTTCATGATCATCTCTGTTTATAAACGTGTGTTCTTGTTATCATCAATCAACTTGTGACCATGGTCTACATGTGAAAGTAATCAATTTGGAGGTCTTTCTTCATAGGATGGTAATTTATTTTTAAACTAGCTGATGCCGCAACTTCGTCCGTGTGGATTCAGGATTATAACATGGGATTCCAGGATAAAAAGAAACCTTCCTCTTGAATATTTACTGGTGTAACCGCATTAAAATCAGTTGCGTAGTTTAAAAGATCTATGTGTTCATTCATACATACATACAGACAGAGGGGAGCAACTTTATTTTATACTATGTAGAGAAGAGATAACATCAATTAAATACTTACTTAAGTGTATTTTTATATATAGGTATATTAATTATTATTTTAATATTAAATAGGTACTATTCTATGACCTACCTATACAATTCATAATATTACTTATTCCCAGACTGCACTCTACTGCTCAGTAATTAAATGGACAAATAACAAGGCAAACCAACACTATTCCACATCAGTTCATTGGAATTGGTCACACCTATGTCCTAGATTATATTATTGTTTAAAAACTCTTGTGAGATTATTGAATGCTTGTGCATATTAGGTTTACTAAATTTTCTAAACATATTTAAGGCACATTCCAATAACAATGTGTAAGCTTTAAATTGTTGTGTCAGTGTATAACATTATAAATATACATTAAGCTAAAATGTTTATCTATATTATGGACACATTAAGTTTCCTTCTTGTTTTAGGTAAGTAGGTCCCTAAGAACGTATTGAATAAAGGTCTAGTCTTAGATGTTACTTCCAGATATTCTGCCAAATAAATTAAATTGGGTCATTCCAAAAGTAGGTCAGTGAAACACAAGCTAATGTGATCCTTTACTTAATACCTGCTTTAATGTTTATTTAATAATAACAATTATGTAACTTTTTAGTTGTCATATAGTACTCAAATATTACAGACCTATTTAAATATTTTAAGAACTTATCAGTTAAGTAAATACTAATAATACTGTCTCAGATAGGTGTGTAGTTACTTTTTCATTGTTTTTGTGACACAATAATTGAGCTGCTAATAATTGAAAAGTGAAGTTAAGTTATATTATAAATAGTAGACGTTTAAGAATGCGTCGATTTTCCTGGAATCATGATATCAGTGATATCATATTTTCTACACGTACGAGATCAATAGACTAGGCCGAAAATTTGCGTTTTCTGAGATAGAGTTTACGGTTCCTCGAAACCTTAACCTTGGAGTAGTTGCGAAATCATACGGAAGACGTTAATTTTACACATTTTTATTTATAAAACAAGAGAAAACTGAAACTGCGACGGGACTTCATGTTATAGCTGTTGTTCAAGAGCTGCCCAGATTGTGGAATTGTTACAATAGATAAACTGGCCTCAAAAATACGGCGTATCACAAATCCATCCAAGCGACCGCCTAGAATTTCTTTTCAAATCTAATAAAACACAGGTGACACGTTATGTAAACTCCAAAAATAAACGAAATGCTACTTACATCAATGACCTGGGAATACTGGAAAACATTTCAAATATTTTTCATCTACGGAATCACAAGCCGAAATGTACACAATTCACTGGCAAAAATTTTAATTTTACAATGTTTTAACGTTCTCCATGTGTATTTAGAAGCACTTTTACGTGAATTTCCCAGCCCGAATTTATTTGACTGGCTGGTGTGGATGATGGATCACGACACGACGAGGATTCGAATCAATTGACATTTGTGAAAGTCAATGGTTGACAAATGACAATGACACCAATGACAGCTTCGGCAATGTACAGTGCGACCGTTCAGAGTTAAAAACGTCAGTGCTGTTAAATAAATAAAAAAATTCTGTGGTTGATTTAGATAGGTTTGTTTGCAAATGGCTAGTATTTTATTTGCACGAAAAACCACAAATAACAGACACATTACCATCACATTAACAACA
This sequence comes from Maniola hyperantus, assembly GCF_902806685.2. Lineage (NCBI taxonomy): Eukaryota > Metazoa > Arthropoda > Insecta > Lepidoptera > Nymphalidae > Maniola > Maniola hyperantus. The sequence goes on along the minus strand of NC_048545.1, from coordinate 10,211,075 downwards.
AGATGATTTCAAAAGTGCTCGTGAAGTAAATTGGGTTTATATTACCTAATTATAGTTAGTCGAATTTTTAATTAAGTGATTCGTATTACCTACTCATTATGGAGTTTGAGGCAAATTTGATAGTTTTCACGTGGTATAATATAATTATAATAATTTTACTTTTATTAGGTACTATGTAAGCTTCTCCAGTATTTTTAACAATTGAAAAGTGTGTTTATTTTTATAATTTTTACATATAACTAAGTTACTATACTGGATGATTATTTTTTATTATGAAATCCCGAGGGAATTTTGATTTTCCGGCATAAAAAGAGGCCTAACTATGTCCTTCCCCGGTATGCAAGCTATCTCTTTACCAAGTTTCGTCAAAATCGGTTGAACGGATGGGCCGTGAAAGGCTAGCAGACAGACAGACAGACACACTTTCACATGTATAATAACTATTAGTATAGATTTATTTATGCTTTAAGATTTAAAAAGGGATAGACACTCATATATTTTAAAAAACTTAAATCAAAATTAAAAATAAAATATAACAACATTCAATTGAAATTAAACCTAAAACAATTTATAAAATGTCAAATAAATAGGTATCAATATTGTTTTGGTTGATACCTATACATAGTGTTTTCACAATATCGAATGTGGCGTCCTCATTTAATTGAGTTCTTTTCGGTCGATCTATATAAGGAAAGTAAATTATGGTGTCACCCCACGCTTGTAACAAACAACATCGCATCGGCAAACATCCGTCGTCCACATGTGGTCCACACACTTGCCTGTGTTTCTTGTCAAAGAGAATATTATAATCACTACGTTCTTGTTTGTCACAAGTGTGTGGTACACTTGGACGATTTAACCTAAGGACGCGCCTCGCATGATTATTCCCCTCTGTCAATAGTAATGGATTTTTAATCCACTGCGTTTATAAACACTGTTTGCGGAATCGATTTTGTCATTGTCAGAATCGTTTTCGATGTGTGACGACGTCTTACACGCTGGGTGAAAAATGCCTGTTTGTGCCGTTAGTGAGTGCAAGAACAAATCAAACACATCAAATTTACAAAAAGATGGAATTTCATTTCATAAGTAAGTATTTTTGGTGTAATAAACGCTTTCTATAAATTAAATTACATAAATTATTATAATAAAATAACAATCGAGAACTTTACCGATTCAGTAATTGAGTACGTAATAATTCGGTAGAAGCGAGTCACACTTCTCACGAGACTATATTTTGTTTTTTCTAAACAATTGCAACCCTCGATATATACAAATTAGGTTAAAATTTGAATACGCGTGAACAGCATGAAATTACGTAGTAGTACGATAGTGATTGCGGTTCGATTATCGATATCGATGAAAACATTTTCTTTATTATTAACGACTAAATTACCGTCTTCAAGTCAAGTAAAGAATAGTTATTATTAATTACCACAATTTTTTCGCTACCTATACTTGTAATAAAACTGGTCGATTTCTGTGATTTCACGTACTTAATACATTTAAAAAAAAATTAAAGCAACGCAATTTTAGTGATAGGCGCGAAATGTATAAAATTTATGTATTAAATCGCCAAGAATGTACATAACATTAACCTAATGGTAAATAATGACGTGTTAAAAATAGAAGAGGCCACCGTGTGTGTTTACTAATTTATTTTCATAGTATCATATCTGTCTTATGGAATTTTGCTGTGGGGTAAAAGCGGCAGGTATTGAGAAAATTTTTGCATTGCTAATTTGTAAGGGCAATACGTGTTATATTTAATAACTTACATTTAATTTTTTTGGACAAAGAGTACACCATATTGGAATTACCATGTAAACCCAATGTGCAATAAATAAATGATTGATTGGAAAGAAAAAAACATTTTATTGATTGATATACCTACTAATTATGTTTGGTAGGCTTTTGCGCGGTCAGGTTTATTTTGTATTATATAATAATATAAGTCATTAATAAGCACATTTTCACTATCGAAATTTTAAATGAAAATTTCGTTATATAAAAAAATACAAAAGATTAAAAATGATATAAAATAAGTAAAAAAGTATGTGCATATTTTTTAAATAAATATTTTTCTTATTTTTACGTTGCATTATTAGTTTTTGGGATAATTACCTATTAAGTGAGGTGAATGTATGCAAGAATACGCTACGCTGACCAAACACTGGTTTTAAGTAATTAAATACGAGTAATAAATTCTTACTTCTACTTTTGTTTCTGAAAAACTATCGAAATATTTTAAAATATCGATACGGTAGCATCGCAAATCAATTTGACTGTCTTACACTCGTAATGTCTTTGTATGTTGATGTATATAACTTATTAGTGTGCGTAAAATGTAGTAGTGTTGAAGATTTAGATATGTGTGTGTTAATAATGACACAAAACTTTGTTGAGTGAGTGTGTCAAGTTGTCTATGTAGTGTTTCCTCGTCCCGCACCAAAAGTGACAGAAATTTTTATTCGTAATATTAGGCGCGTTACAAGTCCATAGGTTAAATCGTCCAAGGTGGTACACAAAGAATTTGCAAGGACTACTACGTAGATGGTGGTACACCTGTATATTATAATACTCTTTGTGGTAGTGGTACACTAAACTATATAGTCTAAGGGCGGCATTAATATTAGATCTCTTCTTCTTCTTCTTCTTATTTTGCTTTATGCATTTTATGGCTTTCAGTAGTGTTACACCTTGGATGAATAATTACCCTCTATGTGCCACACCAAGCACAATGCACTTCGCCAATGTCACGTAGAAATTAGATCTCTTTTAGTGTCTTTTAGAAGCTCGCCATTTTAACTTTGTGTCAACTGTCAAGTGACTTGACAGTTGACTGAATTTTTTTGACTAAAAACATGACATATAATGACAGAAAAATCAAAAATAATTATAAGTCAATGAAACTATGAATTGAAACTATTATGATCACGTTGACCCATGTTATAACCCGTGGAATCATATTATTTATTTGAATTTTAATGCCATGATCCGAGAAGACGATCCTCAGTTTCGAATAACGCCGTTCCAGCAGATGGCATCGGCATGTTCTGGTGCTCTGATAACCTCTTTATTCAGTAAGTCTTCCGGTGTTCTCAAAGTTCCATTAACTCAATTTTAGTTATTTGTGCCCAAAAACTGTAACTCTTTACTCTAAGGAATAATTTAACAAAAGTGCCTAAATGACTAAAGCATCAAATAGAATTTTGTAGAGCGAGATTGAATGATAGAACAAAAATCAAATAACTTGTTGACTTTAACATTGTCCTCTAATAGGTATTATTAGTATTGATGATATAATATTTATACTATGTATATCTATCTTGAGAAGTATTAATCTTGAAAAAAATTATAAGTACTTACTGACTTAGTTTATTTATTTTTGCAGTGACACCACTAGATGTAGTGAAAATTAGATTGCAAGCACAACAGAAGGCTTTGTTGTCAAATAAATGTTATTTGTATTGCAATGGCTTGATGGAACACCTGTGTCCTTGTGGTGAATCAGCATGGATTCCTCGACGTGTACATTTTCATGGAACAATAGTAAGTCAATTATTTCAATACTGTGTACTTATCATTTCCGCTCTGTAATAATATCCTAACTAATAAAATGGACAGACATACAGCTCAAACACTTGGTTGAAAGGAACTTGTGATTTTTCATATTAGATTAATTTTTTCAATAAGTAATAGAAACTAAGGAGAGGGAAAAGTTAACTGTATCAAACATATCTATTGTGTTCAGAATGTATGCATTATAATCAAAAGGATAATAAGTTTGGATCAAGGTCAAATCTTCTGACTTGTTTTAAATTTAAAAAAAACATCTGTTAAAGTTGATATCTTTACTAAGTAATATTATAAAGAGAAAAGATTTATTTATTTATAATTTACAGGATGCATTCTACAAGATAGCAAAACTAGAAGGGATTCCTGCTTTATGGTCTGGTTTAAGTCCCACCCTTGTATTGGCTCTACCATGCACCGTTATATACTTTGTATCATATGAACAACTTAGGTACAGAATGAAAACTACTTATAACACTATGACTGGAAACTGTAAGTATGCTAACTTGTTAATTTACATTGAAAAGTATAGTTGTGCTGTGTTTCTTACAAATAAGCTTTAACATTTTACAGTGTTATTGTAAAAAGTCAAATTAATTTACAACACAATCAAGGCAATAACATCACACTTTAGAATTGTGTTTCTTTGCTTCTTATTGTGTTCTTGCGACTTGCATATAACACAGTTTGTACATGACATTAGAACATTACAAGTTACAACCATGTTATTGTTAGTAAGCTGACCTTGTCTTGTATGCAAGGCTAATGTTTACATGGTAATGCTTATGTCTTAAGCTTATACATTGTTGCAAGTACATAATAAAATATTTGACAAGAAATTGCTAAAAAGAAGGCTGTCTTAACCACTAGGCTATTGCTGTTTTCTTTTACTTCTACTTTTACATAGCCCTGTTTAATATTAAATAGATTCTATTGTGAGATATAAATTAAGAAAATGGATATATTAGTGATGGCCTAGTTGTTGCCACAGTATTTCTGAATTCATAACAGTATTAAACGTACATAACTCAAAAGAAATTCCTACACCTACACTTTGTCATGCAATGCCCCATCTCTACTCTAAACTATACATATTATTATTAAATCTCCTATCACCTGTAAGAGTAGGATGTCAATACATATACTAAAGATATTATTTTTATCTTTCAGTGGGACAACCAATGTGGATACCCTTAACAGCTGGTGCTACTGCAAGAACAGTCGCTGTGACTATTGTTAGTCCTTTAGAATTAATTAGAACAAAAATGCAATCCAAGAAGCTGACATATTCAGGTAGTAATTTTATTCTCTAATGCCAACATATTCTCATACTTATTAAAAGGCATGAAAACTTAATAATTATTATATTTCTACTAAAATATTATTATTATTCTTATTCTTATTTCTAATAGGCTTTCGCTGATGCGTCTATATCAGAAGTGCTTCGAGTTTTCCAAATGTTTGTCTAATTTATTCTTAACTGGTTAACAGAACTTGGCATAACCACATCCCTACGAAAAGGCATTTGTAAATTAGTTCCTATTAAGTAGTATTAGTTTTCATGTTGACATGTTGTGCCGACCCCATGTAGCGTGGGATAAGGTAAGGAAGAAGAAGAAGAGTTTTCCGATATTGTGTATAATATTGACCCTTATTTCTTCTCAGAAATCAACTTAGCATTACGTCAGGTTTTAAAAAATGAAGGATACAGAGGATTATTCCGAGGATTAGGATCAACATTGCTGAGAGATGTACCATTCTCAGGTAACAATATTACTATTAGAATACTCACTATCTATATCTTTATTTTATTTTAATATAATATTTTTCTAAATACTTCATCAGTATTAGAATATTCTTATTTATACTTGTTTTATTTTACAGCAATATATTGGACTACATTTGAATCCACAAAAAGATTTTTCGATAAACCAGATTCTGAAAAGAATTCATTTATATTTAACTTTTTCTGTGGTTCAGTAGCAGGCAGTGTAAGTTTTTTTTACTATTCTGAAACAACCTGCATGTGCATAGCAAAACAATTCCTAATCTTAATATTGCCATGCCAACAGCACATACCATTAATATTACGAAAATTTAATAGTATTATGCACTATAATTATTTACACTAAAACACATAAATTACATTTACATTAAACAATATTTATGTATTTATTATTTTCAAATTGTTTATTATTTATTTGTTATTATTTATTTTTTAGATTGCTGCATTTGTAACGTTACCTTTTGACGTTGTGAAAACTCATCAACAGATAGAGTTAGGAGAAAAGGAAATATATACAGGTAAAGTTGCTTAATTTAAATTATTCTTGTATTAGTAAAACCAGTCAAGTTCAAGTCGGACGAACACACGAAGGGTTCTGCACCATTGCACAAGAAATCTCAAAACAGTATGGTAAAAATTTATTTATTTATTAAATTTAGTAAACTAATTATTTAGTCGGGAATTATTTAGATCTTTAATTTCTTTGTGATGTAACCACAAATTCCGGTTTCCAGATTTTTTCCTTTACTTATGTTATAAGTCTGCTACCTGCCAAATTTCATGGTTCTAGAAAGATAGATCGACAACGAAGTGATCCATAAAGGTTCCTTTTTCCATCTTAAGTATGGAACCCTAAAAATGTGCATTTTTCCTATTTTCAGATGGCAAAACTCATCAAAGAGCATCGAATATGAAAGATATAGCTAGAAATATTTATAGTAATCACGGCATAAGAGGCTTGTTCACTGGTTTCTTGCCACGAATATTTAAGGTAGCACCAGCGTGCGCCATTATGATTGCCACATTTGAATATGGTAAACAATTCTTCCGGACATACAACACTCAGAAATATAGGGAAAAGATGCAAAGGTAATTTTTTATTATTGATAGTTTGTTGCTGCTTGATTAAAACGGTTGAAATTGTTAATATTCGACTTTACTAGTCTTTCTTGCTGTTTAGGTTTTACCTAAAATACTTTTGTAGTTGATACACATCTTTAATTATTTTTACTTATAGAAACTTACATTTTCTCATCGTAATAAAAAGGAACAACGAAAACGTCAATACAATACTTGTACTCTATGTTTAACAGAATTTTTTTAACTTATTTTGTTCTTTTTTCTTTTAATTTAAGAATTATGTATAGTATAAGTCCCGCAAATTGCGCTAATGCGCGTGGCCGCCTTTTTAGTGACGTCAGCACTAGACTGAAGTTTCGAGCTGATGGTATATTTTTATTTCGGCTGGCGTCAAAATGATGTCATTTCGATGTTAATGAGACATGGTTCCAGTGCAATAGCAATTTGTGAGACTTATACGCAACAGGTCGACATGACAATCGGGGAGGGAACGCCCTGCACATCCGCACAGCCCCCGCCCTAATCCGGGCGAGCGCGGGTGACATGCGAGTGTGCGGTACGTCCCCCTGCCTCATACCTCAACTGCCATCTCATCCTGTTGCGTACTATACTTGTCACTTTGATTTCAGACGTGGTATTGATATCGAAATAATCAAAAGCAATTAATTGGTATAAACTTCAAACTTTTAGGTGTTATCATGATCTTCTTAGGTACAATATATTTTTTATTTCCAAATATACTAGATTAATGTAACTCATACCTAACATAGCATAGTTGTTATTGATATTATTGTTTGTTGCTCTATGCAGTTTAGAATTAGATATTGCACAAAATTATATTGTAAATTATTTCTTTATAAAATGTACATCTTGGAGGAAAAGTTAAAAAACTATTAAGTCATAGTCAAGTGAAATCATTTATTCAAATTGGGTACTATTGTACACTTTTTGATCTATTATTGAATTTGTAAGATAATGATGTAATGGTGATAATTGATTATGTTAAGTTAAAATCAGTGACAGCCTAAAAATCTAGTGGTCAAGGCACCTCTGATTCGGTTAGGCACTCACTTGATTTAGTGGTGAAGGAAAACATTGTGAGGGAGACCTGCATGCCTGAGGGTTCTCCATAAAGTTCCCAGCTGTGTCTGAAGTCTGCCAATCCACTCTTGGCCAGCACAGTTGACTATGGCCAAAACTGTTCTCATTTTGAAAGAGACTCATATTCAGTAGTTAGGGATAGGTAGGTTAGTTGAAATACCCTTTTAGCTGAAATTGTATAAATTTTTTGTTAAAATCATTATTTTGTGAATTCATAAACACTTTAAAATGGCTCTGCTATATTAAGTTACATACAACTTAATATAATTTCCAATTGTTTGCCTCGTAGCTTTAGTTTTAAGTTAGCGTAATAATTATCACAACTATCCTGTATTCTTACTCTCTGTAATTTTAGTAACAATAAAGTTGTTTTAAATTAAATTAAAATTAAAACTATATCTTACAAATCTAACAACTGACAATCAAAAAGAGTAATTTATTACCTATTATAAATTATAAATAAACTAGCTGATCCCCGCGGCTTCACCCGCATGGATTTAGGTTTTTAAAGATCCCGTATATGTCACTCAGGAATAATGTAGATTTCTACTGGTGAAAGAATTTTTAAAATCGGTTCAGTAGTTCCAGAGATTACCCCCTACAAACAAACTTAACGACATTACCTCTTTATAATATTAGTATAGATTATTTGAATTTTGAATTTTTATTACAGGCACCAAGACATACTGCTTGTGGGTCAGGCATCAAGTAATACAGAGTACAGGTCCTTCTAGTATAAAGAAACTTAAATAAGTTGACTACATATTTGAAGACAAAATAAAGTATTTTAATATGAGTATAGATATTGCAGTGATAAGCTATGTAAGTTTTTGTAGTGAGTTTAATTGCTACACTTTCTTCACTTAATTTGTAGTTAAAACAATAAGGAGAATGGTTCGATCAACATTATAATTTATCAAAGAGAAAACACGACACGCAGCTTTTACAATAGACGTTCGCTCACATACAATGAAGTGAAAGGTGTCTAAATACACATTACAAATATCATCTTTTGAGTATCCTTAGAATATTTTATTGAACTTTTGGTTAGCTAAAATAGATGATAAGTTTAGTACACTAATGCATTCACCCTGTACTAAAACTATAGGTTGTAAATGTGTTGGTGTGTTAAAGGTATGAATGTTGAATGGGTAAGTCCCATTTGTGCCGTAGAACAATTGATTTTACTTTCCTTAATTGTTGTATAGAACTAAGTAAACACTTCTTTTTTCTTGCTGGAATGTCATCAGGATCATTTTTAGGGTTCCGTACTCGAAAGGATGCCAACGGGACCCTAAAAATGATCCTGATGACATTCCACAATGAAAAAAGAAAAGTCTTTTTTAATGTCAAAGAAAAACAAGTTCGAAGTAAATTGCTAGTATGTAGTTCTATGGACCAAATTAGGATAAAATTGTCTCATTTTGTCCGATGACATCAAGTTCTATGGAACAAATGGGACTTACCCTTTCGAATTAGCACTTTAAGACTTTAAAAAACATTTCATTCAAAGGTTAGGTACCCATTATTTGAACAATAACTATTTACCTTAATTATTTTTTGATTAGATAATTCATTGCAATGAATTAGAAAATTACATTTCCAAATACCTAGTATAGTAATGGGATAGTGATTTCTCCATGGCTGTTTGTATATACTGTTTTTGTAAATAATAGAAATTTCACAATAAAATTGAATATTATGTTAATTAGTTAAATAAAATGTTTTATTGACCTTAATTTTTTTCAATTTAATAGTGTGCAAAACAAGTAGTCTGATCTGAAGTTGCACAGATTCTAGATTAAGGATTAAAAATACACAAACTCGGCTGAGATCTATTTATGTTGACTGTTGTATGTGCAGTGCAACCTTGTGTTTAGCTAAACTACATGAGCATTGTCTCTGTCACTCATACCTATATAAATGATGTTTTGCCAGTCTCAACGACCGAGACAATGCTCTACAAATCTGCTATCTTCTAAAGGTTGATGTACATTACTGCCGCATACTGTACTTGTTTTGCCCACACTACCTACCTAAATCTAATAAAGTGACAGTGGTTATAGAACACATCCCAATGTGATATGTTCTATGAGCAATGTCCCCATGATTGAAGTTGAATACAAACCCTATAATTCAAATAGGTTACCACCACCGCCTGCACAAAATAAAAACATTTTAGCATATTAAAAAGATTTCATTTATTACTAAATTGGTCTTAGGTATATTTACGTCAATGTACAATCGGTCCTAATGGTTCAGCTCTAATGTTACCCAGGTCTAGTCTGCTGTCTATTGATTCATCAATTTGTCCCACTATTGCAATGTTATCTCCTCTAATTATGTGAAGGCCTAGTACTACTTGCGCCACTCCTGTTGATGATGAAAATACTCGTTCATGAGATTCATCTAAAATAATGTTTATTGTTTGGTCAAATCCCTTCAAGGTGCCAATAAAATTTCTGCCATCTGAAGTTATTACTGACACTGTTTGATTTATGTAGTTCTCCAGTCCAGATGCCATTGTTTTTAAAACAAATACTAGTCAGTCTTATAAATTGACGAAGATTTAAATAATGCAACTTTTATGTGGTATACCGTATACTATTTGGTAAATAAATGTTAATGTTTTCTTCTTATTTTGCTTAATATTTTCGACTGTTTTCGACACTTCGAAGGCGGCAGATTTTTTTAATAATTTGACAATTCAAAATCAGTGTTTTCACTCACGTTTTGCGTTTTGCCCTAGTTTCTATAGGTTATATATTTGCCCTAAATTATCTAAAAAAACCAGCCAAGTGCGAGTCAGACTCGCGCACCGCGGGTTCCGTACTACAGTCGTAATTCTTTCGATATTTTGCACGATAAATCAAAAACTATTACACATAAAAATCTGTTTTTAGATGTGCAGGTCTCAATGTGTAAAAGCCCTTTAATTTATGCTCCCCCACTTGACATAGTTAGTTATCTTATTTTGAAACTTGAAAATACTAATATTTGTTAATAAACACATTTTAATTTTTTTTTGGTGATGTAACCCCAAATTCACGGTTTTCAGATGTTTCCACTTACGTCTGTTTAAAAGACCTAACTACCTACTTGCCAAATTTCATGATTCTAGGTCAACGGGACGTACCTACTGTAGGTTTCTTGACAGACAGACAACAAAGTGATCCTATAAGGGTTTCATTTTTCCTTTTGATTTTTCTGCAACTGATCTTATTTGCAACCTTTTACGTTGCAAATCTTGAGATTATTTTGTGAATTAAGAGGTGTAGTCTTAAAGAAGTACCATTTACATATTATTATTAACTAGCTGATGCCCGCGACTTCGTACTTCGTACTTAAAAATCCTGTGGGAACTCTTAAATTTTCCGGGATAAAAAGTAGCCTATGTCCTTCCCCGGGTTGCAAGCTACCTCTGTACGAAATTTCGTCAAAAACGGTTGAACGGTTATGCCGTGAAAAGCTAGCAGACAGACAGACACACTTTCGCATTTATAATATTAGTATGGATTAAAGTACCTAGCTAAGAAGATATTTTCATTCTGCCTTTTGAGCCTGTCCCCACAATACAAAATAATAAAGAGTGGGGGGTGTTAAAAATATGATTGCTGCCTGAAGTTTAATTTTACCCCAAATCCAAAAACCCAGTCAACTTAAAAAATGCACTATAATACTACAGTGCGACAAGGTTCTTTTGGTGCGTGGCGAAAATCGGAACTAACATTGCCGTCAAGTGTCCTTTATTCTTGTTTGAATAGTCTAAGCCTTTGTTCTCAAACAGCGCCCCCTGTCAATGTTCAAGTGCCAAAAGAACCTTGTCGCATTGTATGCACTCTTTGCTGTGATTGCATGCTAAGGTAGGGCGAAATTTTATTAAGTGGAAACACTGCTTTAAATTGACTTTGACAAACTTGACATTTAATTTATCCATATTCTATGGATTTATCAAAGAGCATTGAGCAGCGTGAATAGCATAGAGATCACAGACCAATCATATAGGATAGAGATCACAAGAGATGGAGGAAATTAATCTATGGAGGAAATCATGAAGGTATCATTCAATGGGAGGTATAAAAACAGCTCGACCATAGGGGTGCAACTCCAGAACATTAAAAAATCGCAAATTGAAATTCGCTTGTGGTGCCATCTAAGCGCGAGTACGGCTAAACAAATAGATAACAGTTAATAAAAGACGTAAATAGATGGCGGGCACATTGTTGTAATTTTAAATTACAAACATTTGGACAGCCACAGTCACCGTCAGTGGTGCCAGATTAGGCGAATTACCGCCATTTAGGCTACCTCGGCGGGCCAATCGGCGCCCAAAAATCCCGATTGGCTACCAGTAACCATTTAGGCTACCAGTAGGGCGATTGTCTAAAACCGGTATCAATCATTATTACAATCTCAATTGTTCTGATTGGCTGAATTTGTGCAATCCTTGTTGCAACAATGCATTGTAGCCAATAGTGAGCGAGCATTAACCAATCAGAGATGATTGTGATCGTAACATTGTAGCTGTCAAACAACCGCGGTAGGGCCCCTGGAAGATAGAAACGGGCGATTTTAGGCTACTCAGCAGGCAAAATCCTAAAACAAATTCCTAAAGGCCGGCAACGCATCGGCGGCTCCTCTGGTGCTGCAAATGTTCATGGGCGGCGGTAATCACTTAACATCAGGTGACCCGCCTGCTCGCTTGCTCGCTATATCTATTAAAAAAAAAAAAAAACGGGCGAATTCAATTGGTAAAATCTGGCAACCCTGGTCACCGTTGAAGTTTAAAACTTTTCATGTTTTCGTGTATTGTTGTTTGTGCGGTTCTAAATATTTCTATTTCTGATAAATTTATCTGACCCTGCTTTGTTTACTGGACTCTGTGTTTCCTTTAACCACCTCGATAACTACCTAAGGATTGATTTACGGACTCGATTCATGCCTGAACGATTGACCACGGCTACGGATTACGGACTTGTTTTTGCTTTGTGAAAAGATTTTCTGTCGATAGATTTGTGCAGGGAAAATGCCACGGAGATCTCGATGTGTGTTCGGATGTGAGCAATTCGGTAAGTTTAAAATCAGCTCACTTGTAATCTAACACAAATCTCTTAAACGAGTCAAACTCTATGCTCCATTACACTAGCGGCACGCTATGATGGCCGGTTTGACACATTACAATAGTGATGTGGAATGTCAATTTATTCTCGAACAAAAAACAATTAAGTTTTGTTTTTGTACCTGATTAAATAGGTTTAATAAAACAAAAATGTATATGTTTATTTAATTTATTTGAACGAACTGAATATTTGAACGAAAATGAATATACATACTTTATATGCACACAAGAAACATATGAATACAAAAGATACCGAAAAAGGTGCCACAAAAGGCCATAATTAATCAGATTCGTCCATACTACTATTTTCACTGTCGTCACTGCTATCATCACATACATTAATAATTATATGTTCGTTTTCTATAATATTATCTATTTTCACATCTCTTTCATAATCTTCCCTTATTAATTTAACAGTTCTATTCACAACCTTTTCCCAGTCTCCTTTAGTCACATGTTCACAAGCTTCTTCTAATAATTTTAGCATTTTTTTGTGGTAAATGGGGGTTCTGTATTGTGTCTTGCAGCATATCCCTTAATTTGAGCCCACACCAACTCAATCGCATTATACTCACAATGGTAAGGCGGTAACCGTATAACTCTGTGCCCATGTTCTAATGCTATTTCGTCAATGACGTATCGGATCTTGGTTGGTTTGTTTTCTTTTAAAAGACGTACTAATTCCGCTTTTAACATATTCATGTTTGCATCTACGCCATTTTTACGAAGCCATGCGACGATATCAGCTTTCTTTTGGGATTGGGCAGGTGGCTTGTCAATTTGCATCGAGTGGTATGGGGCGTTGTCCATAATTATAATAGATGGTTCAGGGAGGCTACACAACATTGAGGTAAACCATTCAGTAAACTTTTCTCCATTCATGTCTTCATGATAGTCTCCAGTGGTTTTTGACGCAAAAGCCATGAGAGAACCTTCGACAAACCCGTTGATGGTTCCGGCGTGACAAATTATAAGTCGCGATCCTTTTCCTACAGGAACTTTGGAAGTAGATGCTGCTGTGTCATCGTTCCAAGAACGGCCTACAGTATGGTTAGCATTAAGCCATGTTTCATCCAAGAACACAACATTTTGCCAATTTTTGATTTCTTTCACTTGCCGTAAAAAAGTATACCTTGCCATCGCTATATCAAATCTTTCCATCAATATTTTGCGTTTGTTACATTTTTTGTATCGAAATCCAATGGTCTTCAAAATCTTCGTTAAAGAACTTTCCCCACCGAAGAATAATCCAGCTTCCTTCAGTGAATGCACCAACTTTTTTCTTGTTGGATACTCCTTCTGTAAATAGTAGCCGTAAACATGTCTTCGGATAGCATCGGCATCAAAGCTATCGATGCCTACGACTGGTTTTGCTCGTTTTCTCTTTTTTGGTGTGTGAAGTTTATTTTCTTCTGTGCCAGTCTCGCCATATTTTTTTTTAGTTATCCGTCTAACAGTTCGTTGTCCAATATTAAGCGCATCAGCTACGCGTTCAACCACTGACGTTATAGGTAAAATTGGCCCTCCATTTTGAGCTTCACGATCGAAATAGTTACGAAGGCGTATTAGGAACTCACGTGTCTGACTATTTAGAACAGTTCTCTGCGTACGTTCGGTCATATCGACGAAATCCACAACAAAGGGCTTGAACAGAGTCCAAATTAACGAGCAAGGGTCAACAGTAATGCAGTATCAATATTTGAAATCCAAAGCCAGGTCAAAACTATATCACAATCGCATTGCACTGACAGTTTATACTTTTCGAAGCAACGTCAATTCGAAACTGCTTTGTTTTGCATTGAGCATTGACGCGAGTTTGCCGGAGGTAGTAGTTGTGCTAGCCAGCGATCCTATGTGACGATCGTATTAGATTCCATTTTTAAAAATTTATTGATATTTTTTTGCGATTTCAGAGGTTTGTCCACATAGTGAAAATTGTTCATATTCACAAGTACATTCACCCCTTAAATGGTGCAAACTGATTTTTCTACACTTGTATACATTTAAGAAATCAATTTAATAAATAAATTTTGAGTCCTAAACCTAAAACTACATTCGATAAAATTTATGAATCTCTGCACATCACTATCGTCAATAAAGTAATACAATTATTTCCTTCAAAGTCGTTATCAATTAATACGGAACTTCATGAGCGGACAAACGTCAAACCGGCCATCATAGCGTGCCGCTAGTTTAGTACATTAGGTATTTTATCATGATACTAAATAATTCCTGCGATTTCGTCCACGTGGATATCATCCAAAAAACCATTTTAGAAATCCCGTGAGAAGTCCAATTTTCCGTGATAAAAGTAGCCTACAACCGTCTCCGATGCAAGCTATCTCTTCACCAAATAGATGATGCCCGCCACTTTGTCTACGTTGGTTTAGCGTTTTAAAGAATCCCATGGGAACTGTTTGATTTTCCGAGGCAAAAGTAGCCTATGTCCTTACCTGGATGCAAGCTTCTCTGTACCTTCTAACTTTTATCATAAACGGTTACACAAATTGACTGTGAAAAGCTAGCAGACAGACAGCCTGACATACTTTTGCATTTATAATATTGGTAAGGAGTATTGACTACTAATTCTGTACATTTTTTGTTTTGTAATTAAGTGTAGGTACGTAGGTACAACATTAGATATTATTTTGAACTTTAATGACTATGGTTTTTTTATATTTTACTAGCTGCCCCAGCGAACGTCTTACCGCCTAGTCGATTTCGGGCAATTCCATAAAAACCATCCTCGTACTTCAAGGAATATTATAAAAAAAGAATTAGCGAAATCGGTTCAGCTGTTCTCGAAATTTGCGCTTAGCAACACATTCAGTGATTCATTTTTATATATATATTATAGAGATTAAGTAAATAAGTACAATAAGTATAGATAATACAATAATATATTGCATATTTTATGTTACTACTTTTTCAGATGTTTTGCATCACTTTCCAAAACCTGGCCACTCCTCTTTGAAACGATTTCAACAATGGAAAGAGATAGTAGGACAAGATTTAGAAAGCAAGACTGATGATGAAATATATACGAATTATCGAATTTGCAATCACCACTTTGAAGATCGTTTTTTATACCATCACAGTAAAAGACTAGCAAAGACAGCATTTCCTTCTCTTAACCTTGGTGAGTTTTATTTATTAGTTATTACAGTAGAGAGGATTTTGAGAAATTACATTGATTGACATGTCAATAATAGGTCAAAGCACAGATTGTAGAAGCTTGAAAACACTGGCCAAGTGTGGGTCAGACTTGTGCACAGAGGGTCCCATACTTCAGTCGTATTTTTCGACGTTTTGCACGATAAATCAAGAACTGCTATGTAGAAAATAACTGGCCAAGTGCGAGTTGGACACAGCACATAGGGTTCTGTAATACACAAGAGTAAAACAGATCACTTTTCTTAACAAGCCGCAAAACTGTAGAGGTTTATTGTTAATATCAAAAAAAATCGACTTGGCAGCGCTACGGGATACCCCACTTGGTATCAAATGTAATAAGTACAAATGTTTCTATGGAATCTTCAAAACTGAAATCTCCTAATGAAGTTGCAGACAGAAACTAACTATGTATAACTAATAATTATAACATAAACACTTCTTCTAAAACTCTATTTTGCATATTTCAGGTGCCATTGATTCAAGTCTAGATGCTAATACAATAAATCAACCAGAAAGTTCTACACATAATCAATCGGTCGCTCAAAGTACCCCATCTGTGGTTCACAACATCCAAGCAGGATATTCTCAAACTCAGATTCAGAAAAAAATAATTACTAGTAAGTTGTGGCCATAAACAACAAATAATACACATACACACATACACACTGGGAGGTTACCTGGCTGGCACCCCACTAGACCTAGGTCTACTTAATTGTTATTACTTGTTTTTATCTGTATTATAAGTATTTTTTGTGTTCCTTATATGTAATTTAATATGTAATAATATCCAATAAATTTAATTTAATTTAATTAAATAAGAGATAAAAAATCTTTACTGTTTAACAAGATTTTAACAAGAATAGAGTATTGAAAATTGTCTAATAGTTAATGTATACTTAATAAAAACACCTTTTTTTTTTCAGGAAAAGCTGGTCAAAGACATGTGAATCTCAAAGTTCAGAAATTGTTAAGGAAAATAGTTAATTTGAAAAATAAATTATTCGAACAAAGAAACCAAGTAAAGATAGCAAAAAAAATGTCAAAAACAAAATTATTTAACAAGGTTCTAAAATACTTACCTATGCCTGCTCAAACACTTGTAAAAATGCAATTAACACAGCATAACAAAAAAAGCCGTGGAAGAAGATTTAATCATGCAGAAAAATTAATGTCACTCTCGATATATAAGAAAAGTCCAAAAGGCTATAACTTTTTGAGAAAAATGTTAACTTTGCCATCAAAACGAACATTACTGGATGTCCTTAAACAAATAACAATTAAACCAGGCTTAAACCCTGCGATAATTAAACTTTTGAAAAATGCGGCAGACAAATTGGGGATGGAGCAACGATTATGTGTATTAATCTTTGATGAAATGTCTTTGTCTCCATCCCTACATTTCAATACAGCATTCGATCAAGTAATCGGATTTGAAGATTTTGGGGGAAATGAAATTACAGAGAATATTGCTGACCATGTTTTGGTATTCATGATAAAGGGGCTAAAAGCTAAGTTCAAACAGCCAATTTGCTATTTGTTTTGCAAAAGTGCCACAAAGGCAGTAATATTAAAAAGGTGTATTAAAAACATAATTACACAAATTAATCAAACAGGATTGGCTGTCGTCTCAACTGTCTGTGATCAATCTACAATTAACAACAAAGTTATAAATGAGCTGATAAAAGAGACTAAAGTAGATTGTCTTAGATTAGGCAACGAGCCTAGGGATAGTAGTTTTGCTGTAGAAAATAATAATATATTCCCCTTATTTGATCCCCCACATTTGTTAAAAGGAATACGAAACAATTTACTGACAAAAGAATTAAGATTCACACAGGAGGACGAAGTAAAGACTGCTAAATGGATACATTTAAAGCTTCTGTTAGATATTGATGCAGGAGAAGATGACTTACGAATGTGCAACAAGTTAACAGAAGCTCATGTACTCATAGAGAAAATTCCGAAGATGAAAGTAAAACATGCTGCACAAGTTTTTAGTCAGCGTGTATCAGGAGCGCTACGATTTTGTGCAAGTAAGTACTGTTAATGTTCTGAAACTTTTAAAGACCTGATATTTGAAGACCTTCTTCACTTTAGAATTAATTCATCAGACTTTGGTACTACTTGACTAGCAAGGACTAATCTTATTCTCAATAATTATTTATTAGCAACATATATGGCGCTATTTTACATCTGTAATGTGATGATAGTGCAACTTTAAAACATCCACAACTCCATACTAATATTATAAATGGTTGACGCCAGCTCACTATTGGCTACAATGCATTGTTGCAACAAGAATAGCACAAATTCAGCCAATCACAACAACTGAGATTGTAATAATGATTGATGCCGGTTTTATGAAATCGACCCACAGCCCACCCAATTTTGACGTTTGGTATACAAATAACTTCTTAGGGAAGGACACTACTTTTTTCTCTGAAAATCATAGAGTTCATAGATTTTAAGAAACCTAAATCCACGCGGGTGAAGTCGCGAGCATCAGCTACAAATCCATGTAAATGTGGCCTGACATTTATGTATAAAAAAATATATTTAAGTATTTATTTAAGTATTTAATTTTTAATCTTTTTTCTTTTTCAGAAAATAATTTACTACCACAAGAGTGTGCTGACACAGCCGACTTGCTGCTATTATTTGATCGTCTTTTTGACTCCTTTAATGGAGGGTCTTATAAAAAGACCCATAAAATATATAAAAATTGTTTGAAAATGAACTCTGACCATTTTAAATTATGGGATGAAAGTGTGCCAATATTAAAATCAATGCGATTTAAGATGGAAACAAAAAAAAAAGATGGAACAGTAAGTATTCGTTATGAACAGGTTCCATCAATTAAAAATTGGATCCACAATATTAAAGTTATGAAAGAATTGTGGCTATATCTAAATGAAAAACATAATGTAACTAGTTTGTTAACGCGCTGTTTTAACCAAGATCCTGTGGAAAACTTTTTCTCCTCTGTGAGGAGCCACGGGGCTAGAAACACAAACCCTACCTGCCAGCAGTTTGAAAGTATTTACAAAACATTACTTGTAAATAATTTAAATTCAAGTCACTCATTAGGGGCTAACTGTGAGGAAGATCCTAACAAAATGTTACAAAATTTAGATTGTCTTTTGATAGAAAATGACATCAAAGAGCCCCCGATGAGCAATGAGCCAATGGATACAGATCTAAGTATAGAAAATTTGGCAGATAGTAGTTCAGAAATTGGAGACAAATTAATAATCTCTGAAACTAAAAAGTATGTGACAGGGTTTGTCATAAAAAAGCTAAAAAGGAATGTGTGTAAATCTTGTATAAAATGCAATAATGAATTGTGTGACACCACCCCACCTCAAGCAGATGAATACATACATTCTATCGATATCACAAGGAGATCTCTTTACCGACCCTCGCGTAACTTTTCAAATTGTGTGAGAAATATAATAAAAATAGTAAAAAGCATGTTAAAAAATGATCCTGGGAAAAGTGGCAAAAGTCAAATGATAAAATTATTAGTTGATCAGAGTACAAGTTTTGATTTTTTAACATGTGATACACACAAAGTCAATTTGAAAAATTATATAATAAATTTTGTGATCAAATTGATTATTCACAGCTGGTGCAATAATGTAAATAAAATTTTAAAAGGTAAAAATTCAGATACTGAAAATGATAGCATAAAAATTCAGGCGTTGAGATATTATCAAACACATAAAGGTAAATAATCTATTTTATGCAATCTAATGAAATCAGTAGTTGAATTACAGACTTCGTTTGATAAAACTAGCTTATGCTCGCGACTTTGTCCGCGTGGACTTCACAAGTTTCAACCCCCTATTTCACCCCCTTAGGGGTTGAATTTTCAAAAACCCTTTCTTAGCGGATGCCTACTTCAAAATAGCTATCTGCATGCCAAATTTCAGCCCGATCCGTCCAGTAATTTGAGCTGTGCGTTGATAGGTCAGTCAGTCAGTCAGTCACCCTTTCCTTTTATATATTTAGATAAGGGGAATCATTCAAGCTTCTGTCAACTATTGCACATTCGTAAGTCATCTTCTGCATCAATATCTAACAGAAGCTATATCCGTTTGGCAGTCTTTACTAAATTGTTTTCTTTAGTAAATTGTTTTGTATTCCTTTTAACAAATATGGGGGATTAAATTGTTAATTGTAGATTGATCACAGACTCTTGCCAATCCTGTGTGATTAATTTGTGTAATTATGTTTTTAATATTACTGCCTTTGTGGCACTAGTCAAATATAATATAATCTATATATAAAAGGAAAAGGTGACTGACTGACTGACTGACTGACTGATCTATCAACGCACAGCTCAAACTACTGGACGGATCACGCTGAAATTCGGCATGCAGATAGCTATTATAACGTAGGCGTCCGCTAAGAAAGGATTTTTCAAAATTCAACCCCTGAAGGGATAAAATAGGGGTTTGAAGTTTGTATGAAACTCTGTCAGTTTTGAAGTGTCTATAAAGTTTTGTAGTTAATATTTTTGCAATTTGCAGTATGACATATTTTATTAAGCTCATATGTTAAAATCTCATTGTTAAAGATCAACTCTAAGTGTGTGAAACAGGGGTTCAAAATTTGTGTAGTCCACGCGAACGAAATCGCGGGCATAAGCTAGTAAACATAAATTCCCATCAATAAAATCAATCTAGTAGATTGGTTTTATTGATTACTTGATTTAGTATAATTTATGTTTATTATTTTACAGTTTATTTACAGGGAATTTTATTTAATATAATTTATGTTATTTTTTTTTATTTTTAATATTACAATAAAACTTAAAGCTAGCTTTATGTTAATTATCTTTGGCTCATATAACAATTATTTTATTGTTTTCTGACTACACAAATACACCAATTGTGGTAATAATTTGAAAATTATTAAAAGTAAATAACCGAAAATGTTAAATTTGAATAGTAATTATTTCACAATCTTGCGGGTCTTGAATTTGGGTATGTATTTTATAGTGTTTACATACACTTCGTATTGTTTTCTATTCTATTGTATTTTATGTATCTACCTAGTTACGAATTTATGATAATAAATATTTACAAAACCTTAAAACCTTTTTCTTTCTATAATATAGTTATAATTAAGTAGCTCAAAGAGTCATAGTCTTGTAATATATATTTTTAAACATGTTTTAAACAAACGTTAATGGAATTATTAATGTTTATTTAAAACGTGTTCCAAAAATATAAAATATTCTAGTAAAGTACATTTAAATAGCATTTAAATTTTCGCGCTCTCGCACGCCTAGCGCGCTTTTAGTGCCCTCTTGATGTGAGTACACGCGTAACTTTGAAAAAGAAATCTAGAGTCGCACATCTATTTCTAGTATATAGTAGATAATCTATGAGCTCGACAGTCGACTATGGATGGAAACTGGATAGCACTACTTGCACCACTCCACTGTTGAACATGCTTACTCGTTCATGAGACTCATAAATAAAAGAATGTTTATTGTTTGGTCAAATCAAACCAAGGTGCCGATAAAATTTCTGCCTTCTGAACTTATTACTTACACTGTTTGATTTATGAACTTCCAGTCTAGATGCCATTGTTTAAAAAAAAATCTAGTCGGGCTCGGTGGTCGGGCTTATCCAGTCTTACCGGTTAGCAACCGGACCGGCGGCGAGGTGATTACGTGTCTCGCGACAGGCTTGCTACAGGCGTAAATCTTGCGATCATTGCTGTCAAATGTCCGGCTAAAGAGAGACAGCAATAGACACAAAGCAAAATAAGAAGAAGAAGAGAGACAGCAAATGAACAGTCACATTGCTATTGCTGTCGCTACTGCAACGTTTTACGTATTCACTCCGCCGGAACCGGACTCTATAAAAGTCAAACTAAATGATATGTCTATGATAATATTAACGTAGATGGAGTAATAAAGTTAGATAATAGAACGTTTGCTTTCTCATTCACACTAAAACGAGAGCACAGATAAAGTTACTAATGTGATAAACAGAGACGCAGCTAACCTATTTTTTGTCCCTTATCGTGTAACCGTTTTTTTTCAAGAATACATACCTACAAGGAATACAACTTTAGTTGCAAAACAAACTTTGAGAATTATTCGTGGCGTCATTGTATTTCTCATTAGTTAGTTATTTACTTGTTTTCACATAAAAAAAAGTTTAATACAAATATTGTTGATCGGTTATTACAAATATTGACTAATAAACAATGTTATTCATCGTTACGTCGTGCTATCGCTATCTCATACGTGGTTACACAGTACTTAGCTTTTGTACTCAATCTACGGATAATAATTATTAGTTTCTGAACGGCAAGTGAAAGTGAGATTTATGGAATAGTCTATGGGGTTCCAAAGAGCAAAGGTATTTGTTCTGTGATTTGCGTGGTGATTTGTTTAAAAAAATTCTCCAAAGAGTAGGTAGGTACCTATATAATCACTACCTACGTTTATTTTCTCCTTTTATTTCTGGTCGGTGATTTTCTCTCTGAGGTGTGAGGTGTCTGTGGAGGTGTCTCTGAGGAAAAGTATTTTTTAATTTAATAATAATTTAATGATATACTAAGAAAATTGTGCAAAATCAATGATAATAGGAACTGATATTGAATAAGTTAACTAGTTATAATCACAATTTTATAAATAAATTGGGGAGCTTTATTTTATTAGTGATAATGAGCTCCTTAGTCCAATATGTTCTTCTGCGAAGTGATTTACTAAAAGAATTAGGTTGGTCAATAGGTGCCTTGGTGGCTCAAGCTTGTCATGCGTCTACAGCAGTATTACATCTGTACAGAGAAGACGAAAACACAATGAATTATTTAAATGATTTGGATAACATGCATAAAGTTATTTTAGAGGTAGGTAAATAAAATAATAGGATGAAGGAAATAATTATATTCTGATCTTCTTAGTAGAATCTACTTTCCAAAACGGTGGTAGTCGACATAATAATTAATATCATAAGTGGCACATGCTGTCCATGAAATAAATAAATACATACATTTCAGTGGTATGGTAAGTAGTTATAGGATGTAGAATAAATAATAATGATTTGTTTTATAATAAACTTAACATAGGAAGGTACCTACTTATATTTTGTTAATCACAGGTGCCTAATAAAGAGTCGCTGAAGAAGGTAGCAGAAAAATTAAAAGAAAATTCAATAGATCATAAATTATGGATAGAACAGCCGGAGAATATACCAACATGCTTGGCTCTGAAACCTTACCCTAAAGATGAAGTGAAAAAATATGTAGGAAAATTTAAATTGTATAAAGAAACTTTGAATTTAGTACAGGTCTAATAATATTAGTCTTTATTAAATATAATAATAAAAGTATTTTTCAATATATGTATTTCTTGTAACTACGAGTATCATTAAAAAAGCTTTACTAACTTGATTTTAATTTAGGTGGAATTGCAAAGATTAAATAGGTAATTAATTTGACAAAATAATATGCATTGGCCAAATTCTTTCAGGGTATAAAATATTTTTTTTAACTTGGTAAAACAATAGTTTCAATGTGCAATTGGGTATTATATAAGTAGGAATACCTATGATGAATTTTTCTTTCAGCTGCCAAGATTTTTAAGGTATTTTAGCGTTTAAATTATTGTGAGTGATTTCCAAGTAATTTTCAAGGCAGTGATAGTTTAGTAGATAACTTAGATGGTGTTGTAGAGACCACTGTGTTGACTGTAGATGGTTATAACTTATTATAAAAAATCGGTCAAGTGCGAGTCGTACTCGCACAGGATGGGTTCCGTACAAGAAATAACTTTTTTTTTTAAATTTCCATTGTGACAATTTTGAAATTTTTAGTGGGTAGATACTATACATATACCTACCTATATGTATAATGTTGAAGCGGCAAAAGAAATACGCATTCTGTGAAAATTTCAGGTCTTTAGCTATTATGGTTCACGAGATACAGCCCGCTGACACAAACGGACAAACAGCGGGGTCTTAGTAAAGGGTCCCGTTGGTACCCTTCGGGTACGGATTACGGAAACGTAGTGATTATATACTCTTTGCGGATTACGGAACCCTGATCTAATGCTCGCGACTTCATCCGCGTGGACTACACAAATTTCAAACCCCTGTTTCACCACTTTAGGGGTTGAATTTTCAAAAATCCTTTCTTAGCGGATGCCTACGTCATAATAGCTATCTGCATGCCAACGATCCGTCCAGTCGTTTGAGCTGTGCGTTGATAGATCAGTCAGTCAGTCAGTCAGTCAGTCAGTCGCCTTTTCCTTTTATATATCTAAATATATAAAAGGAAATTGAAGGAAGTCCAATTATGTCTAATGTCTATTATTTTTCTGGTCAGACAGGTCAGTCCATGTCTGAGACTCAGACTAAGAATCACCGAGATTTGGCATTAAAAATATAATAATAGTTAGGTACCTTGTTAGAGCAAGCTAGATGTATAGAAAAGCTCAGAAGTGTGATAAAGACAAAAACAGTTTTTTGTCTTTGTCATAGTTTAGCTTTTTTCTGTTGGGCACGTTGTCGTTTGTGCCCAACAAACCTCTGTGATAGTAATTTATTGCGAATATTAGGAGTTTTTATTTAGTTTTCTGTTTTAAAATTAGTATTGAAGGTGTGTAGATTTGTAGAAGCCATTTATGGTGCATTGCTGTGTAAAAGTTGTAGCGAACGCAAACCTTTGAACCTATAAAACATAACCTTTCATAGTTACGTAAGTATGATTTCTTTTGTTGTTATGTCCCTTTCGGGTATACGCGTCTGAGAAGTCTCCTTGATTCTTAGTCTGACGTCCGAGACATAGAGTAAAGACCAATGGTTGTATCCACAGAGTACATTGAATCCTTGATTCCATGTTGTACTACGGTGTTTGCACATTAATAGTGTTTGTATCTGACATCTGTCACTGTGGCCCTACCGCGGTTGTTTGACAGCTACAATGTCACGATCGCAATCATCTCTGATTGGTTAATGCTCGCTCACTATTGGCCACAATGCATTGTTGCAACAAGAATCGCACAAATTCAGCCAATCAGAACAATTGAGATTGTAATAATGATTGATGCAGGTTTTAGACAATCGCCCTGCGGCACTGATGTCATAGGTAATGAAAAACGAAAAATTGGAAAAACTAACACAGCTTCCAAAACGATTTTTCAATAAAATATTGAGCTTGAATCTATAATTCCTTTGAATTTGGACTTTAAAAAAGATAATTTGTGTTCTGAATGGTAAGTTCAAATTATACCATACGAAAACCGTGTGAATACATTACAACCATACACGGACTCACGCGAAGGCGATTTGTCATACCTGTTTTGTATGTAAAATTCTAAAAAAAACATTCAAAAAAGCAGAGAATGCCTGATGCTTTGATTTGATTTCGATAGATTCTTACTCCTAAAACTTAGATGTGAAAAATTCAGTTTTTATAAGTACTTAATATAAGTAATTATACATTGACATAACTAATACCGTGACCAGTGGTGACCGTATAGTGACTAATTACGCTATTTCCTTAAATTGTTTTAAGGCTGGGTTACATTAAAGACCTCTTCAAATTCAAGTCTTGTATTTTTTTATGTTCTCTATTTTGTACTTCATACAAACTATAACATTATTACAGGTGATTTAATCCAGGATGGCTTCATCTAATACACTACAAAAAGCTATCGATCTCGTTACTAAAGCTACCGAAGAAGACAAAAACAAGAATTATGAAGAAGCCTTACGACTGTATGAGCATGGTGTAGAATATTTTTTGCATGCAGTGAAATACGAGGCCCAGGGAGAAAGGGCTAAAGAGAGTATAAGAGCTAAGTGCCTACAGTACTTGGATAGGGCTGAGAAACTGAAAGAATATCTCAAGAAGGACAAGAAGAAAAAACCAGTAAAAGATGGTGAGGCAAATTCAAAGAGCGATGACAAGAAGAGTGACAGCGACAGTGATTCTGATGATCCAGAGAAGAAAAAGTTGCAAGGAAAGTTAGAGGGTGCTATAGTGGTGGAAAAACCACACGTCAAGTGGAGCGATGTAGCTGGACTCGAAGGCGCCAAGGAAGCCTTGAAGGAAGCTGTTATCTTACCTATAAAATTCCCTCACCTATTTACAGGTAAGAGGATTCCTTGGAAGGGTATTTTACTCTTTGGTCCTCCTGGTACTGGTAAATCATACCTTGCTAAAGCTGTAGCTACTGAAGCCAACAATTCTACATTCTTTTCTGTATCATCATCTGACCTTGTGTCTAAATGGCTGGGAGAGTCTGAGAAGCTAGTGAGAAACTTGTTTGATCTCGCTCGTCAACACAAGCCGAGTATCATATTCATTGATGAAATAGACTCCTTGTGCTCATCACGTTCTGACAACGAATCTGAATCTGCCAGGAGGATTAAAACTGAGTTCCTAGTACAGATGCAAGGTGTAGGAAATGATATGGACGGCATCCTTGTGCTAGGAGCTACAAATATCCCATGGGTTCTTGATGCTGCTATAAGAAGGAGATTTGAGAAGCGTATCTACATTGCATTGCCTGAGGAGCACGCTCGGTTGGATATGTTTAAATTGCATCTTGGTAACACAAGACACCAATTGAGCGATGAGGACATAAAAGTTTTGGCAGCAAAAACGGAAGGATATTCTGGAGCTGACATAAGTATTGTCGTTCGTGATGCTTTAATGCAACCTGTCAGAAAGGTTCAGTCTGCTACACACTTCAAAAAAGTTACTGGCCCAAGTCCTACAGATCCGGATCTAATTGTCAACGATTTATTGACCCCATGTTCGCCTGGTGAACCTGGTGCAGTGGAAATGACTTGGATTGACGTACCGAGTGACAAGCTTGGTGAGCCTCCAGTTACAATGTCGGACATGCTTAGATCACTAGCTACTTCCAAACCGACTGTCAATGATGAGGACATGATCAAACTGAAGAAGTTTATGGAAGATTTTGGTCAAGAAGGTTAACTTTAACCACCCTGTTTACCTCTTCGGAAATGTTATAGAAGCACAGTGCCTATATTTTTGCGAGAGCTTATTGTAATTATTTTATAAGTGTAATTATTATTTTTACTCGCTTTTCCATTTTCACATTCATTATGGTCATACAAATAAGCACATCATTGTTATTAGATTATGATTGCAAACTGCTAAGTTTTAAGTTATGGAAATTAATAGAAATTAAATGTTTGTTGAATAGAGAAAGGAATATTTGTAATTGAAAATTTTGAATATTATCATTTGTGTTATTGAAATGTAAAATTAAAAAGTTTAATCCTACATAGTATTTTGATCACAATATGTTGGTGTTGTATGCTGAAATATTTCTTTAGGGTCGTGTTAGAGTCAACACACACTGGCAGAGCCGAGTCACAGTATCTTAATAACGGTAGTGGTACACCTCCATGTTTTGTTTTGATACATATTTTTACATATTTCAACCTATGTCAAAGTACATAAAGCTGCTTAGATAGTTATCAAAAAGACTCCACTCAAATCTGTCTGTATGCGTTGGCCCTTTAGTGTTATTTATAATATCATTGGTTTAATTTTTAATAATTATTATTATCTTTGTCATATTATAACCACAGAGCTTTGATATTTGAATTTTAACTTCAAAATTGTTTTGCTATTCTATACCTCAAATACATTTTAGTTATGTAAATATTATTATTATTATGAATGAATATCTTCATAAAACAAAAGTTGGAATTCAAATCTAATGTAAACCTCTATGGAGTTATTTATGTATATATAAGTGAAAAATAATGTGATTTTGGTTTATTTTTTTGACCGTAGAAAGCGCAAGAGCCGCTTAATCCGCCAGACGTCAGTACCATCGATAGCGTCGTAAAAATGCGTTAGTAGAGGTTACGTTAGCGCCGTCATATGCGTACTGGACGTAATTAGCATTTCTTCTATGTGCTAGTATTATACGATGAACTATAACCTTTTCTATAGGTCGATTCAGTCAGCTATGATTGGCTGAATTTATGCTATTCTTGTTGCAACAATGCATTGCAGCCAATAATTGAAGCAGCGAGCGTCAACCAATCAGAGGTGATTGCGATCGTGACGGCGTTGATTCTCATGTTTTTCTCTAAACTAAATTTAGAGTATCTGCATCTTTTTAAATATTAATATTGCTAAACAAGGACTTTTTTTAGTTACGCTCAGAATCAGCACTTGTAGCTGTTTTACCGAATATCTCAAAAGAAGTTATTTTATTGTGTTGTAAATTAGCTATACGTAAAATGTATTTTTCATTTTGTATTGTTATTTAAGTGAATAAAATAAATTCTTATTAACAGTAAATTGAATTTATTTTGTTTAATGCGTACACTTGCGAGCAATCTAATCGACTCACATTCTACCTATTTTCACCCTTGGCCTGAGATCTATAAAGCGTACTTTGACTTTGCTGAGACTTGACACAGAGTTATAAATTCATAGTAGGTACGCTCTCGAACTCAGAGTTGAATAGAATTAGATCGTTCGTTAATATAATATTAATAAAACACACAATGAAAACAATAATTTATTTACAGTCGGGAATATCACGATATTATTTGATAAATCTTAAGAATACAGCTTAGCAGAATTAGCACTAATGTTAGATGAGCACTTGTTTTTCTTCGATTTGCAGAACTTGTCTCTGGAACAAAAAGGAACATTTGAATACATAATTACACATACATTTGAATTGAAGAAATTAAAAATATAGGCACAGCTACGTGAAAATGGGCTGAGCCGTCATCTATACGCGCCTAGTAAAATTGTTCTGTTGTGATGATATTTCTTTGGAGTATAAAGCGCAACACACACCGCCAGAGTAGACTCAAGACTGGTATAATACAAAAAAAAATGAAAACCGACTTCAATAACCACCAACACTAAAAAGTAAAAAATAATTTAGTTTATTAGGTACTCAATATATTATGTATACAAGAGTTATTGTAGTTCCATAGTAATATTTTTGGAGCCGGTGCCAATTAGCCGCACGAACCGTCTATCTACTCTTCATAGTGTTTTGCGACTCCAAATTGGCACCGACTCCAAAAAATATTACTATAGAATTACAATAACTCTTGTATACATAATATATTGGGTAATAAATTAAATTATTTTTTACTTTTTAGTGTTGGTGGTTATTGAAGTCGGTTTTCATTTTTTTTTTTAATTTTTTTTATTTCACAATTTTTAGTGGCCCCATCGTACTAAAATATGATATGCCTGGTTAAAAACCTACTGTTTACTAAGCTGTTACACTGATCACGAGCAATTTACTTTTATCTATTGAGGTGTTCTGTTCTCCATCTCCGAAAGATATTCATCAGATCTTCACCAAAGTACGAGTAAAATAGAACCACCTCTCAAGTACGACCTACCAAACAAAAAAGAATCATTAAAATAGTTTCATATTTGGCGAAGAAATCGCGTAACAAACATACAAAAAGACATACATTCGAATTGAGAACCTCCTCCTTTTTTCAAGTCGGTTAAAAATATGCTATGCCTGGTTAAAACCCTACTGTTTACAAAGCAATTACACTAATCGCGAGCAATTTACTCTTATTAATTGAGGAGTTCCGTTCTCCATCTCTGAAGATATTCATCAGATCTTTACCAAATTAAAATGGGACCACCTCTGAAGTATGTCCTACAGAACCAAAAAAGAATTATCAAAATCTGTTCATAATTGACGGAGTAATCGCGTAACAAACATACAAAAAAAAAACAGTTGAATTGAGAACCTCCTCCTTTTTTTGAAGTCGGTAAAAAATATAAGGCCGCGCTCACTTTGCTTGCTTTTTCGTATGAAATGTGGAGCAATCTAGGTAAGATAGCTATTTAAATAGCAATCTTACCTAGATTGCTTCGGTAATAGCCTAGTGGTTAAAACGTCGTTCGGTCTTCTATTGGGGAGATCGGGCCTTTTATCCCGGGCACGCACTTCTAACTTTTTGAGTTATATGTGCGTGTTAAGCAATTAAAAATATCACTTGCTTTAACGGTGAAGGATCATGTGGAAACATGATGGGGAAACCAGCATGTCTGAGAGTTCTTCATAATGTTTTTAAAAGTGTATGAAGTGTGCCAATTCGCTCTTGACCATCGCGTCGGTCGTGGCGGATTATGGCCTAAACTCATCTTACTCTGAGAGGGGACCTGTACTCAGTAGTGGGCCGATGATGGGTTGATCATGATGATATGGAACACTACACCAATCAGTGTGACTCGATGGGGAAAAATAGATCAGTTCCCAACAAGTCACACATGTGACACGATTGAGTGTGACTCGTTGGGAACCCGTTAATGAAGGTGAAGCAGCTCTTTATCAAAATAAGTCAAACGCCGCCATCCGCAGTTGACATATTATTACTTATATAGTTATGGGTAAGTAACTGCAGTCGAGATGGCAATTAGGGTGGGGACGCCCTGCACACTCGCACAGCACCCGCGCTATCTCGCTAACCCGGTGCGGATTAGCGCGGATGGTGTGCGGGGCGCCCCCCTCCTCATACCCCGATTGCCATCTCAAACTGTCGCGAACTATACTTGAATACTTGTCATGACTTTTAAGTGTTACGGCGATTACGCACTGTACTTCCGTCATCCGAGTTCTATTCGTCATCCGTGAGAATACTTACCAGCGATCATCTACGACATAATGTCGTATACAAAACAAAAAGGAACGTATTTTCACGGACTCGGATCGGATGAGAGCGTAACTGTCGTGTTTGAATAAAAGTCAGTTAATTTTGAACCGCCAGGCGCCATCCAACGTGTTTACCTTATGAGGCGTTACCTATTAAAACAGTTCTTTCACGTCTGTGTGTTCCGATGGTGGCAACGCATCGTATCTTCATGAGAGGTTTGGCGGGCGCTCGCAGGCCCAGCGTGGAGATCACCAGCCCTTGCGCAGCAGGCTTCGCGTCAAAGGTTGTCAACCACGACGGCTCGGTAACCTACCACAGGTTAATATCTAAATATTTAAAAGGAAAAGGTGACTGACTGACTGACTGACTGACTGACTGATCTATCAACGCACAACTCAAACTACTGGACGGATCGGGCTGAAATGTGGCATGTAGATAGCTATCATGACGTAGGCATTCGCTAAGGATTTTTGAAAAAACAACCCCTAAGGGGGTGAATAGAGGTTTGAAATTTGTGGAGTCTAGGCTGATGAAATCGCGAGCATAAGCTAGTAATATATATACCTATATATACATAATTTCCTTATTGGAAATTATGTATAAAATATAAACGATATCTACCTACAACCTACTTGTATACCTACGTACTGTGCCTACGTATGAGCATTGAGCTAGCTTAAAATAGGGTATTATCACACGGCATACCAAGCGAGAAAAAATCTAAAAAAAAACCCGGCCAAGTGCGAGTCAAACTCGCGAACCGAGCGTTCCGTACTCGGGTACCTATTATTTCGACATTTTGCACGATAACTAAGTTGTGATAAATCAAAAACTAAGTTTATTGTGCATTAAAATAAATAAAAATCAATTTCAGAATGTACCTACATTAGGATCACTTCGTTGGCTGTCTGTCCGTCTGTCGTGTCTGTCAAGAAACTTATAGGGTATTTCCCGTTAACCTAGTATCATGTTTGGCAGGTAGGTAGGTCTTTTAGCACAAGTAAAGGAAAAATCCGAAAATTTGTGGTTAGGTATAGGTACCTACCTACATCACAAAAAAATTAAAATGTGTTCAGGAACAAACAATAAGGTAGTATTTTCAATTTTCAAATTGAGGTAACTAGACCAAGGTAACTAGATCATATGAAAGTGCTTTACCTATAGCTTACCTGTTATTGAAAGCAAATTAAAAATAAATAAAAAGTAGGTAGGTAGATAGGTACATCTAGTATCTACCATGATACGGAACCCTTCGTGTGCAAGTCCGACTCACACTTGTCCAGTTTTTTATTGATATGAACAATTTAATAAACCAGTTAACCCACCTATTATTATCTACCTAAGTATAGTACGCGACAGGTCGAGATGCCAATTAGGGTGGGGACGCCCCGCTGTAACCCGGTGCGGGATAGCGCAAGTGACGTGCGGGTGTGCGAGGCTTTTCACCGCCTCATACCCCGATTGCCATGTCGACCTGCCGCGTACTACCTATAGGTAGGTACTTAACGAATAATTAGATATTTGTACCTATCACCTTTTGTCCATTTATCTGCCATTGCAGATCAGGTGGTGGAAACGCCTTAGCAGAAGAACAGTTAACATCCAGTGGTTCATGAAGGACGTACGGTCGCTCGTGACCCACTATACGTGGATTTTCTCGAGGAAAATCTGAAAAAAGTAAAAGTTCATGCGTATTTTAGTACGCGGCAGAAAATAATGTACATGGACCTTTAGAATGAGATTTCGGTTTTCTATAGCGTAGTTTCTGTCACTCATAAGCTGAAGTGGCAGCGGGCAAGTTATGCCAGTTGTCAATGGCCGTTGGAGCCGAAAAGTCCAAGGGGGAGCCCTCGTATAAGCAAGCGAAGTGTGGGGCGCCCTCCAGCACGATCATGGATTGCCGGTAATACCTATAGAGACTGGCGCAAAGTGGCTGGTTGAGCAAGGCTGCGGGAAGGCCAATCCACTGGCCGATGATGATGGTGATGATATGATGAATCGGTTTCTATGCAGCATCGTACCGTAACGCTAAATCTAGATCACAGCTCTCACCGCTGCTTCAGAGAGTCGTCAATGTTGGTGTGAAGGGCTTTATGCAAAAGCTAGGTGTTACCTTTTGTCTAAACCTACAAAGTAATTAGTTAAGTACTTTTTACTTAACTAGGGACATTATTATTAATTTAGCTGTCTAGATAATGTGCTATAAAAAAAAATTACCTACTTGAAAATCTTCTATGTTGATATTCGCGAAAAAGTTTTAACATTTAAATTAACCTTAAAATTGGTAAAAACTAAAAACTGTCCACGCTCAGATTACGGAGTAGCGAGGTGAAATCCCTAATGGTAGGTAATTTTAAAGCATGAAATACACAGAGACCAAATAGCGGGCGGAGGCGGGTTGGGGATGAAGACGGACTGAAGAATTTTGTATTAAGCATGTTTTGTTTAATCGTTGATATGTATGTACATATTATATTAGGTAGATATACTTCTAAAATTACTTACAATGCCTACGTGGGCTAATAGGCAGACAGAAGAGGTTTTGAGTCCAGCGCTATTCAGTTCTTGGTATCTATGACGATTTCCCCTTCTGTCATCATCATTATCATCAACCCTTCACCGGTTCACTACTGAGCACTCTTCTCTCAGAATGGGAAGGGTTGGAGAAACTATAGCTACCACACTAGTCAAGTGCGGATTGGCAGACTACACACACCTTTGAGAACATTATGAAGATTGGAGAACTTTCAGGCATGCAGGTTTCCTCGCGATGTTTTCCGTCACTGTTATAGCAAGTGATATTTTATTGCTTTGGTAGGCTTATAAAAAAGTTAACAAATTCAAAATACGAGTTTTAAGACTTAATTTTCAATAATTCCCGAACCGCTCCCGCTCTAGCTTCTATGTGTTTAATGCTTAAACTTGTTTTTATTTTGTAGCAAATTTTGTAACTCATCTAACCAGGTAGGTAAGTACCTCCATACCTTTTAGTTACCTGGTAACTTAAATGGCTGCAGCTAAACTTTAAAGTGGCACAAGTTTAGATCGTTACTTTAGTGTGTTACTCCTAATTAGGTTAGCCGTGTAATTTAAGTTTATTAATTTATTTTTTAGACCCTTGCGTGCGGGTTTAATAAACTACTAATTGCGAACCCAACATGTAGATGTACAGTACAAAATCTCGAATTCACATCGGTCTTACTAATTCATGTCGCAGGGAGCCGCTGGATTCCGGCGGTGGAAAACTATGTCCAGCAGTGGACGTCTTAGAAATAGACTTTATTTAATTCAAATTAACTTTTACAAGTTCTTTTTGGGATTTTGAAAGTTTGACGATGACGATGAGAGCTGATAATCATTATACCAGGCTAAACAAGACTAGAAATAAAAAATTAGTTATTACTTAACTTACAATAAATTTCCATGAAAGTTTCAGCCTGTGCGGAATGAAAGGAAGGCGCTTCTTCTGACACCTCGCACCGGTATATTCCTCTCGACTTCAGTGTCAGGTCTCGGAGATGTACTCGCCGAGCGCTCGACTTTTCTAGCTATAAAATACATTTTGATATTTGATAGCTATTTACACTCTGAACTGGACATAATATACAAGTAAGCTGGAAGAGACGTGCCATACAATTTTTTTTAGTTTTTTTGTGCCGATTCGAAGTGCCCCACCGGCGAATTAAAATTGAAACTTTTTGCCAAATGGTCTTCGTGTTGACACTAGGTATGTCTCATTATTAACATTTAGTTTCGAGTACGCTCATCGCCGGCTCACTTCTAAGCACTCGGTGCTCTCAAAATGAGAAGGGGTTGACCATTGTCTACCACGCTGGCCAAGTGCAAATTGGCAGACTTCACACACCTTTGAGAACACTACGAAGTACACTGAGGCATACAGGTTTCCGCAGGATGTTTTCCTTCACTGTTAAAGTAAATGATAAAAGAATTGCTTAAAATGCACGTAATTCTGAAAAATTTGAACTTTTTGCCCGGGATCCATTCCCGGACCACCCGACAGGCTATCAAACCACGTTTCAAAAGAGGTGCGGCACCGTAAAAATAAGATTTTCAAGAAGTAGGTATTATTCTTACATCGACCTTCACTCCCTCAAGTTTATGAGCGTGCTGAGGCGGTCGCAGCCGTGGCATGTACCGGTAAAACTCCTCATTATCCCGGTACCATTTGACCGAGTACAGTTTACCTCCTTCTAGGTCGTAATCACATGTCAGAGTCACAGATTCGCCCCTTTGTTTGAGGCTTGGTACTGATATCCCCACTACGCGAAGGCAAATTGTCACTAAAATAAAATATAAATCACAGTATAGAGACATAGCAGTTTGACGCCTTTGATCTCCTGGTAAATGATGACCACGATGACCCTTCAAAATAGGGCCCTACATAGGTAGGCCAGTTCGGGTCGCTCCTTCGTCCCTCACTTTAAACAAGATGGCTCGGTCTGATTGGCTTGTACCTACCACTGTAAGTACTTAATATCATATCCTTACCCTGTAGAAAGATTGTTAAGCTGTGATAGCTTAGTCACAGAGGCTTAGTGGTTAGGAAAAGTGGATCCTCATAAAGGCGCCCTCATCAGCATCTCATCACGTCATTATCTCTTCTGTTGCATTGCATTATGTAATTTAGATTGTAATGTTGGCTACGATAGGCTGGCATCTCCGTGTCGGACAAAAGTCCCATAAAAATAAGGACGATTAAGAAAGTTTCACCTTGAGGTCAACAATGTAAAATTCGATGAATATTAAATTTAAAAAAAATTGATTCGAAATTTCCTTCAATGAAGAAAAACAACAAACTGACTATTTCCTTATGAGTTTTTTACAAATATAGCAAACACGAAAGATAATTGCTTCGAGTATGTTCACAAAAGAAAACATAAGGATATAAATTACCTTTGGGAAACACGAAAAAAATATAATAAAGCGCTACAATAAATCTCTTCATTTTTTGTTTTAAATCAGTCTTTCTCTCCATGTGCCGCACCACAGCGTAGGATCATAATTAATTATGTTTATTTATAATTAAGTATAACATAAAAAGTCACATTTGGATGCTTAAATCACAACCGTATTCGATATTTGTTTTTAGTTCGTTAGAGTT
Source organism: Maniola hyperantus (assembly GCF_902806685.2). Classification (NCBI taxonomy): domain Eukaryota; kingdom Metazoa; phylum Arthropoda; class Insecta; order Lepidoptera; family Nymphalidae; genus Maniola; species Maniola hyperantus. Next base: position 10,175,454 of record NC_048545.1, on the reverse strand, counting down.
TATTTCTCCCGCGGTAAATCGTAACTTTGTTGTACATTTCGGTGAAGTACGGGCAGGCGAGTGAAGCGTAGCGCGATTCGTAGGCAACTAACTGTTGCTACTATAACTGTAGTTGCTATACGCTACGAATAGCTGTGGGTGCTACATGGTGATACAGCTTCTTTCAGGTTTCTAATTAGCTATTATGATTCCCTTAATATTTTGCCTTCATTAATTTGATTGAAATATATTGTGCTTTTATGACGTCAGTTTGCATGATTTTTGTATAACGTATGTACTTATGTATTAGGATTTAGGAGTATGATATAAAGGCGCCTTTACACCTAATTTGTAAATACTCTGTACTAGTTAAGTTATATCATATTATGCACTATTTGCGTGTATAGAAGTGTTTTTACTGATTTAGTTACTTAACTACGTTACTACGTTATAAAAATAGTAAGAAGGTACAAAGTTTATTATACAAATTATCGCAAGGGTAAAATACAAAAGGGTGATAAAAAATAACGAATAACGAGGCCATGGGTTCGATTTCCATTGGAAGAGATTGGAAATATTAGGTATTGGGTTTTTCTGTTAGACCTCGTTTAACAATCTACTCATTTTACTTAATTTTCATTTTTCTTTTACTTATTTTAATTTTACTAAAAACCGGCCAAGTGCGAGTCAGGCTCGCGCACCGAGGGTTCCTTACTACAGTCGTATTTTTTCACGATAAATACGATAAACGATAAATCAAAAACTATAATTCATAAAAATAAATAAAAAAATGATTTAGCATCTACAGGTGAAACCCTTTCATATGATACCACATTTGATATAGTTATTAGTTATCTTACTTTGATAATTCAAAATACTAATTATTAGTTCATGACCACAATTTTTTTTTGTGTGATGTAACCACAAATTCACGGTTTCCAGATTTTTCCCCTAATGTCTGCTATAAGACCTACCTACCTGCCAAATTTCATGATTCTATGTCAATGGGAAGTACCCTGTAGGTTTCTTGACAGACAAACAGACGGACAGACAGACAGACAGACAGACAACAAAGTGATTCTATAAGGGTTCCTTTTTATTTTGAGGTACGGAACCGTAAAAATGTAGTCATTAGGTATGAAATATTGTCGGGAGAAGTAAAATATGTAGGTATGATGTCATTCTGTATCTATCTCAGTAGGTACTGCAAAGAGTTGATGTTAATTAAAGCATAACTACGTATAATATCTTTGCGGAAGCCACTCGTACCTGTGTTATTTTTCCTTTGCGCTTCGAATAAAATGGAATGAAAATAAATATGCGGTGTTAGGCAGATTCATTGGGGGTCGCATTAGTAACGTCGGTATATCAAAGCTTGGCTGCACGGATTAGTCAGGATTTAATAAATAGGTAATTCGCTAATGGTGTGCGGGCGGCTTCCACTTGGGCCGACACGGTTCTAATATAATTTGAACTAGCGAACTCACCTGGCTTTGCATGGGTAGCTCATTGCACACCACACAGGCACACAGTGTCTAGTTTTATTGTTTTATTTCATTATATTATTATAATTATGAATAACAAACGAGAATCTTACAAACTTACCTACTTAGAAAAAAATAGTTTTTTTACGAGAACAAAACATTCAGTTTTGAAAAACAGGATTGAAACCTGGTTAAAACTCTTCTTTTAAACAGTTAGTCGACGCTCATATTTTCAATGCGTAGAATAGGATAATGAATTCTGTGTGGTTTTATGATTAATTACGTACATACTTACATAATTGAATTAGGTTCCTTAATATGAAGTACTTACTAGATAATGCTTGCGACTTTATCCACATGGATTTAGGTTTTTGAAAATCCCGTGCGAAATTTTCGCGGAAAGAAGTAGCCTATGTCCGACCCCGGGAAGCAATGCTATATCTCTACCAAATTTCATCCCAATTGGTAAACTAGTTAGATTGCTATCTCGGTCTAAAATATGATCGAATAAAAAAAGTTTGTAAGCTATAATTCCACAACAATATAACTACCTAGTTCAATTTGGGGTTGTAATGGCAATACGGAAATTGCATCGAAACCGGAACCAATTAAAACGGTAGGTACCTATTGTAAAATAGCCAGAAGCCGTTCAAACTTTATGTTTTACTGGTTTTCTGTGTAATAACGCATATATTTAACTCTAGTTAGCTTTTACTACTATAGACTAGTAACGGGCAGCTATGTTTTGAAGCATATTCGTAAGTCGTTTTACCCAAAAGTGCGTGAACACAGCGCCAGTATTTAATAAGTAGGTAGTTTGAACCATTACACATATCTAAGCCTACGCATTCGCCTCACTGTTTATAATACGAGTTTTGCAAAATATAATATGTATGAGCTTTGTCTATCTGGAGTTTTATTGTAACATCTTTACCACGCAACCCGAAAAATATTTCATTGTCAAGGCGTGGTTGCCACGATTCTTCTACCGATAGGTAATTTTACATTGACAACCCCAGCGACGCCATTTCGCAAAATCAGCAAGAAATTATGTCATTTATTGTGCTTTGGAGTGCTGATAAAAGAAAAAAGTATAAAAATAGATTAGAAAACGCTGAGAAAAAGTTTTCAAAAAAAAAAATAGGAATCTAGTAGAATACCCTTACTAAACGTCAGGTATTTTTAACATTTGTGTCACATGTGTATTATATTCATTATTATTTTATATCCTGCTTTGTAACTGAACTCGTATTTGTATTTGAAGCTCGTATTTTGTACAACAATATTATATTATATTTTACCTTTATAAAAAAATATCACTCGCGTCTGCCTGACATTAATAATATTCCTCGCCGTTGCCATTGGGAAAAGTCATAGAGTTTCATTTCGAATTTATTGGCACTGAGAATTTCCTTTGAACCCGTGATAACGACTTCTGCGGGTATCTTTTTGCATAATTTTGTAGATCTTATCATTCAGAGATCCTTTTTAATATAAAACAAAATTAGTTACGAGTTGATTGAAGGGGAAAATCATGATACGTGATAATGCCAGAGAGTTATGTCTTACTAGAGATGTAAAATTGACCTCAACTTGGTCGCGGTTATTATTATTTATTATTAATTGATAAGAACTGTAAAACCTAAGAGTCGAAATTTTGTTCTTGTAGTGGACTTGTAGGTTTGTACCTATGCGGAACGTCTAATAATGTGAGCTGTGCGTTTATAGATCAGTCAGTCACCTTTTTCTTTTATATATTTAGATATTTTATATCCTTCTTTCTTAATTCTTCTTTTATAACTTTCTCAGATAATTCCTCTTTCTTTTAGTGAAAATCACATGAAAATGCGAACAGTAGTTTTTGAGATTAGCCTGAACAAACACGAACTTTGATTTTTGATACCTTGTGCCCATACTTTAACCGATTTTGACGAAATTTAATACAAAGATAGCTTGCATTCCGGAGACGGAAATTTTTATCTCGGAAAATTAAAGAGCTCCCACGTGATTTAAAAAACACTTATATAAAGAAGTAAACACTTATTTAAATATCTTTATAATATAACGATGTTTTCTTTGAACATAATATACTGTACGCGAGAGACTAAACAACCAATCCCTTTAATTTTATTTATGTTTAATTATATTATGGGAAAATGGCAAGCTCTGCCACTGGCATTTTTAATTATGTTTATCCCTCGCTTTATAACAACCGAATTAATGTTTAATTAAAATATTATTTAGCCAGTATTTTCGTGAAAAAGTGACTAAGTATTTGTTATTTTTCAATAAAAAATAATAAATGAACTTCTTTTCATTTCAAAGGCATCGTGAGGAAACCTGCATGCCTGAGAGTTCTTCATAGTGTTCTCAGAGGTGTGACGTCTGAAAGTCCGCACTTGGCCAGCGTGGCGGACTATTTGGGCCTAATCCTGGACAGCGGACATAGGTCTTTCTGAGAGCGTGTATACATACATAGTACATACATACATATACATGGAGAGATATATGATCCTCGGCCTTCCTCACTTTCCTATATCCCGCCACCCTACGCTGTGCTTTCTGGTAAGCGGTTTCGACTCCAGAACATTTCTGCTCCAGACGGTGACCTCCACAGACATATCTTAGAAGTGAATTATTTATATAAGTATCAATGGGCGGGGGCACATAGTATTATGGATCGACGTTGGTATAACAAGGTATCTAATCTCGACAACCCTAAATAATAATATTATACTCTCTTTTCTGAATTTGAATATAAACAATTTTATCATTAAATGTAAAGCTAGGTCAAATAATATTGTATGGTGCTGATTACATTACACATTCATCGCAAGCCAGATTTGCGTGAATAGGTTAATGCGCTTGGAATTGCATCGCTTAGCTCAATTAACCTTTGTGTCCACTAAAGGGATCTGGGGATCGAAGCAGCCTCATTCCATGGCAGCTCAAGTGATTCTTCCTCAAGTTCAAGCATACTGCGCCAGGAATAAGCAAAAATTAGACTTAGAATTTTAGTTTATTTCATGTAGAACAACTAATCTATTGAGGATTCTATTGAGATGTGCCGGCAAGAAACTCAACAGATGTATGACAGCCGATTAAAGTTTCGTTACAGTTACCGGTACACTATTACCATTAATGAAAAGCAAAATACCTTCTTATAATAGGTTGTACGAGTCATATCTCCATGATATTAATGTCAAAGGAAAAATGTTGGTCAAAAGATAACAATCTCTGACATGTGCAACTCACTTTGCTTTTATTGATGGCCAAACTTTAATGGTAACTGTAACTTAACGTCAGTCGCCTGTTATGCAACTGGAGCTTAGTAAAATTTTGTTGGTTTTTGTCGCTTCCGCTTTAGACCGAACGACTGAATTTTACGATTCCTTGTAGAAGTCCAAAGAATTTACAGATATTTTTTGTAATAAAAAAAACCTTTTGTTAGCCTGTCATTTCGGCTTTAGTAGACACTAGAGAGAAAATTGTACCTAGTTTGTATAGTAGGTATTATGAGCTCATAATGCTACCTAATCGATGTTAAATTATTTATTAGGAAAAATATCACTTATTCTTATCACACACACACATATTATAAATGCCAGTGGTCCAGTTTGTTGGTTTATTGGTTTGTTGGTTTGTCCTTCAATCACGTCGCAACGGAACAACGGATCGACGTGGTTTTTTGTTTCGTGATTGCATGGGTATAGTTTAAGACCTGGAAAGTGATATAGGCTACTTTTTATCCAGGGAAATCAAAGAGTTCCCACGGGACTTTTAAAAACCTAAATACACGCGTACGAAGTCGTGGGCATCAGCTACTATAAAATATTTTAATGATATGTTTATTACATTAGTAAGCAGGATTCTAGGCCGTAGAACTAATTTATCTTAGGCATTGTGCGGTACACCGCTAATTTACGTAACGCCAGGATGGTTCGCACTTCGCATCAATATTTTCTCGTTGAAATTTGTGGAAAGCAAAATACATATTTTATTATTTTATTTATACAATACGATAATAGAAGAAAGTAATACCTACTATGAGACGATCCGCAAGGGATCCAAAGACACCACCTCATTTTCCAATACAAAAAATGCGAAGAAATGGCAAATGCATTGACGTCAGAAGAAGTTTTAGCTGACGTGACCTGTGTTCACGCTACGGCGCACTCGATGCTATGACAGCAAACATTTATTGCGCTTCTTTCAGCTTTGGCAGCTCTTGCATCTCCTTCAGCCTTCAGCAGTTTGTGAGCACAGTAAATCTATTTTAAAACCGGTCAAGTGCGAGTCGGATTCGCACATGAACCATCCGCTTTCGTACCATCGTACAAGATATAACATTAGTTATGTATGTAGGTACTTTTTTATTTTTTATTTGCATGGCGGCCATTTTGAAATTTGCCTATCTTGGTTTTTTACAATTTGTTGCTATAGTGGCAATAGAAATATATACTCTGTTATAATATCGAAATTCTTTACCTATTAAGGTAATGCTAATAGGGGTTTAAAAATGTACCTTTATTATATTATCACAAATAGTACTTCTCCGAAATTAAATGTTGGAACCAATGTAAAATAAACAATATTTATTTGTTATCCGTTCGTAAAACAATTCATTATATTTTTACGAGTTTGCATATTTTCTCGTATCTAACTAACTAATTTCATCAAAATACAAGAACGGCTAAAAATATTTACGAACAGACCTGATAGTGGCAGGCTATGCAGGTGCAAGGAACTAATCTAAATGTTAATAATTTTCTTTGAAAGTCCACGTCGCGTTGGCTTACTTATTATTCGATAACAAACGTTTATCTTGTTTCAATAAGCTCCTTTGTATCAGCGACAAAAGATGGAAAGTCTTTCGCTTTTCTTGCAGTTCACTTTGTAGGAACAATGCTGTGCTATTTTTAACTATGACTATCTTATTTTAAATATTATAATATATTAGCGTTTAATCTATCGTGAGTGATTTCCATAAATATAGGTGCAATATCCCGGCTGTCATTCGCTGCTCTACTGGTGGTCGCTTTACTGATAGCTTTTATTAAAAACAAAAATATTTACGATAGTTAGTGCATAGGTATACCAATTCGTGACTACAAAACAAAGCCCGTATTTCATACAACGCAATACCAATGTTTGATCTGTTTTACCTAGCTTCATCCCCCAGTTGATTGGGATGTAAATTCCCCAATATGTTAATCCGTGATTCCGGCAATTTTGGCCGAAATCAAATCCACTAAAATAAATTCGAAGTCACTGTTCTTCTTTTTGTGTTATTGTTTGAAATATAGTTCTGTAAGAGATTATTCCATAGAGTTTTTTAAAAAGCCGACTCTCGTGTGTTACTTACACGTTATGTGTAATGTGTGTGATGTTAAAGTGTGGTTTCGCTGATTGGGAGTAATTTACAGTTTGTCATCTATTGAATCCGTTAGCACCAACAATAGCATAAAAATCATAATGATTACTAAGATTCGAGGGAAAAGAATCCGACATGACCTAAGACGTTGGGCCGACCGGATAAATTCGTTTATCTGGTCGGCCCGTTATGCTACTCACGTAGCCTAAAACAGAAAACAGTAAATGCATCAATATAATATTATGAAGAGGAGCCACAATCATCTAAAGTAAACGGAGCGACGCAGAAAACGAAGATCAGTTAAAGTCTATCCAAGTTTATCTATCTATCTCAAAAGATCTTTATGAATTCTTAAATCTGATACAAACGTAGGTATAGTACGCGACAGGTTGAGGTTGAGTATGAGGCGGGCGGACGTCCCGCACACCCGCACGTCACGGATGTGCGTGATATAGATAGAGAGCCATCTCGGCCTGTCGCGTACTATACAAGTGATTCAACATTCACATAATATCACAGGCAGACTAGACTGACGAAACAAGGACCAATTCTCTCAAATATTCAATATGCTCTTAAAATATGCCTTTGCAGCACGAATCAGACCTTTCTTGTCTTGCTATGTGGCGACTAGCCGATATAATAACCAAAGAGATTAATTTAATTTCATTAATGGAGATCACTATTTAACCTACTTCTAAAGAGGAGGTTCTCAATTCGGAACGTATTTTTTTAAATTCTAAAATAAACACACTCTCTATTTTTTTCCAGAACTAATAAGTTGTAACAATTTACGATTGTTGTAGTTTATGGACAGGTGGCTTATTGGGTGCAATGCAGTTAAATAAGTCGTAGGTACTTGAAGTCGGTTAGTCGCGGGAGTAAACAAGGGCCACTAGATTGGTTCACTGTACTTGTTAGTTGCAAAGTGGTAAGCCTGCATTCACACTGAAAAAGGATTTAGCTAGGTACAGACATGTATTCAGCCTTGAACTGATACTGATGTAAACATTTTTCATAAGCTGCGTGGCAGACGCGTGGATTTTCCTCTAAGCATTCTAGTGGTGAAAGTGATTTTTTTTTCTGATAGGAAGCCGCTGGATTCAGGCGGCGCAAGAAAGTGACGTATGGAAGTCTCTACAGCAGATCTATGTCTAAGCGTGGACTTCTATCGATTGATAACGACGAATTTGTATAAGTACACAAAGCTTGAGTATACAGGGTGTAACCAGAACGCTGGCAAAAACGAAGACAGGTGATAGTACTGATGACGACCTACTGATATGGTACAACAAAATGAACTCAAAAAAACTTGTAAAAGTTTACGATATATTGAAAATAAAACATCTGACTGACGCTAGAGGGCAATGAACGTTGCGAAAGAAGGCCATTTGGAGTCAATGCCGCGTCGTAGGCGGGGCATTGACCCAAGTTTTGCACGCTGTACATTGCGGGTTTGAAAAATCACTAAAAGTACAAAACGAGGTAAATGGTTATTGGTATTGGACTGTGATTAGGTAGTATAAGAATAACGCTAAGTTTTTGCTAGCGTTCTGGTTACACCTGTATTTTAGATCAGTAGCAGTATGAATGCACCTCTTTCAACAAAGGTAGAATCAGCGGCGGACTTCAATTAAACTTAGCCCATTCAACGTGGCAGCACGTGCATAACACACAACACTATTGCATTACTTAGCAACTAGTTTACATAATACAAATACCGTTTTCAAGTTATCGATATGCTTAAACTTCTATCGCTTGTTAGGGGAATGTTATCTAAAACTAGATGCTCTACGATATTGAATTTATGGTTAGCTTAAAACGGGTAGGTACATTAATAATGATTTATATTATTTTGTGTAATATATTTGATAGGTATTTCAATGGTTATTTTTCTTCAAAATCGGTAGACCGTATGTTATTATGAAAAGGTTTTTTTTGCTTCGATTAAAAGTTGCTATATTTTAATTCGATGTCCGTAAGTGTTTAATCATAATCAATCCATCGCCATCACTACAGAGCACGGGTCTATTCTCAGAGTGAGAAGGGTTTTGGCCATAGTCTTCCACGCTGGCCAAGTGCGGATTGATCACGAAGCGTTTAATTAATTACCGACACAAATAGAGATGATCAAACGAGGAGATCTGGAGCAAGAAGGTGCTCCATCTGATCCGATCAGATCAGATCTGAGGAAACGAGTTTACATATTATGTATAGAACTACACATTTCACAGGTTTGTATGCGATCATACGAGTAAAGTAACAAGATTTGACGTAATCGTAGAAGCAATAAGGTCTTGGATCCAGTGGACTCTTCCTTGGACAACTAGACTTTCAATGTACCTCGTATCATCAAGATAGGTGGGTACCTATCTGATCAAAATATAATAAAACGGGTTTGAATAAAAACTTTCATCTCAAATCAATTAAAACTAATCTAGTTTCTAAGCTTATGCGTACAGACGGATAACGCGACCGTCACATAAACGTGCTCAATCGATCCCGGATGTAAAGTGATCCATTTGTATGTCCATTTACAGATTATACCTTTGTAAGTATGTTTGGACGCGAATGTTTATTTGCACCAACGAAAAATTCAATAAAACATTTTGATTCACATCATCCCTTTATTTTAATTCTGCAGCCTAAGTAAAGTCATTGCGACAACGCTTTCTCGCAGTTTATTAAATAGTAATATTGTGATCAACAACCCCAAATTTTCTGTTATAAGTATTTATAACTAGATGATACCCACGACTTCGTCCGCGTGAATTTGCATTTTCATTTTTCACATGCCATGGTTTGGTGGCTTTCTGTGACCCGTTTGGTTGCTGCATTAGATCATGAATGTATTATTACTCTACTAGAGTTCTTTGATGTGTAGTGGGGAATTTAACGATATTATGATATACATGACTTCATACACTAAACTACTAAGTAATGCACAAAAGACAGTAGTTCCATAACTCCACTAACAGTTATTCATAATTTATCAAAAGTAAACCGTCTCCGTGTCCCCCGCGATATTATGAAGTTGAACGTGTCTTCCTAGCTCACCAAAATACTGAATAAGTTAGATCAGTATGGTAACAGAGAGTTGTCATATAATAATATAGAGGTTGTGATGTCTCGAAAAACGCTTCAACATGACTGATGAATTTGAGAACCAGTCTTACTTTTTGTCATTAGATCTTTCCTTATTCCGTAGTAGCCAATGCCCCGCATGCGTTATACAATGTCACTTCGTATGGGCAACTTGCGTGCCACCTGTTGCACTTGGCTGGCAGGTACTATGTCAGAAACCTTCCCGCAAGTTTTAACAACAACTCTACAAAGTTTCATCGCATTCACAAATAAAGCAAAACTACATTCATTAATATATTACTGGATGATGCCCGCGACTTCGTCCGATCGGATTTAGGTTTTTTAAAAATCCCGTGGTTTTTAACAGTATAACAGATTTTGATGCTAATTTGGTAAAAAATTACATTCCGGGGAAAGGCATAGGCTACTTTTTATCCCGGAAAATTAAAGACTTCCACAGGATTAAGAAAAAACCTAAATACACGCGGACGAAGTCGCGGGCATCATCTAGTTATTTATAAGGGGTTTGATTATGTTAAATATTTGTCGATATGTGGCTGTGCGGACGTTTTTTGACGCCTGTTGAATGAGGTCAGCATTTCTTTGGTCTACAACTCAATGGTCAGGACCAAGTTTTAGGAGTGCTTCTAATATGAGTTCGCTATCTCGAGATACGTGTATGAGTTTACTTAATTTTGGTTTATGACTATGAAATATTTGGGGGGGTCATTAGAATTTAGTAGTATGCGTATTGATTTTTAGGGTTCCGTAGCCGAATGGCAAAAAACGGAACCCTTATAGATTCGTCATGTCTGTCTGTCTATCTGTCCGTCCTTATGTCACAGCCACTTTTTTCCGAAGCTATAAGAGCTACACTGTTGAAAGTTGGTAAGTAGATCTGTGAACCGCATTAAGATTTTTACACAAAAATAGAAAAAAAACCGAAAAATACCTTTTGGGGTTCCCCATACTTAGAACTGAAACTTAAATTTTTTTATCATCAAACCCCTACGTGTGGGGTATCTATGGATAGGTCTTCAAAAATGATGTTAAAGTGTCTAATATTTTTTTTTTCTAAACTGAATAGTTTGCACGAGAGACACTTCCAAAGTGGTAAAATGTGTGTCCCCCCCCCTCCCCCCCTTTACTTCTAAAATAAGAGAATGATAAAATTAAAAATAAATATATGATATACAGTACCTACTATGCAAACTTCCACCGAAAATTGGTTTGAACGAGATCTAGAAAGAAGTTATTGATTTATCGTGCAAAATGTCGATAAAATACGATTGTACTACGGAACCCTCAGTGCGCGAGTCTGATTCGCACTTGGCCGGTTTTGCTAACTACTATTGATGATATACCTAAACTGTATTGAGCCAGTCATGAGTTGATCATGACGATTATGATTAAGTATATAGCAGGATTATGTCGGTTAGCCACGAAATAAGTTCCAAATCTTTGGTATTACAGTTTCATGCATGCAAACTCACAGTCAACTGCTAGTTAGTAATAAATGCGTCGCAAAGGGAAATAGATTGGCTCTATTAGTTGCGTTAGAGGCGAGGTTCCCTTTGATGTAGCAGTGCATAATTCAAAGGCTTTCCTCGATTTGCCTTCGGGTATATTCACCTGCCTATTATTATATGCCGGAACTGTTGCCCGTATTATCGATTTTTCCCATATGAACCAATTTTTCAACTACTCAAATATAAATGTTCTAAGCAAGTAAAAGATATTTTGACACCCACTTGGTCAATTCGGAATAAGCATGTTTTAAATTGGATCAGATCTGGTCTGGTGGGAAGGTTCGGCCGTAGCACCTTTCTACCTGCAGGCTGCAACATAGCCCTCTTCATGATCTGTGGAATGCAGGACGGGGGCTTTACCTCTATAGATTAGGTACATAGACTAAGCGGTGATAACTTTTCGGAGTTAATTGCGTTTTAAGTTTTTAAATATCACTTGCTTTAACGGTGAACGCAAACATCGTGAGGAAACCTGCATGCATTTCTATAATCTTCTCAAAGGTGTGTGAAGTCTGCCAATCCGCAAGTTGGGCCAGCGTGGCAGACTATGACCTAACCCCTCCTCATTAGTGGGCCGGCAATGGGTTGATCATGATGAATGATACATAGATTAAGATAAGCATAGTAAAAAAGCTGCATCCATCATTACTACAATCTCAATTATTGCTGTGATTCGCTGTATTTATGGTATTAATTCTGCAACAATGCATTTCAGCCAATAGTGAGAGAGTGTCAACCAATCAAAGGTGATTGCCATCGTTACACCGTAGCTGTCATTCTACGGTCGTCCCCTGTGTGACGCGTTATGTCCCTTCAAGACTTGTAAAATATCAAAGACCACAAAAAAACTGCAAAATTAAACTCATAACCGCCATACACTATAACCTACCCACTGTATTTTTTTATGTCGAAGTTTTCGTATGAATACGCATCAAAAAAGATGGGCTTATATCCCCATACAAATTGTATTAGCATGCGAAATAATAAAAGCTCGACGCGTCACTGCAAAGCTCGCGGCGGATTTGCGTAAACTTTTGATATGATGCCTACACTACGTCGCTATTGGCTTTATATGAAAACTTTACCGCAGATGGTATAGTTTTTTTTTGTTTTGCTGAGCCTATTTATTTGAATCTAACTTTTAAACAACTGTTTTGTCTCATTTATTAATGAATATGAATTCTCTTATCTGTCGTCTAATTTCTATATTATATAGAGTACAGTTCTTGCAATACACGAAGGCGAGTGCACTTTACTTGTGGTTACGTCGGATACACGGGTATTGCGTAAGTATGCGTGCATGTCGGACCAATCAGTCGCGAGCAAGCGCTCGCATACGCACACATTCAGTGTACCAACCTTATACCGATACGACTTAAACACAAACATGAGCCACTCGCCTTCGTGAGTTGCAAGAACTGTATATTATATAGCTTTCGTGTAGATTCTAGCTTTACCTGTAGATTCTAAAACAGATTTTTATTCATTTTTGCGCAACTTTACCTGAGAGGATAAACCTAGTATTTTTTGCTCTTCTGTACAGGTATTTACCTATTTTAATCTAACTTTCAAACAAGTTTACTGTATGTTGCGGTATATTACCAACAATAACAATATCTTCACATTTATTTATATCTCTTAGGTATATCTTATTGGGTATACCTCATCTGTCGTCTATTTATTTCGAATTTTTTATATATTTTTTATATTGGAACATATAATATTGAATTGCTAGATATTCTAAATAATGGTTTTTCAAATTGTTCATAAATATGTTGTTACTTTCAGTATTCAGATTAAAGGGTAGGGTACGTTTCTGTATCGTTTTGTGTTTTGTGTTACTGTCCAATTAGAGTGGAGAGCTTTCGATAAGCCGTCTGTATGTGCTTCGTTGATACATTCCTACGCTATTGCCGGTAAAGCTGCGCCCCCAAGCGATGTAGCATTTCAAAGCAAAGTGTATAGAACCCAATTAGGGATATGAGTTTATACTTATCTATTACCGTTCCAGGTGATGGTTCCGTGATACGTTGCATCCCTGATCCTAACCTCTATCACTTTTTTAAGGTTCCGTACCCAAAGGGTGCCAACAGGAACCTATTACTAAGCCTCAGCTATCCGTCCGTCCGTCCGTCTGTTGGGTTGTATCTCGTGAACCGTATTAGGTAAAGAGTTGAAACCTTCATAGAATGTGTAAGTATTTCTATTGTCGCTAAAGCAGCAAATAATAAAAATTACAAAATGGCTGCAATAAAAATTTAATGTACTTAGGTATTATATTCTGACAATGCGTCGTCGGTTTTAGAGCATTTATTTGAAAAGCCCTAAAATGTATCTATAGCTTTATGGGAACACCACCCGTGGAAGTTGATTCCATAGTTTACATATGCTTGGCAAACTATACCTATTAAATCCACCTTTTTTGACAAGCTTTTATTTAACTTGCAATATGTAAGTATGTAGGTAACTATGTTTGTGGAGTCATGCAACTGAATTTTGAATCAGATATCTTCAACCGATTGAGCCGAAATTTTTAGTCAGTAAAAATAGCCTAAAGGATGGTCTTTGAATTGCTGATACCTACTACCTATATAAATTGTCATTGAAACATAATAAATACCTTCTGCTCTGTCTATAAGAGCAAAGCATAACAACTATTACGATACGACAATAAGACTATGAGGAGAATTTTCCATTTATAGGAGAGCAGCGTACCACAGTAAACGTAAAACAAACAAGCCAGAGCCCGCGTCTACAATTGCTATCCAGTACACTTTCCCACGTATCTTATTTTTATAATATATAGACTCATAAACTAAGACGTAAAGCAACGATATTTTATTGATTCTCATCGGCTACTGCGCCATAAACGGGATATCTGTTCGGGAAATTTATGAGAATTGGTAGTTTAATATTAAGGATGCTTTACGTTTTCTCTATAGATACAATATTTCATATTACTTACTGTGAGATACTGTGTGAAGAATGTGGGTTAAACATAGACAATCCTTATCAAGTGTGAAAAAATTACTGAAGATGGAATATCATTCAGAATTGTGTTCTAATTTTCTGCGTTCTAAATGATTAAATGTGTAGATACTTAGGTAAGTCTAGTTATAAATTCTCATACAAAAAGCGATAACGTTTTACTCCCCCTAAATATAGTCTAATTTTCAATATTTATAGAAATGTTGTAGATGTAATGAAAAACTATGCTCGTACGTTTTAGTTTTAAATAAATATTTCTTATGTTAAAAAGGAGAAGGCAGCGAAGCGGCGCGGCGTGAAACAGTTAGCATTTTTGAAAATACCTGCTCGCGTCGCGGTTTTGTCACTAGACGATAGTCTCATTATTATAAATTAAAAAATACATTATGTGGAGTAGTATAAAGTGCCCATTTAGAGAAGTTATAATTAGTGGTTGCTGAAGTTTTTACAAAGTTACCAAGTCAAGAAAATTTTGTACCTAGTTCTAATAACTAAGTTATATTTTTCCCACTTCATAGACTCGGATCAATAAAATTGGAAGCCAAACTTTAACTAAAAGTGGCGGAACAATATCGCCTAAAGGTTAAAATGTAATCTAATATCGGATACAGTGTACACGAGTAACACGATCGTTGCGTAAACCGCTCCATCGACCATCGACCATCGACTAATCGAACCCGAATGTGAAGTGCCCTCCATTTGTTCCCAGTACGCCGTTTAAACAAACTTCACCCCAGGAATTTTATCGGCTTTATGTGGTTTATCTGTTACATACCTTAACTAATCCTCCTTCTATTATAAAAAGACAAGGTAGGTTAGCCGTGAAAGAAGTTAAACTTTTCTGGTAAATTCTTCTTTCTTTTTTTCTGGTCAACGTCGTCATCAGCTCAACGAGAAAGCTTCCTTTTCAGGGTCCATTGTTTAACCGATTTTGGCAAAATTCGGTACAGAGATACCGAGCTAACGAGCAGGCCGGTCACCCGATGTTGAGTGATTACCGCCGCCCATGAACTTTTGCAGCACCAGAAGAACCGCCAATGCGTTCCCAGCCTTTCAGGAATTTGTTGATCCGCCCCTTGAATAACTCCATGTTGTAATCTGATGGGAACACCGCCGAAGGATGATGAATCCACAGTTTGCATATTAGATGTACGTGGAAAAAACCGGCCAAGTGCGAGTCAGGCTCGCGCAATGAGGGTTCCGTACTACAGTCGTATTCTTTCGACATTTTGCACGATAATTCAAAAACTATGATGCATAAAAATAAATAAAAGTCTGTTTTAGAATGTACAGGTGAAGACCTTACATATGATACCCCACTTAATATAGTCACTCACTTCGAAAGTTGAAAATACTAAATATTAGTTCATGACCACAATTTAATTTTTTTTGTGTGATCTGACCCTAAATTCACGGTTTTCAGATTTTTCTCCAAATGTCAGCTATAAGATCTACCTACCTGCCAAATTTCATGGTTCTAGGTCAACGGGAAGTACCCTGTAGGTTTCTTGACAGACAGACGGACAGACAGACAGACAGACAGACAGACAGACAGACAGACAGACAGACAGACAGACAGACAGACAGACAGACAGACAGACAGACAGACAGACAGACAGACAGACAACAAAGTGATCCTATAAGGGTTCCGTCTTTCCTTTTGAGGTACGGAACCCTAAAAAGGATCCGGCACAACACTTTGGCAAGAGCTTCCAAACCATTCGGATGTTGTCGCGGGTATCATCTAGATTCTAGTCAACTTAGATTTTTATTTGATCAATCCCGGAACCACAACCGTACCGAGCAGATAAGTACACAAGCGCTCTTAATTTTTCATAGCATAATAATATTCTGTAATAGTTTATGTAAATTTATAAGTATTGCATGCTATATTACCAACGGCATCAACACATTTCGATGTCACGAACCCTTTGAATCTTGCATTGCCACGTCAAAGAGAAATTCGTCCCGCAAGGAACTAATAAGGCCAATCTATTTAACCCTTATAGACCCATTTCTAACTGATTTAGTTGGTAAGGAAATTGTTAAAATTTTCAATCATTGGTGCACTGTAAGGTAGTCATGCTAAAGCTTTGAAATCTGACATAATATATTGTGATAGTGAATATAAAGTTGTCGTTTGTGTTTGTGATCACTTGGCGTAAAAAAAAGCAGAACAGTTTTTTTTCAGCATTTTTATAAAACCTGTGAATGCAGGTCGAAATATAGATTTATTTGTATGACGATATAATAAATACAGAACGTTAATCGATAGCTCAGATTCAATAATAAAAATATTGTAGGTACTATGCAGAAAATAACACAAAACAGTCACTCAAAATGTTTCACATTTCACAATGAAAATTTCAAACACGGTTATTTGAAAAATTCTGCTAGATATATGTTCATTTATTTAAGCTTCTGTATTGGACCAAAATGGAGCACATGCGCTGAAAAATGTATATGAAAGGCTGTCGTTGTTCGAGGTCTAGGCCTAGCTTTTGTTTAAGGTTTTGTGAAAGCAACATGGTAATCTTAGTTTATGGCGTTTTGATACTGCTAACTAGATATAGATTTTTTCTCTAATACGAGTAGTTAACAAGGTAGAATGTTTAGCAGAATTTAAAATACTAACTGTAACTTTCTGAGAGGCTTAATTATTGTATTTGTCAGTTTTAATAAACAACCAATTTTGATTCACTTGTAGAGAGGCATTGCAATGCTAATGATTGTATAATGAAATTTTGGTAACATTATCAAATCTGTGATTAATCTACTCAAATCTAAATATAATATAAAAATGAATCACTAAATGTGTTGCTCATCGCAAATCTCGAGAACAGCTGAACCGATTTCGCTAATTCTTTTTTTATAATATTCCTTGAAGTACTAGGATGGTTCTTACGGAGAGAAAAATTTAAAAAATTTGAATCGACTGTTAGGCGGAACGAAGTTCGCCAAGGCAGCTAGCTAGTTACATCATAATTATTAAATACATTAACTGATCTGTTGCTGAAAAATTGTGAAATGCATGCTAATTAGATACTAAAATCCATCCTTATTGGGATACATCTCATCATCATTATCATCATCATCCCATCACCAGCTCATTACCTACTGAGTACGGGTCTCCTCTCAGACTGAAAAGGGCTTGGCCATAGTCCATTACGATGGCCAAGTGCGGATTGGCAGATTTCACACACTTTTGAGAAAATTATGGAGAACTCTGAGAGATGAATTATTGTCACGTAAAATAAAATCGACTGAAACTAATAGTCCAGTCAATAAAGGTGCACGGGTAATTGTAATTCCGCGATTTCAGGCAAGAATAGGAGCTACATAGATGCCAAGACTGGTAAATGTATAATCGGATACAATCTCTTGAAGCACAAAGCGAAGTTGTTGGCCTGCGATTTGTGAACAAAGAGCTTCACGGCAACCTGCTCTCCTTTCAAATATTTCACTTGCACTCGAGACGTACTGCTCTGTATTTCGTGTAACAGGTATTGTGGTATTTTGCTTTATGTGTTACATACGTCTGTAGGTATATTTAAATATATAAAAGGAAAAGGTGACTGACTGACTGACTGATCTATCAACGCACAGCTCAAAATACTGGATGGATCGGGCAGACATTTGGCATGCTATGCATAGCTATCTAGCTATTATGACGAAGGCATCCGCTAAAAAAGGATTTTTTTAAAATTCAACGTATAAGGGAGTGAAATAGGGGTTTGAAATTTGTGTAGTCCACGCGGACGAAGTCGCGAGCATAAGATAGTCTTCTTAATAAATATAAAAACACAAAATGTTTCATTAGAAAGGCAATAATGCGAAGATGGTTTAAGAGCGTTTCTTAAGTTTTTTTTGAGTATAGCACACGTCGAGTATCCGCTAGTAGCAGTATAAGGTATAGCTCAGCACCAATAAAATATTGGGGTTTCAATGTGTTTTAGCCATAGAGTTAACCACATCACTGGTTTTAGCAATAACTTCAAAAAAAAGAAGGAAGTTGTCAATGCAGACGTGTATATTTTCTTATCATAAGTGACACATGCCGTCCTATATGAAATAAATAATTTCATTTCATTTCTTGCGATGTTCTCCATAACTTACTCAAAATAAATATGAACTAATTTCGATTTCGACGTAGCTCAACAAAAGCAAGCTCGTTGCAAAGCTGAAGTGGCAATGGGCAGGGCACATAGTTCGTAGAACCGATAGACGTTGGAGTCCCAAGGTGCTGGAATGGCAACCTCGCACCGGAAGATGCAGTGTCGGAAGCTCGCCCACTAGGTGGACGGACGACATCAGACGAGTCGCAGGGAGCCGCTGGATTCAGGTGGCGCAAGACTGTGCCGTGGGGAAGTCCCTACAAGAGACCTATTATGTCCATCAGTGGATGATGAAATTGATGAATTTCGATTTAGTACCTGTCTACATCATTATTATAATACAGTCATAGCCTACTAACAATGCCTACCAATAAATAATTAGTTAACATGTCTATGCACTTTCATCCCCTGTATATAAATTGCTGTGATAGCCTAGTGGTTAGGACGTCCGGCTTCTAATCGGGGGTCGGGGGTTCGATCCCGGGCACGCATCTCTAACTTTTTAGAGCTATGTGCGTTTTAAGTAATTAAATATCACTTGCTTTAACGGTGAAGGAAAATATTTTGAGAAAACCTGCATGCCTCTGAGAGTTCTCCAAAGTGTTCTCAAAGGTGTGTGAAGTCTACCAATCCGCACATGGCCAGCGTGGTAGACTATGGCTAAAACCGTTCTCACTCTGAAAGGAGACCCGTGCTCTGTAGTGAGCCGGCGATGGGTTGATCATGATGATGATATAAGTTGCTCTTCTACCATCTGACTTGATCAGAAGTGCAAAATGTTTTGAACCTTGGGTAAGCAGTATAACTGTTAAAAAAACCATATTTTTCGGCCGCACAAACTGAAGGCCAGAAATACAGTGTTTCCGCCAATTTGTTAGCGCCTCACAAAGCAACCTCTTTTAATATTATTTCACAGACAGCGCCCTCTTAAATTAAACGCCACAGTATACTTTGTGGTGCAATATGAAAAGGAGATTAATTAGAATGGACTAAGAGCCAGCGCCTGCCAGACCTTCGTTATTTTATAAAAGCTGAAAGTTTCTCTGCGTATTGTCCCCAATACTGGGAGGAACGTTTCTTTGGATGCTTGTATCGTGGCTGTGGGAGTCAACAGATAATAAAGGTGTAAAAAATCTTAAGTAGGTACGTCAAAGTTTATAGTCAATCTTTTTATATTTTCTTCAGAATAGTATTAGTAATCACGCCATGCATTGCCAGAAACATCATGGCAACCCACTGCCAGACTCCTTTAAAGTTTAAAAGTTTAGGGTGTCTGGCAATGCATGACGTGATTTCTAGCACTATTCCGGAGAATTAAAAAAAAAATTTACGTTATACTTTGAAGTAAGTTTGAGTAAGAGAAGTTTTTAAACCTTTCTTACCTGCTATCTCCCAAAGCCACCATGATCCAAACAGACATCCAAACAAACGATCTTCCCAGTGTTGGGGACAATACGCAGATAAACTTTCAGCTTTTATAAAATAACGAAGGTCTGGCACGCGCTGGCTCTCTCTAGAACCGACGTGCTCCGTTTTTCATTTTTATGCATTTTTTGTTGAAGACGAAGAAGAAAATATTAATTAATTTATTTTTAAAATTACAAGAGTACATTTTTTTAATAATGGAGAAGTTGTTTTGATTCATTGCATCGATTGTGTTATACGTTTCAAATGTGAAGACCATCGCTATACTTGAAATATCAAAAATTACTTATTTTACTGTTTTTACTTACAAACCAAACGAAAATAGTTATTTGTTATCATCATCGTCAAGATCGACCCATCGCCGGCTCACTACAGAGCACGGGTCTCCTCTCAGAGTGAGAAGGGTTTTGGCCATAGTCTACCACGCTGGCCATGTGCGAATTGACTTCACACATCTTTGAGACTATTATGGAGAACTCTCAGGCATGCAGGTTTCCTCACGAATGTTTTCTTTCACCGTTAAAGCAATTGATATTTAATTACTCAAAACGCACATAACTTAGAAAAGTTAGAGGTGCGTGCCCGGGATCGAACCCCCGACCTCTGACTAGAAGGCGGACGTCTAGGCTATCACAGCTTTGTTATGTAAGGCTGCAAAGTTGTTACCTATTTTGTCGCGAGTGTTTGTATTGAATTCCAAACCAGCGAAGGATTGTAAGGTTGAACCATGAGCCAAGCGAGTGCGTATCCCTGTGCTTATGTACCTACATACCTGTTCTAGAAAGTAGAAACATGATAAGTGGGTACATAGAAAAAATAAAATGTTACATTTTTGACGCTGTACCTAATAAATTTTACATAACAATGGTTTTTGCAGAACAATTTATATGCATACTTATTTAAAAGAAATTCTACACAAAATAATATGAGATGTAACGGCAACGGACAAACTGCAAACACGGTTTCTAGAGAAAATGAACCGACTTGACCACAATGTCAAGTGTAATGTTACAAAGCACTTACCTTAGCTGTAGGAGAAAGAACAAAAGGAACCCTTTAAGCTAGAGAAATTTATAAGAACAGACCTTTTGTTTTCATCTAACTTAACACTTTATTCTCTAAAAATGTCATAAACATCCATATCATTTTGCATTTATTAACCGACTTCAAAAAAAGGAGGAGGTTCTCAATTCGTCGGAATCTTTTTTTTTTTTTTTTTTTTTTTTTTTTTTTTGTATGTTCCCCGATTACTCGAAAACGCCTGGACCGATTTTGAAAATTCTTTTTTTGTTTGAAAGGGTATACTTCAAAGTTGGTCCCATTTCAATTTGGTGAAGATCTGATGAACATCTTCGAAGATAGATACTGGAACTCCTCAACGGATAAGAGTAAATTGCTCGCGATCAGTGTAATAGCTTAGTAAACAGTAGATTTTTAACCAGTCATAGCATAATTCCATGGGGCCACTAAAAATTGTGAAATAAAAAATTTTTACAAAAAAAATAAAAACCGACTTCGTTACACAAACACTAAAAATTGAAAAATAATTTAATTTATTACCGATTATATTATATATACAAGAGTTAATATAGTTCCATAATAATATTTTTTGGGGTCGGTGCCAATGAGGTGCCATTGTGGAGTCCCATAAAAATATGAAGTCTAGACGATTCGCGCAGCTAAAGCTAATTGGCACCGGCACCAAAAAGTATTATTATGGAACTATATTAACTCTTGTATACATAATATAATCGGTAATAAATTAAATTATTTTTCAATTTTTAGTGTTTGTGTAACGAAGTCGGTTTTTATTTTTTTTGTAAAATTTTTTTATTATCCTAACTTCCATACTAATATTATTAATGCGAAAGTGTGTCTGTCTGTCTGTCCGTCCGTCCGTCCGTCCGTCCGTCCGTCCGTCCGTCCGTCCGTCCGTCCGTCCGTCCGTCCGTCTGTCCGTCTGTCTGTCTGTCTGTATGTCTGTATGTCTGTATGTATGTCTGTCTGTCTGTCTGTCTGCTAGCCTTTCACGGCCCATCCGTTCAACTGATTTTGACGAAATTTGGAAAGCGATAGCTTGCATCCCGGGGAAGGACGTAGGCTACTTTTTATCCCGGAAAATCAAAGAGTTCCCAAGGGATATTTTAAAACCTAAATATACGCGGACAAAGTCGCAGGCATCATCTAGTTATAAAATATGTGAAAGTGTAGCTGTCTAGCTTTTCACGGTCCACTGGTATGGGATGCGACTTTAATCATCATCATTATCAACCAATTGCCGGCTCACTACAGCGCACGTGTCTCCTCTCAGAGTGAGAAGAGTTGTAACCATAGTCTACCACGCTGGCCAAGTGCGGATTGGCAGACATTGCACACCTTTGAGAACATTATGTAATCGAACCCGAAATGAGGCGTCATTGGTATGGTCATCTCACTTCGTTAGGTCCGAGCGGTCATCTAAATATTTTAGCCTGGGCACTTTGTATGTTAATAAATTTCAATCAAGTCTCATAATCCGATTTAAAGGGTTATCGCGTCGACCCGAACTGGATTGTTCAGAATAAATATATTTAGTGTGCGCATTAACTCATATTATCATGACCGCAGCGTTTGTTCTGTGCTTTTGTAACCTGTACGGAATTTTGGTGTAATATCTGGCTTCAATAACACTTGCTCCATTAACTCTACCATGTACCCGCAATAGACATTTAGACAAGTACGTAATGCGTTACAATTACTGCAAACCAATTTAGACTTACGACTCTTAACAATATAGTATAAATTGGTATGAATTTAGTTCGAAGTAGCCGGCATCGTTACTTCAGTAAAGTAACAAAGTTAACGTACTAATACTGCTATTGTGAAACGTATTCTGTTCACAATAGAGTATCTTTTTTGTTGTAGATAATTAGAAATGTGCAGAACTGATTTATCCTATTTCATGGGGGTCCAAATTGCGGACAGTTAGGTTAACTGTGCTTTCCATCTATGCTCTTGTGTTATTTACTGATATATTGTTAAGTAGATTTTGACAAATCTTTGCATAAAAATTGTTATACATGCAGTCAAAACTCTTATCCAGCCAGAACAATTTTGAACTGAAAAAAAGCTTAATCCCAGCACATCCGCACCGCACAGCGTTTGCCCGCATCGGGGGCTGTGCGGGTGTGTGGGGCGTTCTCACCCAAATTGCCATCTCGACCTGTTACCTACTATAGGTACAGTTGAAGCGCGTCAGTCAATACTGAAATTCGCTGCGAGCGCGACAGGTAGGTACGAGTTTAGATAGATTCGCAATGCCGTTTATGTCGTTGCTTATGACGTTTGTTCTAAAAATCGCATTTACTGCGCGTGAAAATTCCGCCATGTGTAAGAGCCCTACCATTTCAAACCCTCAATATAACCAAGCTCATACTATAAAGCCGTCATAAAAAATCTTAATAAATTGCAACATCAATCACAGCCACAACAAATGAAAAATGGCGAGCACCATTAAAAGTAACGCACAATTATTATTCTATCGCACGCGACGTCTGTCCGTAATTAGAGCACTTAGTTCACATCAATCATTTGCTCGCTTTTTTATTCGCTTTTCACTCTGACAAAATAATTGCCTTAATCGAACTCTGAAACAATCTGAATTTTATATGAAAGCGGATATTTTTAAGCCTCAACTGTTTTTGTTTTGCTTCCTCGTTTCTAGGAGTTTATCAATGGCCTAGATTGTTGGCAATGAGGCCACTTCCAGAGTGAGCTACATGGAGCTACCACTATGGCTAGTTCTTTGTACACAATTTCTAAACTAAACTAAATTGGCAGATTTAAATCTAGTGCTATCCTTTTCCAGAGCGAGTATAATAAAAGCGATAGCAATACATTTATATTTAGTTGTCATGTAGTCATGTTATTTTAGTTTAGTTTAGAGGTTGTGTACAACAGTGTTAGTCACATCAATACTATATTTTACGTGTATTTTTAATAAACGCAAGCCTTTGACAGTGGAAATAATCGTAAGAATTTTACGCCCTTTTTATATTTTCATTCTCCTTCGTAGTATATTTATATTGAACGCACTTTTAGTACACCTTTCATAAAGAAACATCTCGCCAAGGTTCTATAATACATTTCTCAGTGCCACCTTCGCGTATAAATGTAACGTCGCGCGGCGCGCCGTTATTGGAAATGATTTACTTGCGCCCTAAGGTTACAAGTAACTTACGTTAGTTAAGTTATGGTCTATATATTATAGCAAACACAAAACTAAGAGACTAGTCGCAGATAAAAGTATAATAAAATATGGTAGAGATTTTCTTATCGTATTTAAAAAAAGAAATTTTCTGGAATTCCATACGTAAAATGATAAAATCTCATTGTATGAAAATGACTTTTACTTGAGAGAGATGTGATTTCTACCATTTAGATTTTTCGCTTATGGAACATGAATTTTATACTATTTGTAGGATCACGAAGACACCGTACAAAGCGTTAACACCGTACGTTTTTTTGCAGGATAAAATCTTACCGAATACGTAGTGGCACATACTTTGAGCATCGTACCGTTCATACCTGTGTGTCGTATTCGTGGTTCATACGTTATTTGTACGGCAAACAGACGTCATACCTACACAGCTTTACGGGGTCTTACACTTACCCCCCCGTTCCCACTTGTCGCTTGTCGTTTGACGCTTGATATTCCAGTGGCAGCATTTTGACAGAAAAATTGATTTCTGACAAGTGTGAATAGCTTCATATAAAATGTTCTGCCACTGAAACCGACAAACGACAAGTGGCAACAGGGGTAACAAATTTTTTACATATCTATTTTTTACCTAGATGTCTATACCTACTTAATATACCTACCTATTATAAATGCGGAAGTTTGTCTGGTGGTCTGTCTGTTTGCTAGCCTTTCACGGCCCATCCATATTACAAATTTTGACGAAATTTGGTACAGAGATAGCTAGCATCTCGGGGAAGGACATAGGCTACTTTTTGTGACGGAAAATCAAAGAGTTCACACGGGATTTTTAAAAACCTAAATCCAGGCGAACGAAGTCGCGGGCATCATCTAGTCTCGTACGTAGTTTATAAACATAAAAACAATATGTAGTAATAAAATTGGACTATTATATTTTTTAGTATGTAAATTTTAGCACTAATAGGGTTAAAATATTTTAAACTGTCCAAATAAAACTTTAACTACAAGCCCGCAGGGAAACTTTCATAATTTAACAAAGTTTACTGAATACTGTAACACTACCCAATTTTATAGCATTAGTTTACACTAGCAAGAGTATATTAATGATAGTATGAGGGAAAATTTCTTTTAGGAAGACAATAATTATTGTTTTAGATAGATCACAAGTAAAAATAATAATTCTAAAGTGTCCATAGCATTTTAATAAAAAATACAAATATCTACAATTTAGATAAATGTATTAATTATTATGATACCTCAAAGACTACGATATTAGTAAAAAATAAGATATTAGTAAAAAAACATCTATTTTTGACAAAATATAACATCATTTCTTATATCTATAAGCAATGTACCTCTTTTAGGTACCCCTTCTAGTAGTTTATTTCTATGTAATCCATCTGGATTACATAGAAATAAACTACTGGAAGGGGTACCTAAAAATGAGAAATTGAAGAACTGTGAACTGACACGAACTCGGATAGTTTTCACACAATTATCTTAACCTGCGTAGGCACTAAGGAGTAGAATTGACGAAGCCAAGTATAAAAGAGTGGAATCGCAAAAGGCTTTCGTATTGAAGAATGCTGAATCATCGCACTGGAGTGGCGGGGCGTCACGAGTTACACTAGTGATGACGTGCAATAACGAGCTAGGGGTGTGCCACGCGATTCACTATAGATATATGTGTCGATATACATTTGTAATAAGAAATCTCAAAACAGTAGGCTGATTCACTAACGCAGTGTCCAACTATGAATGATAGCCATCGAGCTTATTAGACATGTCAGGTCGGTGAATTGCTGCTTCACAGAGTGATACAATTTTTTTTGTATAAAACCATGAATGGATTAAAATAAATGTCAAATGTGCTCGGTGGCTATCATTAATAGTTCGACACTGAGTTAGTAAATCACCCCACTGTAGGTACTTTGTGAATGTTCTTGACTGATGTAGAATCCGCTTGATTGTGTAAAAAGCACAGGCAACTGAAAATTGAAGGTGAAAGGTTAAAACTTAAGAGTTAAGTGTATTAATTACTACTCTATGCAAGTTGGCCCTATTTCAGTATTTTTTATAATCATGTTATTTTATAAATACATAATACCAACTAGCGAACGCGTGTATATTTATGCATGTAAACCTAAAATAAAAACGTGAATACGCTCATTTTTTAGTAAGATATGTTTTTAGGGTTCCGTACCTCAAAAGGAAAAACGGAACCCTTATAGGATCACTTTGTTGTCTGTCTGTCTGTCCATCTGTCTGTCAAGAAACCTACAGTGTACTTCCCGTTGACCTAGAATCATGAAATTTGGCAGGTAGGTAGATCTCATAGCTGACATTTGGGGTAAAATCTGAAAACCGTGAATAGATATCAAATAGTAGATCACACAAAAAAATTAAATTGTGGTCATGAACTAATAATTGGTATTTTAATTTTCGAAGTAAGATAACTATATCAAGAGGGGTATTATATGAAAGGTCTTCACCTGTGCATTCTAAAACCGATTTTTATTTATTTTTATGCATCATAGTTTTTGAATTATCGTGCAAAATGTCGCAAAATACGACTGTACTACGGAACCCAGGTTCAGTTTAGAGATTGTGTTCAACAGAATAAGCCACATTTGTGTAAATATGATTGTATATTGAACTGTCTACCTACCTATAGTTCGCGTGAAACATCGATCATCGTGGGAAACTAGATCAAACAGCGGCACATCACTAAGGTCACACGTAAGAACTAGTGCCTAATCTTCCGCGGGATCTCAAAAGCAGGGTATGAATGAGGCATACCCTGTCTCGCCTGATGAAAACCCTGCTCGAGTGTTACCGGCGCCTTTAGTATTCACCCTCCGCTTTGTCTCTGGCGATTGACGAAAATCGTCGGTGGCCGCCAGCGACTCGTAGTCTATGCAATTTGTTTGCACGAAGACCTGAATATATGAACCTGGTAGCTGAAAATTGAGTGTTTGGCACTTAGGTATCTATTTTTGTAGTGTGTTTGTACTTATAATATTTTTTAGTGTGTTTGTATTTATAATATTACTATCCCAATGCATTCTACGAAATAGTGTGGTATAGTAAAATTCACAATTTCGTCCGCGTGGATTTAGGTTTAAAAAAAATATTAAGGGCTCTCTTTAATTTTCCAGGACCAAGTCTATCCCAGGGATTCAAACTACGAGCATCTCTGTACCAAGTAGACGATGCCCACGACCTCATCCACGTGGATGGTTTTTAAAAATCTCGTGGGAACTCTTAATTTTCCAGGTCAAAACATAAACCCATGCCCAACGCCGGGATGCAAGCTAAGTACCTACTGTACCAAATTCCTTCAAAATCGGTTAAACAGATGAGCTGTGAAAAGCTAGACAGATAGACAGAAATACATAAGTAGTAATATGGATGGGTGGACGGACAACATCAGACGAGTCGCAGGGAGCCGCTGGATTCAGGAGGCGCAAGACCGTGGCGTGTGGAAGTCGCTACAAGAGACGCATGTCCAACAGTGGACGTCTATCGATTGATGGTGATGATGATGATGATGAATATGGATGGAGTGATTATTATTATCAGTCATAGCATGTCATCTCCGTGAAAATAATTAAGTACTTACTCTTACTTCGCCATCGCTTCAATATTCGTGTAGTTATCTAGTAGAACGGGATTATGATTGAGTCGTATAAAATTCACACGGTCACAAACCAATCTGCAACTCAATCAAAGTTGCATTTGAATTTCAAACCTATTCCGCAGACACCCAAGCTTAGCTTTTGTTAAGGGAAGCCCCTGTTTGTTGTCATTTAACTTAGAGAGACGCAATCTTCAAGTAAGTAGAAGTTAGAGTAATTTTAAATTAAAGTTGCACGACTCACATTTGAATTGTTTGCCCTATCTTCCTCTCTAAATAATGTAGTAGATAAATGTAAAACAAAGTCGTATTCCCATCCGCGTAGACTACACAAATTTTATCAACTTAGGGATGGAATATTTCAAAATCCTTTCTTAGCGGATCCGTCCAGTAGTTTGAGCTATGCGTGGATAGATCAGTCAGTCAGCTTTTCCTTATATTTATATAGAGACCAGCTTATGCTCGCGACCTCGTTCGCGTGGACTGCACAAATTTCAAACCCCTATTTCACCCCCTTAAGGGTTGAATTTTTAAAAATCCTTTGTTAGCGAATGCCTACGTCATAATAGCTATCTGCATGCCAAATTTCAGCCCGGTGCGTCCAGTAGTTTAAGCTGTGCATTGATAGATCAGTCAGTCAGTCAATCCTTTTATTTATATTGAGATTTTCAATTTTAACTTGACTATAAAACTACTCCCTAGTAAAATGTTTATAGAAGATTAGTTGAAAATGGCTCACAAAGCGCTTGATTTATCAAAGAGACCTACGAGTAGGTAGGTACCAAGAATAGCGACAGCTATTGCAATGCAAACAATAATGCTACCACAGTTCGATTAAACTTGATAACAATTTATTTGCAGTTTTAGATTGTTCTAGAAAATTTTCGAACAGATTATTTATTTTTTAAACATCATACACCATTCATAATCATTACCACGTAGCGAAACCAATAATTAATCTATGCATTACCATGATACTAGGCCAGCATATTATAGCCTGAATGAGAAGGGCTCAGGCTTTAATATTATGCTGGCCCAGTAAGAACGGA
This sequence comes from Maniola hyperantus, assembly GCF_902806685.2. Taxonomy (NCBI): domain Eukaryota; kingdom Metazoa; phylum Arthropoda; class Insecta; order Lepidoptera; family Nymphalidae; genus Maniola; species Maniola hyperantus. Next base: position 10,146,595 of record NC_048545.1, on the reverse strand, counting down.
TTGGCAGACTTCACACACCTTTGAGAACTCACAGGCATGCAGGTTTCTTCACAATGTTTTCTTTCACCGTTGCTATTTTATACCAATTATTGATTTAACTAATTATTGCACAACTAGATGATACCCGCGACTTCGTCCGCATGGATTTAGGTTTTTAAAAATCCTATAGGAACTCTTCAATTTTCCGGGATAAAAAGTAGCCTTCCCCGGGAAGAAAGCTATCTCTGATTTCGTCAAAATAGGTTGAACGGTTGAGCCGTGAAAAACTAGCAGGCAGACAGACAGACACACTTTTGCATTTATAATATTAGTACCTATGGATTTCTAAAGGCCAAGGCAGACAAATATGCTTATTCGTAGTCTAATGCATATTTTACGGCAGTCAGCGCTCGTGTGCATACTAATCACTGATATAATTTGTTTGGGATTATTATTGTGCCCTACCTATCACGTAATAATCTGTGTACAACAAAGTGGCTGTATTGTTGTTGTTACTGACACTGTTAACAGGCAAAACTGTGTATTATACACTCTACATACTCTACACACTCTACACTCTACATATTGAAAACACCGATTATCTAAAACTCTTGTGTTAATTTGTGCGTAAATATGTCATCGTCACTATTCATCTTACCCATATTATAAAAGCAAAAGAGTGTTTGTCATAGGAGCAACGGAGCAACGGGTAGACGTGATTATTTTGCACGGATAATTAAATACCTGGAAAGTGACAAAGAGTTCGCACAGGATTATTAAAAAGCTAAATCCACGTGGACAATTTTTTTAATATTTTCTTAATACTCGTCAAATTGATGGCCGTCCAATGCGTGGGCCAATTTTTGAGGCTCTGTCGACCATGTTTTATGAATTCTACCAACATAATACACATAATATTTTTAAGAATGGGGATCTTCCTACAGAACTTTACACATAGGTACATCAATCATCATGGACCTTTTCCATGACATACCTACCTACTTACATATAAAATTAAATAATCATCAGTTACCTAAGTTTTGTTTAACTGACCTTTTGCAATTTTGCAATCCAGTCGCATGCATTTACTTTGAATTCCATAGATGGTCACGCCCTCTATCAGTCTGTAGTGTCTGTAATGAACCTTGAAATCAACTTGTTCGCACATGTTGGCATGGTTCGTTTCGAAACTGCAACACGACATCTAGTGGTGAGGGTTCGACTTAACTTCGGCATTTCAGGTTCTTTTCATAGTCATCATCTCGTCCGTTGCTTCAGTAACTTCAGTTATGTGGCAGACGGAACCCCTGAGGTTTATTTAGGTTTTGCCTTGTTTCGTGAACCTTTCGGGAGACAGCTTTGCTGTAACGAAGCTCGGGCTACTTTGTATAGAGGGCATAGTATAGAAATAACCATGTGAAATTCTGTTTAATTTATTTAGTCTCTGGTTACCAATCAGACTTTTCCAAGAATTATTATATTCTACTTCCATGAACTTTTCTAAGCCAAGCCCGCTTGTGAGGCGAAAATTGACACAATTTTTAGGATTCCGTACCTCAAAAGGAAAAACGGAACCCTTATACTATCACTTTGTTGTCTGCCTGTCTGTCTGTCTGTGTGTCTGTCGGTCAAGAAACCTACAGGGTACTTCCCGTTGACCTAGAATCATGAAATTTGGCAGGTAGGTAGGTCTTATAGCTAGCTTTAGGGAAAAAATCTGAAAACCGTGAATTTGTGATCACATCACAAAAAATAAATTAAATTGTGGTCATGAACTAATAATTCAGCCGAGGGAGGGAGGGATTCAGGGAGCCGCTGGATCCAGGCGGCGCAAGACTGTGGCGTGTGGAAGTCCCTACAAGAGACCTATGTCCAGCATTGGACGTCTATTGGTTGATGATGATGATGATGATGATGATGAACTTATAATTAGTATTTTCAATTATCAAAGTAAGATAACTATATCAAGTGGGGTATCATATGGAAGGGCTTCACCTGTGGATTCTTAAACAGATTTTTATTTATTTTTATGAACCATAGATTTTGATTTATCGTGCAAAATGTCGAAAAAATACGATTGTACTACGGAACCCTCGGTGCGCGAGCCTGACTCGCACTTGGCCGGTTTTTTTCTTTCGGACTGTGTTATACTGCTGGCTCTACTGGCCGTTACAGCGTCATCGGTGGGTTAGGCGAGTGCAAAGCGCCGTCGCTAGAAGTTTGGGTTTGAGCCCTAAGGCTCGGCGACGTGGGAGGGTAACGGCGTCCTAAGGGCGCCTCATGTGAGACTCGGACCTCGGCTTAGGATGACGTTAGGATGACTGGTGTGTAGGACTGAATTGATTTGTCTGCAGACCGCACGCCCCCGAGACGTGGTAATCCTTACGTGGTTTAATTTTGTGAAAATCCTTTAGGAACATAATTTTCATTTTCCGGGTTAAAAAGCAGCCTATACCCGTCTCCGGAATACGATCTATCTCTGGGCCGCATAAGTACGCACTGCACACCAAAATGCCTTAGGATCGTAATTACTGTCAAAATCAAGTGCTCAAACATTAATTACACCAAAGTTATAAAGACCATTAATAACAGCTCGAAAACAACAAGGGCGTAAAAATAATACCTAATTAGAACCAAATTAGTGACTTTTTCATCGACGATAGGACGCTCCTGGTAATAATTACTTACGGCCAAAACGAGATGTGCAAAAAAGCTCATTATAAGGATGAGATAGAATTTTCTTTTCAAGAAGGGTATGAAAGAATACCCTCAAAATTAGTTCAATTAATTAGTAGTAAGTAGTGAAAGATCATTCAATTTCAACCGCCATAAACAGCTTACTAGCAATATTGATAGTTAGTATTTCGTCATGCTAAAGAGAGAGACACGTTTGTAAAACTGATACAATTACCATTTTTTTTTCCTTATGCCCATGCCTCATGAAGGTTCCTCCCACGGATTGTGCAAACAGAAGCCTTTTAGCCAGTTTCCAGTTATATCCAGTTTTCAGCGCCTCACCCCCTTTGACTGGCTGAGGCGAAAGAACTGGCCACATTCTCGCAATCGCGTCGTATCGTGACTGCCCGCGGCTTCACTCGCTTGGGATTATTCCCTATCCTGTGGGAATTTCAAAAAATTCCGGCCCTATCCATTGCCTAAATTATAAAAAGAACCTATCTTCAGGGGCAAGAGCTGGGCGTTGATGAGTCAGTCAGCAGGACTTTTCTTTTTATGTTTAAAGATTTTATTTTTCTTGCGCGATTGAAATTACGCTGGCTATTATTTTACCTCTCGAATATTTTATTTCAACTGACGGTTCCTTGAGGGGTCGAGACAAAGGGAAATAATAAAAAAACATTAGAGCCAGTCACAAAAGGCTCTTAGCGTTCTTTTGGCAATGAAGGTCGCAATGGGAGCTACGGCTGTTACGCATTAATATAATTTTTCCTTTTGTCCTACAAATTTATTTCGACTCTTCCAATCGTAAATTCCCTTTTGTTGCGCGGTCTCTTTGTGCTGTATTAGTTCTGGATTGTAAGTTTTAATTTTCCATCTTGTTTTTCGCCCTTCGTTAGATAAAAAATATGTCTTTTAACTGGTAGTTCAAAAAAGCTTTACCTGTTAATTTAAAATACTTAACTATTTTTTAACATAAACAATAGTCAAAAAAGCTCCCAAAACTTTTCTACTACAAACTAAGTATCAAGACTCAAGAGATCAAATCCACGAACACAAAATAATAAGCTAAGCTGTAGTTCCATGCGTTTAAAATAACAGATTTCCCTGTAACATTAATGGTGTTGTCAAGCTAACCCGAAAACTAGCTTTAAAAAGTACATGCACATACGTTTTAGTTTAGATACCTTCACATTTTGTTATGCGCTACGCGATACAAATTTTACTGAAAGCAAATTAACTAATAAATATAAAATCATTCAATTAGCTACTTCGAGTTAATTTATATGCTTTATGCCCCTATTCCAACCGAATAAAATAAGACCTTAACCAAGTGAAATTAAGTATCAAATTGCTTTGAACACACAAGTGTGAGTTTGCCCTACTCAGTAATTGCACATGCAAGTATGCAACACAAATTCTCGCTCAATCAAGTAGCGTCGAAGTGCAGCAGGTCAACAGCATTAATTGGCATCAGGAACCGATGGGCTCGAGTGGCAAATAAGACTGAGGCAACACGATGCGTTTCCGGTGCGTTGCTGCATCGCACCGCTTTATGCTTGAGTATTGGGTGGCACATGAGCACTGCGTTGCCGCCCCGCCGGAGTGCTGTATGGCGTTTTGCTACGAACTACCCCTTCCCGTCTCGTCTCTCTGTACGCTTAGTATAAGATTTTACGTCTCACCAACGTTGCTAGAATTCGAGAGTCGAAATACAATAACCTCAAAATAAAATGGACCTAAAGTGCCTTGAATTGAAGTAAAAAATTCAATGCCACTGATTTTAATTTCGCAATGTTTCCGCTTGGAGTGCTGGCTGTATATGTGTAGACAAACTTGAGCTTAAAAACAAGGCAGCTAAGATCCAGTTTACTATAACGCGGAAGTGTTTTGACAATCGAATACTATCAACGTTGGTGAGACATAAAATCTCGTACAAAGCGTACTGATTCCAAGTCCGTTGCGCGTGCGGTGAGGCGCCTCATGACGTCGTAACGCATCGTGTGGCATGATACAGTGATTTCTATGTAGATGACGCAGCGGCACCGACAACTCAGGCGCCGTGCCGCGCCGCACCGCGCCGCACCGCCAACGCAACGCATCATGTGGCTGCACTCTTAGCAAACTTTCAGGTTTGATTTCAATTTAAATGATGACGTGAGTGGTGCGTGGAAATCTATGGAAAAGCGGATCACAGAAATTGATGCTAAAATATAATGTTATTGAACAACAGAACTGCTGAAATGTGCATCAAATAGTTTTAGCCTCGTGCTCTACTTAGGTACTATCAGTCGATGACAGGTTTCCGTTTGACTATTATGATATGATAGCTGATTGTAAATTATCACTCCTCATCACTACCCATTCCTACTATAAATACAAAAGTCTGTTTGTTTGTAGCTTTGTTGGTTTGTCTTTCAATCACGTCATAACGTATTGACATGATTTTGCATGGGTATAGTTTAAAACCTGGAGAGTGACTTAGGCTACTTTTATCCCAAAAAATGAAAAGTTCCTACGGCGTGGCATTTTAAAAACCTAAACGTGTGGAGGTCCCTACAAGAGACCTATGTCAGCAGTGGACGTCTATCGGTTGATGATGATGATGACGATGATGATGATCTAAGCATAATAGAGGTTCATGAATATAGGGATGTAGAAGTAACTCTAATGATAGTAATATAATATGTAATATCATAACATACAATGCCGTTGATGAACATAACAACGGACGCACAACAATAACCCTTAAATCAAGATATGAATACAATTTCGGACTAATGAAGGTCCCGTCCGGGACCCTAACAAAAGCCCTCTCTGCATTATTCCTCGTAATATCTACAGCGCATAGATAGACATAGATAAAGGGATAAGCCTCTTCTTATCTCGATAAGTGGCTGGAAATAACAAGCCTTCGTATGGCTTTGCGTTAATCGAAACTTCAGTCACATCGCCAAAACGGATAATCATATATTTGTCTATTCTTTTCTTATTTGAGTTAGCAAATATTATGAATTGTGATATACTGTGCCTGTAGTATATTCTATGATATTCCATTCTATTAATTTTAATACATTTAAAGTAGAAAAGATCATAAATTTGTCTGACTTGGAAACTTATAGGGGTCTATAACCATTGATGTTGGAATCCCCCATTATAACCAACGGGGTTCTTGGTCAAGAAAATTTTGCCTTTTAATTCAACAGAAGCGCGAGAGCCACATAGTCACACTAGTGATGACTAGTGGCTCAGCTCTTTAAATGAGAATAAAAAAAAGTCTTTTTAATAGTAACTTTACCTACAGAATTTTGGGAAATTGAAGAATACAGTGTACTTATATTGTTGGGAGTTTGAACCCCTAAACCTTTCCCTTGCCAACAGCCTTGTCTACTATTATATTATTAGTCTGTCTTGCTTGAAACTTTGGAATTATTTTGATTCTTACGCATCTTTGGGCCGAAAGCCATCAAGTGACCTAATCAAGTAAGAAATTGGTTACCCAAAGTGCGTCCCTTTTACCCAAAGCTGTTTGTAGAGATACCTAACCTTCCTATAGTGTGACATAAATGTCCAGCCATGCATGAAATTTGTGAGAGTTTCTAAATTATTATTAAATAACTAAAGTCTGCCTTCTACAGCTTGACATAAATGAATTACGCAAAGGAAAGTCAACCGGCCAAGTGTGAGTCAGACTCACGCACCGAGGGTTTCGTACTACAGTCGTATTTTTTCGACATTTTGCATGTTTTTTTTTTTTTTAAAGAATATATAGACGTGTTAAATGACTAATATTCCCCTTTCCTCTCCAACTAAGCGTCAGGCTTGTGCTAGGAGTAGGTACGACGATAGTGCAACGGGCGGGGTTTGAACGCGTCGACCTTTCGGTTTTCAGTCCACACCTTTACCGGTTGAGCTATTGAGGCTTAAATCTAATATATGATATCTCACTCCGTATAGTAATCTTACTTAAATATGGAAATACTAATAATTTGTTCACGAATAATTTTTTTTTTGTGATGTACCACTAACCACAAACTTACGGTTTTCGAATTTTCCCTTGCCTGTGCTATAAAACCTATCTACTTACCTGCCAAATTTCATGGTTCTAGGTCAACGAGAAGTACTCTGTAGGTTTCTTGACAGACACGACAGACAGACAGACAGACGGACACACAGACCGACAGACATACAGAAAACATGCCTCCTATAAGGGTTCCTTTCTTCCTTTTGAGGTTGGGAACCCTAAAAGTGTCTCTGTTTATTTATTTGCTACTTCTTTACGCCAAAACTACTTAACCGATTTTAGTGAAAACTGAAACAGGAGTTGGCTTATTTTCAATATTTTATCTGATGAAAAAGTAGGGTTCGAATAAAACTTTTAATTTGTAAATAGATATCACTTCGGTTATCACTATTATCGAGACTTATTTATTAATTAACATCATGATCATGGATCACGGATCATTTTACCTTCGACGACCTCCCTGGCGCAGTGGTAAGCGCTGTGGTCTTATGAGTGGGAGGTCCCAGGTTCGATTCCTGGCAGGGATTTGTAATTTTATAATTTCTAAATTTCTAGTGGCTAGTTACCACCCTACCGGCAAAGCCGTGCCGCTAACCGATTTAGCGTTCCGATACGATGCCGTGTAGAAACCAAAGGTGGGTTTAAAAAAATATGCCATACTCCTTCCAGGTTAGCCCGCTCCCACCTTAGACTTCATCGTCACTTACCATCAGGTGAGATTGCACTTAAGGGCTAACTTGTATCTGAATAAAAAAAACCTAGGCAATGTGAGATCGAGGCGCTAATTAAACCTAACCTAACAGCAAAACTTATACCTAATAAGTTCATTGTTTTAAATCATTTTATTCCGTTCATAGTTGTTCATTGATCACGTACTCAAGTTCAGAACGAACAAGAACTTAGACTTTTATTGTATACGTGATGCATTATGCTCTAGTTAGAAATACGCTAAGTTTTCTTATGAGAACTTAAAAGTTTTCACTCACTGCGCTAAAGCTCCGGTTTCGTAGGATAGCGAAGTCATCAAATATAGTGACTGCTTTGTGAAGGCATCGCTAACTTAAGTCGCTCTCATTTAAGAATGCATCGTCGTTTTCCACCAGGCGATATCCTAATCAAGGACTAACTTGACATCGAATAAAACAAATTTAAAGTGAAAAAGCTTATGTAGGTACTTACAGTCAAAGGCCAAAACTCGTTTAGCACCTTAATGATGCTAGCATACCCGCACGACACCCGCGATTTCCCGCATTGGGCAAGCGCGAGGGCTGTGCGGATGTGTGGGGCGTTCTGCCCCGCATGCCTTCTTGACCTATCACGTACTATACTAATCGGCCCCGTTGGAGCCGATTCTCTTGTACACAATCTCTAAACTAAATTAAATTCTCTAAATAATGGTAATAATATGGTCTAAATCTAGTGCTATCCTTTTCCGCAAGCAACATTATGAAAGGGATAGCAATAGATTTAGACCTGCCATTTTACTTCAGTTTAGAGATTGTGTACAACAAAATTAGCCACAATATGTGTCTGCCAAATTTCAATTTAATCGGACAAAAGGAATTAGCTGAGAAATCAGTTATCTTCCAATTTTAACGGAATGACAACACGAATAAAGCAACCTAATAAAAAAGCTTTTAAAACACTTTTGTCCTCATGGGTGGGAAGCTTTTCACAGCTTCGTGCATAACTTTCAACAGCTCTATACTGCTAGTTCTTATCTCATCAATACAGTCTGAACTAGTCCGACACCTCCATCAATTCTCCAACGTTCAAGATGAATGTACCGCCGCTCGTTCTCACAGGATATTCTATTATGAAGTTGTCAGAACTTTCGCAATAATCGGCATCGGCGGTATCTGTTGGTTCTGTTTGATTCACTTCGATTAATATACGATCAATAAATTTTATACAGAAATGACTGATAGCACAGACCAGGCGAGTATGTCTCTATACTTATACAAAACATATTGGTATTTATATTTTATACCAAAAAGATATTTCTTACAAAATATATTATATTTAATACAGTTTCCTGTTCGCCATTTGAGACTTGTGTATGAACTATGAACCACGCCTTAGATCGCATCGTAAGCTCTTAGAAAGATATCTATGTTGATGGATGAATTGAGTAGAGCACGAAAACAGTTCTATCTCAATTATTACAGTGTCATAAAACTCAAGCTACAAACAATTTGTATGATAAACTGCTCGCTGCATCCACCGGTTATGATGATGGTGGTGGTATTGACTATGTATATTTTTATTTATTTATATTATTTCCACAAAAAGAACAATTTACAATGTTGGTTTCTTCGTGCTCGTAAGCGCTTGGCGGCGTGTCTGAGCACTGCACATTCCTCTGTCATTAACTTAACAAAGTATGCGGTTAGTTGTAGTACCTATGTAGTTAACAATAAGAATACATGCATATATAAAATTATATTACATGCGTAGATACTCAGACAATACTATGATGTTAGTGTATTTATATAGGCTAGTTAGAAAACTAATGTTGATCCTCGGAGATCCTCAGATAATACACTTCGTATACTGGTTTGTTAAAGTAATCAGCAGAACCTGAAAGGTCTTGCTACAATTGTGAGGTCGAAATTGTCTCCTCTAAGAAGTTCGAGTGGCGCAAAGCGACCAATTATAATTATGCGGTTGTCTCCGCCCGCCGCTCCATTAATTATAACTCTGCGGACACGATTAATTAGAGATCCTAGTTTTATTACTAGTTGTTAGCGAAAAATAGTAAAAGTAGTTTCAATTTGTCTGGTGAGTAATTAGTAACTCTGAATCACACAGTACCATTTTTATTTTAACGTTGAGCAGACTAATTATCGCATCCAACCGTTTGGTAGAGAATTTCAGTATTTGATATTTTTTCAACAAAGGGAACGAAGAATTCTAAAATATTATGGTCGAATTATTATGCCTTAAGCCAAGGAGCATTAATACTTAGTTGGACTGACAAAAGTTTATACGGGAAAACACATAACCTTCGTTTGGGCTTCGCTGCAGTCGGCCAAAAAAGATCACGGAATGTTTTTATTACTGGGTACTTTTTAGGGATGGTTTATGCTAGACCGTGCCGGGCCCAAGCCGTGCCGTGTCCGGTAGGTAGTACAATGCGTAGTTTTTATCTTGGTAAGTCAAGGAGTTGCCACGGGATTTTTAAAAGCCAAATCCACAGGGACGTAGTCGCGGGCGTCATCTATCAGTTTGATAGTTTTGGTCGTAATTTTTTCGAAGCGTCGAACTTTTGACGATACTAATAATGAATTCTTCACGTCGGGGTTTTGTGATATGAAAAAAATTATGTTAGGTGGGTTGTTTCAAAATAACTTATTTGTAACTATTTATATTAATAGCTGTTATTAATTAAAGTACCTAATAAAATTCAAAAGAGATTTTTATTTCTAAACAAAGAACACATCGTTATTAGAAGACGGATCTAAATTAAAACTTCCATATCGATACCTCTGGGCTCAAAGGTCGTAAAGGACATAACGCTACTTTTCAGGAGAAGCAAAAAACTAAAAAAATAAAATTCTTTTTTCTCTAGCACCTTCGTTTCTTTAGCTATTTAAATGAAACCTAGGAAGAAAGTGCTTAGAATTTATAGTGTTTTCTAAGGCAGTGTTCAAAAATTGCGCTAGTGCTGTATTTACTGAAATAGATTTCCTTTACGACCATAAATTTGAAAATAAATGTCCTTTACACCCTACAAATTATCGTTCTATGATATTACCTAAGGGCGTAAATCTACTTTACTGCACAAAACTGAATAAAATAAGGAAATAACCGACATGTGTAATAATTTTTAGGTTCTTAAGGGTCACCCGCTAATGTATTCTGTAAGGATAAAATAATAATTACAGTTAAGTATTAAACGCATTATGTAATTTTGTATGTAATTATGCATAAACTATTATATTTTCTCTAAAACTAATAATGAAATAACATAATTGTTCAAATAAAACGTATTTTTTCTAATCAAACCGAGATCATTTATTTGGATTTGAACACGAAGCCTTACAATAAATCTTATAAATTAATATTTTGGTAACTAATTATTTTTTTATCCACTCTCTTCTTTAATGTTATAATTAGTTTCACTTCTTTCGTAAATCAACTTAATAAACATAAGATGATTTATTTATTCATCTTCCTTCTCACTTTCTTCATCATCCTCTTTATCTGTTTCGTTCAAGGTTTCAAGTAGCTCATAATCGCATGGAAGTTCACTGTATTCGTTATCAAATCTTTTAAGTGTTGTTCCATTTCCACACTAGCTTATCAGGTAAATATAAAGGTAAATATATTTAACTAAAGATTTTAAGCTTATTTCGTCATTTAACGACATATTTTAATGTATTTAACGGGTACGGGTACGGGTACGGGAAAGACACATGGCCTACCTACCTTTTGTAAAAGGAGTAACTGATAAAATAGGTACATTGTTAAAAAAACAATACAACATTAAGATCGTGTTTACTCCCTTACAAAAGATTGTCCATTTGATGCTATCAACGAAGGATCGTCTGCCATACCAATGTCCGGCTGTGTATAAGATCGACTGCAGCTGTGGGAGCTCCTATATTGGTCAAACGAAGAGACCCACAGCAACTCGGGTATTAGAACATTTCAAAGCGGTGCGAAACAACGATCCTCAGAAGTCTGCGATCGCGGAGCATATTCTACAGCCAGGCACAAAACATTGGATTGAACTCCACAATCCTCGAGTTCTTTCCATAGACCTCCACTATATACCTAGACTAGTGCGCGAAGCGATTGAAATTCGCAAACACCAGAATTTCAATCGTGAGGATGGTTTTAAACTAGCAAGTAGGTATGTGGAATCCAGTGGTAGAATTATGCAAATCAAGACAGCATCGAACGACATCGAAAGTTAATAGTGACGCTGTGAGTGTATTTTGCCGGACAGCTCGTGAAGTTCCAGCGAAAAGAACAAGAAAGAGGGTAGTTCGCTACTGCCCTTGACAACTCGAACTTCATCTCTCGCAGTACCGCAGTCCCGTTGTAACCACGACCCGTGCAATTGGGTTGAAATGTCGACAAATAAAAACAAAAATTAATTGTGGTATGTTCCCGTTATATACATTAAAATATACAGTATTCATATAATCTTTCTTATTACAATTTACTTACTTTAATTCTAAGAACAATAAAGTACTTGCTTGTACTAGGTATCTTAACCATTAGAAAAAAGTCATTTATATTAAATAAAAAATGCCCAAAAGTAATTATACTTCTTTTTTCTATGTTCATCTTACAGGAATTCTGAGACCAATCATGTAAATTCCTATAAATATCCTTATTTACTGCTAAAATATTTCTACTATTTACTTCTGTGAGATGTGCAAATTTGTTTGGTGTACTAGTACTATCATAGATATAATTTTGAAATTAAAAGTTTGAAATCACTGGAAAACTCGAATAAACCCTCCAAAATTATATGTTCTATCGAAGCAGGCGTTACTTTGCGGAAGTCCATGATATACAATGAACCAAAAGCTTAATGTAGACCTTAATGAAGGTTTTAAAATTGATGATAAAATTGATGCTGAGCCAGCACCTACATTAGATAACAGTGAAAGATGTTAATATGTTGGCCAATCTGAAGTATTTGTAATAAACGCTTTTTGTAGTCGAGCGAGTAGTGTACATTTAAAGATACATAATATGTAAAAATGACATCATAAAACCATTGGAATTGTTTTATAATATTGACATTTATCGATATAAAATATTGTTGTTCATATAATTTTGTATGGTTATTTCAAAAATTTGACAAGAATAGTATTAAAAATCAATATTTTTTACTTCGCGCAGACACCGACATGCAGTTTATCAATTTCAGGTTCTGCTGAAAATATGATGTTTCAAATAACGCATTTATATTTTTTTTGTAATTTAGTAGTGTATGAACTAATACAATATTAAAAAAATAAAATTAAAAAAGGTTTCGTGTAGTGTCAGGATTTTCTGAAAGTGTGTTGTGCATTACAATGCACACTGCCAAGAATAGGGTTAATCAAGTTAGGTAGTATATTCTAGGACTTATGGGACTATTCCTCATCTACTTTTGTTTATTTACGCCCTTAAGGGCGCAAATGAAAGCGCATTATTAAAATGAAACTAGGTAGTAAAGAACACTTTAATTTTTTTATTTTAAATTGTAAGGGTGTACAAGACAATTTGTAAACGTGATGTCCTTTACGTCCAAAATTTTGAGGTGTTATATTAACCATCTAAGGTGGTATAAGACAATTGATAATTTATTTGTATGTTACGCCCAAAGGTTTTTTTTATACTTTGGTTTACTACCAAAAGGAGTAGACTCTGGTAACCAAGTGTTACTTACACCCATATTTTCACGGTAAACTTTGTTTAACGTGCCAAATTATGTGGGTCGTAAAGGCATTTTTTTTACGAATTTCGTGAAACGGAATATACAGATCGATAGAGAATTAAAAACTGAGTAAAGCAGTGTCAAAAAGTCATTTTCGACCAAATGTCCTTTACGACCTTTGAGCCCAGAGGTATCGATATGACTGCGCAAAAGTGCTGCCAGACTGCCCATTGCCGCCACCGTAGGTACACTTCGTAATAAAGCTTATTTCCACGACACTGTAACGTCACGTTATTTTTGCGATTCTCGATTGCGATATAGCCAATGACGGTTTAGAATAATTAGTAAACTGTTTTGATCCTGTCATGTTTCTTGTTTATACCACAGTAGGATAAAAACGATATAGCGTCACTTCAGAGTTTCATATTTTCCATTACAATATGAATTAAAAAATACCGAAGTCGATAAAACGAAAAACTGCATTGTTTAAAACATTAGATTCTTGGATCAAACTCGAAAGATAAAAAAAATAGGTATCTATTATAATTGAAAATATGTTGAGAGGAATCCACATAGATTGATCGAATTGTGGTCGTCATCGTCAACCAATGAACGTTCTTCTTGGTTGACAATGCCTCATCGTTGGGACTTCCACAGGCCACGATCTTGAGATGCCTGAATCCAACAAAAATGATACGTTGTAATTTTCATTGTATTTTAACAAAACATGATAACTGTAAGTCAATAAATAAAATTATCACCTACAATCTAATAAGACGTGTCAGTTTTCCACGTTTGCTACGATAAATGAACAAAATCTTGGCTTTGCTTTAAACTTAAAACGTATATACAAATAAAAATGGCCTACTGTATATGTAGTCTTACTTTAATTAATGTCATTAAGGAGCTTGTCATGTCATTCGTAATGTCGTAGGAGCCGAGAGGACTCCAATGGACACAGATGCTATCGGAACTTGGTTTTGTGTCTCGATTTTCTTTTAGTCCTTTGTTCGGAAAGCCATCAGGCGGCCAAATCAAGTAAGAAATTGCTGATCCCGGACCTCGGTCTTTTTGCGAAATGCACCAATATCGTGATGAAAATGCTTTCTCGTTTGGAAAACTAGTACAAGTATATATTATAAATCCCTGTGCTGTTTGAATTTTCCAGAGATTATGCAGATTTAATCAAGAAACTTTTTCATCGCGATAGATGCAGCTGACTTCGTTGCACTTGTGTTGTTGTCTGGTGATAATATGAGATATTTACACGTTATTTATTAGGTTAGAGAACTTGTCTGACAATCATTGTTGAGTTATGAATGCATGGTCATTGGTCCCGCTATCCGTAAGCGGTCGCGTTATACGCGAGCCGTCGGCACCGCGCGACCTTCACAACACGGCCGTATACTCCTGAGTCCTGAGGCGCCCGCGGCTGTCCTAAATACAAGCAGTCAGTCAGTCAGATTTACTTTTTATATATTTTTAGAAATCCGACTCAAAAAGTTAAAATAGCGCGTGAGGAGTTAATATTTACGCGTTACGCACTTTTTGACGCCCACGAGCGTGCTGTAATTATGCAGGCAACATAAACCGCAAGAATAAACACCATGAATATTAAATGTCAACGCTATAGTATCACGTTAGTTCAGTCTCTAGTGGTTACGACAGTCAGTGTACAGAATCGATAATATAATAGATGAAGCTAATGTAATTTAGGTTTGATGGCTAGGCAATATTAACACAATAGAATCATAATGGAATAGTAAACGCGTTCAATAACCATGAAATTCGTGATTATAGGGCCCCAAGCTGCTATTTTCATGCATCTAAAGGTGTGTTTGTGTTATTCAGTCTACAGTCTATGTGTTTGTTTGTGTGTTATAGAAAATAGGGAACGTTACAGAGGTAATGACGTCTATTAAGAAGAGTAAGCTATAGAATATTTTGGACACGTGTTGCGTAATAGTAGGAAGAACAGTAGCCGGCAAGAAATATTGTACATCGTCCTTTAGATTATGATTTCGGCTTTATAGAGCGTTGTCATGAAATTTGGCAAGCAGGTATTTCAACAGATCTTCAGCAAATACTTCACGCGGACGAAGTCGCGGGCATAAGCTCATTTCAAAGTCATAGTCAAAGGGTTAATGGTTTATTCAAAATAGGTACCTAATAAATTACACTTTTTGATAGTCAGTTGATGGATTTTTAAGATTATGATACCTACAGTGGTGATAATTTTTACGCTAACTAACTAAAGCTACGAGGGTTCCAAATGCGCTCAGGTTTTATCACACTACGATTCTTTAATCACAGTTTACTTATAAGTCCCGCAAATTGCTAATGCGCGTGGCCGTCATTTTAGTTACGTCAGCACTAGACTGAATTTTCAAGCTGATGGTATATTTTTACTTTAATATACGTCAAATGACGTCAAAATGACGTCATTTCGATGTTAATGAGACATATTTCCAGCGTAATAGCAATTTGCGGGACTTATAGAGAATGGTATTTACAAGCTAGAAATTGCAAAATATCCATTAAAGTAAGGGAAGGAAAAATAATATAACAACACAAAGAATTTAATATCAACCCTGGCACGCGGCAATCTTGTAACAATTTGTATTCCTTGCTACAACATTCCGATTAAGGGCCAAAGGTCTTTCTGTAAGTACTTAGTAACTATAGTCCGCGACAGGTCGAGATGACAGGGCATGAGACGGGGGGAAGCCCCGCACACCCGAACGTCACACGCGCTCGCTCGCACCGGATTAGCTCGGGTGCTCGGGAAAACCCCGCACACCCGTAGTGCGGGGTGTTCCCTCCCCGATTGCCATCTTAACCTGTCGCGTATTATATTACTTACTTAGGTTATTGTATTACTAGATGATACCCGCGACTTCGTCCGTGCAAGTTTCGGTATTTGAAACATCCCGTGGGAGCTCTTTAATTTTCCGGGGTAAAAAGTAGCCTATATCCCACTCCGGGATGCAAGCTCTCTGTACCAAATATGTAGATGATGCCCGTGAGTGGACGTGGATTTAGGAATTTTAAAAATTCCGTGGGAACCGTTTGATTCGGGTCAAAAATTAGGCTATGTAATGCAATGTAAAAATATTACAAAATAAACAAATTAAAATATTTACATGAATAACTAGGTAATCACAACAATAATTATTAATATTTACAAAAAAATATATATCTATTATCTACCTATCGTATCGTGCAAGTGTTATTTACAGGCATGTTGCCTAAGGCTGCCTGTCCACTGGTGCGGAGCTTTCTTTCTTTCTTACCTAAGTAGTCGTCGTCGTTGAGCTAAATACTTGTCATAAATCTTAGCAATTGTAATTTTCTTTTGGAATGCCAAAATTCATTTGTAGAATTTGTTCATTTCTCGCCTTTAGTTCATTCTATAATTTCCCTTGAGCCCTTCCCACGTTGGTTTGTTAAAGGTATCGAACTTAAAGAGAACCACTTTTTCCTTAGATGAATTATTCTATCATCTAAGACACTTTTTCATTGGTATTAATAAAATAGCTGATAATATTTCTTCGCGGTGAGTTTCTTATATTTCCCAAGTCTGTCATTTTATAAAAATAATTCGTTTCTTCAGAGAGCCAACTTACCTTCCTATATTGATTTAAAAATAATTACTTTATTTAATTACTCCGATACTCCGTGAGCAGGTTTTGTACAAAGGGTTGCTCCCTGAATCATCATGATCAAAATTTCCAGCGATCAGCGATATGAATATCTACAGCATTATAAGAGCTTTCAAAGTGGCCCGTAAAATAAAAACAAAACAGGTCATCTATTTCAAATTAGTCTTTAGATTTCTTGTTTACATGGATGGACCAGTGATGTGGTTATCTCACATGGACCTATGACATGGACGATGTCATTTTGTTAGTGATCTGTCAAGCTCATCTACCTACCAATCTGTCACCTACTATTATATACTCAGAATAAATACCTGATTCTGTATCAATAAAAATGTCACACAATGAAAAAAACTAAACGAATATTCATAACCGAAGTTGAAGCCGCATACAATAGGCGGATGTTTCAAACTGTGCTTTCATCTAGCGAAGGAAAACCGTAAAAAGTGGTAAAAAACGAATTTTATTTGACCGCTTCTGAAAGTCCTCGGATATGAAAAAGTTGTAAAATGTTCCAACTTTTGTTGAACTGAATGTGAAAACTGGGAGTCACGTCCTTTTCATTTCATTTAATAATTCGATGCTGAATTTTTGTTTGAAACGAGTTCTGCATTTTAATTTTTATAGCTGTAAAAATATACTTAATATATTTTTATTTATTTAATGTTAATTGTAATCAATCCTTCATAAAAAAAACACGCACGCACCTCTAACTTTCGGAGTTATGTGCGTTTCGAGCAAATATCTGTCTAGGTTAACGTGTATATAGGTTTTGATTCCCCTAGTCTTGACAGACACAACAGACAGACAACAAAGTGATCTTTTCCTTTCGAGGTACGGAATCCTAATTAACTTGCTGCGAGTGTTAAATATAACACAGTGCGAGTTGCCAGAGCTAACTTCTGATTTTACTGCCATACACATTTGGCGTAAGTATCCCTGGCAACTTTATTTCCTTCTTCGTAAATGACGAAATAGCGCGCGAAGCAGGAAAAAGATTATGTGTATGGCTTGGACGATTTAGATCGTCCAAGGTGTATGGCAACACACCCCTAATCGTTTCTGAACCTCTTTCTATTCCTAACGAGGTTCTACGCTAAAAAGAAAACTTGCATTCAATCTTCTAGACTGAGCTGTTCGTTGATATATTATCGATTTCAATTTATTTATTTCAACAAAAATGAAGGTACTTACTTTGAAACTCCTTAAAAACTAGGCAAAACGATAATAATTGATACCACCCGCCTGTAGCACTCAGGGATCTAGCGTAGCTATCAGTGAAATTTCAGTGAATTTTCAGATTCAGATCATTATTTTTGGAGATTATCCCATACACACCAACTCACAAACTAACATTTACCTGTGTATAATATTCGTACATCTATTTAACGCTCAAGTTAAAGCTACATTTTGATAAACGAATGCTCAAACAAACGCAAAATCAGACTTTGTTTTATACTGTTACTGTTATAGATACCTAGATATAAAAGTAAACTTTTTGTAACTATAATCTCAACACGGAATCTATATACTTTCTTTGAAAATCGATATAGAATTTTTACATCGATGGGTTTGAAGAACCCTTTAAGTCTGAAATAAAAAACAAAAATCTGATCAATGCCCTCATTGTCTGCGGCCAGTTGATATAAAAGCCTACTTCAAAAGAGTTTAAAGCCGTCAGTCCACTTCGCCGGCCCATTAGCTCCATGTTGAGCGGTGAAACGGCAAAAGAGATTAAACCGTGCACACTCATCGTTTTTCGTTGCGGCCGTTTCCTCTTTTTAACCGACTTCCAAAAAGGAGGAGGTTCTCAATTCGTCGGAACACAACAGTTCGATAATTTTATCATCCTATAAAGCCCTGAAATACATAGATTTAAAAATAAAAGTGAAGGGCAAACTGATTTTCTTGAAAACTAAAAAACTATTTATTAATTTTACCATGACTACTGTATTATACATGGA
Organism: Maniola hyperantus; assembly: GCF_902806685.2. Classification (NCBI taxonomy): domain Eukaryota; kingdom Metazoa; phylum Arthropoda; class Insecta; order Lepidoptera; family Nymphalidae; genus Maniola; species Maniola hyperantus. Next base: position 10,127,911 of record NC_048545.1, on the reverse strand, counting down.
TGAATGAATGAATGAATGAAGGATATCTGGCGTGTGATACTGACGATAAAAAAATAAAAGAAAGAATAAACCACTCTAAAACCATCTTCTCATTATTGCCTTTCTAATGAAACTGGTATGGGACACATCCGTTGGATGGTTTCAAAGTCTATAAAGATCACAGGTATAAAACATTTTTTGTGAATTATATTTAAGATTCTTTAAAAATACATATTATTATAGCATATTATTATCATAGACTAACTACCACAGCGCCACATCTACTGTTTATAAAATATAACTCCATACTTGGTCTATATAAAGAAGACAATATGTCTTCCCGCCTAGTTACTTCTGAATAAAATGTGCTCTAGAAAAGAAAAATAAAAAGTCTACAGGATATCATCGCATAATACTTTTGGGATTATTTCACTTTTTTCGTTGTCAAGTGCCTCTACAAACACAGGATTTGTATCTGAGACGAATCTTCATTTCGAAACCCTAATTCAACTGAGGCTGCGTCTCTCTTTACGACTGGCGTGCCCTTTGGGAAATATAAAACCGACCGCGTACATTCTAGTTAGAAACAGTTCTAACGAATTTAGAGACAGGCTCAAAAGATGCGATTATATCTGAAGAATTATCAAGATCAAGCAATAAAATCCTTAGAAAAAAATCAAAAAAAAATCTTTCAAAAACATAATATCGTGATGGAAAAATTTGGGTTAGCATTAATTAATTTTCTCTTACAACTGGTACCTGATTTGTTTTACAAGTCAAGCCAAATCTTGTATTCATTTATACCTTTTTTTGCAGGCGCTTATTATGGTGCTCTTAAGTCTTGAGACCAATGGTTTGGAAAGCTAGTTCAATACTGAAAAGGGCAAGTAGTTAATTCTTTAAACATTTTGTAACTTAAATTCTATACAAGGAGCTATAAACTATAATGCGCCAAAACAGTTAAATCTGTATGATACGCGAAGTGTACTGCAGTGCCCGTTCTTCCACTACTAATGAACCAGGAAAAGCAAGCAATACGTACCACCAATTACACACAACACCTTCTAGACCACACTCAACGTACGTTTATCTACGTCATCAGTCATCACCGGAGATTTCTCAGGAAATGTACAATAGTGCAAAGTGACTTTCATGAACACGAGTGCTATCATGGACTTTCGCAAAGTTCCACCTGCTTCTATCCAATACTTACCTACATTCAATCTGATTCATAAGACAGTGAAAACAAAAAAAAAATATTTTTTCAACCTTAATAACGACATTTACACGCCACGTGAAATTACTTCCTAAAACTGTAACATCCTCAACAGAAAATAAAATTGGGTACAAAATTCAAAGGCTTCGCGAATATTCACTGCAATTTTTATGTTCGTAGCAGGTCATGTACTTACAAAGTATGTTATTAGTGCGCTTGGCTGAACGAGAAAATATCTTGCGAGATACGCTCAGCACTTGAATCACTTTTTATATCCCAGGTCATGCTAGTGTTTTATCTAAAGGGAATTCACATCAAAAACTACGTGATATGATTTCAAGATGATTTAGATTAACTACTGCAGGTTTTAGTAGGTACGACCTACCAAAGCCTTTCTTAAATAAATGTCGAGAAAATTGAACGTCAAAAAGTGTGTCTAACAAAACGTCCAAGCCGAGAGAAAAATAACAAACAGCGCAACAGAAAGTTAAATAGGTATTTTGTTTTCGTTTATTTTGAGAGAACACACTTCAACGAAGTCATCTCCTTCACAAACTTGTTATTCGTGTCATACACTGTACCTTTGTTCTTGTTCCCCTAATAATTGCCCCGAGCGGATTCACCTCCGAAAAGGAAAATGTTGAACTTAGATAACATTAGACGCTTCCACGTCATTAACTCTGGACAGAAGTCACCTTCGGGACATAATAACATTAGCTCTACAAAAACGTTCGCTAAATATTTGAGCGTCTTTCTAGGGAATATTTAAGTCAAACAAGTTTCGAGTTACCTACAATAATTGTAACTTTTCTAAGTATTTATTTCGATAATTTCTCGTAACATCTTCCAAATCTTATTTACTATTAATTTGTAGCGGTCCGCTGCAATACTACAAGGAATCAGATGAGAATATGAGTAAAAGAAGTGCCATCAGAATTTAGAATGTTCAATAAGTCTGTTGGGTCAGCAGGCATCATATTTTTTATTCATCAGTTCAAATTCAAAACACATTTTTGTTTGCGTTGATTTTGTCTATGTACCTACCTAATTTTACAAAAACTAATAAATATATATCGTTCAATCATTTATTAACTCAAACGAGTAAGATATCATTTTGTTAGCAAGTACCACAGAGAAATTTTTATAGTAAAAATTAAAAAAAACGCATATTATCTATTAATTATTGTTGAAATGAAATAAAAATCATGAATGAGTTATCATTTGTGCCCGTGACTACGTCCGCGTGGACTGCACTAATCTCAAACCCCTATTTTAAATTTCAAAAACCTTTCTTAGCGGATGTCATAATAGCTGTCTACATGCCAAATTTCAGCTGATCCGTCCAGTGGTTTGAGTTGTGTGGTGATAGATCAGTCAGTCAGTCAGCTTTTCTTTTAATAATAATAGAGACTTCTCACAAAGTTAGGCTAATACAGGTAGGATGGCTAAAATGGTTAGATTGCACGTATATTCTTCTGCTCCGTCGTAATATTCTTGGCAGAGTGGCTGTGGTCATCACGAAGTGACGTTTTCACGAAGTGATGTTTTACGCCTCAAGAGCATTCGCCACTTGTCGCCTTCTGGCTGATAGTCTGGTACATTCGTGCACGAGACCACCCACAGCGGACTTAATCTGGTCGGGCCATCGCTTAAGTGACCTTCCTCGCCCTCTGATACCTTCCACCTTGCCATGCACTACAAGACGCTCAATGGAGTCACTCTAATGCCGGGAGACATATCCGAAGAACATGCGACTTTGCACTAGCGCCAAAAGACGTTGTTTAATGCCCAGTTCTTGGAGTATCGAGACGTCATTGGTGCGAAATTCGTTCAATGAGACTCTTCGCCTCCAGCACGACATCTCCAGAGCGTCAATCTTCTTCTCAATCAGTCGCAGAGTTCACATCTTCGCAGCGTATAAAAATTAGAAAAACAAATGTCCAAACAAGCCGGATCTTCGTAGCTTTTGTGATGTTTCTTTCTGTTTTTCCATATTTTCCTCAGCCTTTCCATTGCAGTTCTTGCTATCGCCATAGTCGCTTCACTTCTTTTACACAACCATCATTGTTCGAGATTAAAGCACCAAGAAATGCAGGATAGGACAACCTCCCAGTTCAGAGTTTGAGTAACTTCGGGCGATTTATTGTTGGTGCGGTCTACAACCATCGTCATAGATTTACTGCGGTTTATTTTTAATCTGAACTCTTAAGACTAACACACTTCATTTTGAGAAGTAGCTCTTCCATATGACGAGCACTGGTGCAAACAAGGTAGTATCATCGGTGTAGTGCGATATCTTATACTTGGTAAGTGCGTATCGCAAATTTCGTTTATAAATTCGCTACAACTACGTTAAACGCTTAAAGTCATCGTCTTTTTATAGTTGCATCTGCTGTTGGACACAGGCCTCTTCTATCTTAAACTTTTTGCATTCATTTGATGGTAGCCACTCTCTGAATGTCATCGCTCCACACACAGGGGGTGCTCCATACTCGTATAGGGCGTCCCGATATACGTTTTCCAAGTTTCCAAGTCGCCACTGGGGAGCTTACGATTTCAGCAGCTATCAACAGTCTTTGGTTGAGCAGTTTTCTGACAAGCCCACTGCTACTTCATTGTGCTAGCCTCAAGAGCCATATTATCTATTATATGTGCTTTAGTTCTATGGCGAATTACTTCTTTTCGAACTTTTCTCTTCAAATGCTTCGAGCGATTTGGAATTTGTGGACTAGCCTGGCTGTCAGTGTCCATGTTTCGGCACCGTAAGTCATAACCGATATGATGCACTGACTGACTTTTGGGGTATAGGTGACGAAAAGACCTAATAGACGTATATTTCTTAATGTTAGAATAACTCAAGGAATATCTGTGCTAAGTTTTACTCTAAGGTGGTAAGGGTCAAAGCTTAATAAAAAAAATTAAGTGGCGGCAGCTAGAAATCATAGTTTGTCTCCTGATATTTATTCTCTCTTCATTGTTGGAAATAGTAAATTAATTTACAAATCACACAACGAGCTGATCTAATCTGCTTTAAAGCACAGTGTTGCCTTTGTAATATTACCTACTTATCTACCATTAAATTAGATTAAGTTGCCATATTCATACCAAAACAAAATTACCACTCAAAAAGTAGTTATTTTGGGAAAAATTGAATTGAATTTAGAAAAACTAGCGAATCACAATAATGTAACTAGGTATCACTGACTTTAAAAAATAATTTTTTTCAAGAAATTTATTAAACAACACAGATTCAAAGGACATGTTTTCTTAGATGTTGTAAATATTGATTTATATCAACAAGGGACCAAGTAATGTGAGTCTTTGTAAAAATATAGAACTATGACATATTTTTATTGCAAACAAGAACCAACCCGCATGGTTCTGCATAATTGATTTATAAAAAGGGACCGTGTGGTATGGGTCTTTATGAAAAAAATAAAAATTCAATGATTTCTTAGATTGTCAGGTTACCATGGGACATGGATCTTGTTAGTTTATTGAACAACTGTTAAAATGTGGACTGATAACTTTGTCATAGAAATGTTTTACTATGTTAGAATTGTCAGATCATTTTGATTTTTACAGGGTTGATAGAAGGTGCATTTTAAAAGCTTTCTGTATACTTATCTCAATTTTGGCATGTGTGTGGATTGGTTCCATGTTGCATAAGTAGGTCCAAATTATGGCAATGTAACAAGGAACCAACCCACACACAGGTAATTTTCTACAAGGAACCATGACTTCTTTTTTATATTATTATTAAAACTGTTAATATTTTTCATCAATATTATATTTGTATAGATAGTATAAACTATTTCCTACAATATTGTGAATAAACTTTATTCAAAATAACAAACATATCAAACGTACACAAAATTTTCACTTAAACGGCTTTTTCTCAAAACTATCATCGTGTGGGTTGATTCCATGTCGCATAAGTAGGTCCAATTGAACCTCGGTCTGTGGCAGGTACCTAGTACCTAGCAGTTTTAGTACGAGCAACTATTATAATATTCTGTGATACCGGTGGGAAACAAAATCAACGTATAAACTCTTGAACTTATTCTGTGGTACGGGCGAAAAACCAATCATCGTGATTTTATAGACTCTTCCTTGAACTTCGATCCTTTTAAAAAAATATTTAAATTTACATCTTGTTAGCTAGGTATGTTGACTTGTTGAAATATGTCTTATAGTATGCTGTTTGGAAGCATTGTTTTATTTTAACCTAGAGCCTAGAGAAGCTATTCATAGGAACAATGGAGTAACACAAAACTATGGAGCTGAAAGAAAATGAAAAGTACATTTGAAAAACGGCGTATATTTTACACAAACAATGATATTTCAGGCGACAAAAGCCCTCGGGGTTACGGCCAACGAACAAAAAAATACATCAAATTACATTTTATAACTCTCTTCGAAATGTTAGGTGTCCCTAGAGCTCAGCCATTGTTCTCATGAAAATATATTTCTTTTATTTGTCACGCATTTTTATCTATACAATAATGTCAGCTTTCACGTCATTGTTTATCAAAATAAGGAAATTGCTTTTCAGTCGGATTACTTTAGGATTAGGAATCAACTTGGGAAACTTGGTTTTATTGGTTTGATATTCAAAGTAAAAATATTTGTTGTTGTAATCTAAATATATAAAACGAAAAGGTGACTGACTGACTGATCTATCGACGCACAGCTCAAACTACTGGACGGATCGAGCTGAAATTTAGCATGCTGAGCTATTATGCCGTAGACATCCGCTAAGAAAGGATTTTTGAAAATTCAACTCCTAAAGAGGTGAAATAGGATTTTGAAATTTGTGTAGTCCACGCGGACGAAATCGCGGGCATAAGCTAGTGTATTTGTAAAACTCTAAAATATGTTAAGGTAGGTATATTAGAGAACTGTTTTTTGATCAGTAAAATAGATTTTTTATGATAATTGCATAGCCGAAGAGTCGTACACGGCGCATAATTCCTACTTAATATCAAATTCAAATCTGCAGCACATTACAAGCACACATTTTCCATAGGTATATTCATATACCATGCATGTAACCAGGAAGACCGACAAAGATCCGACAGTCAAAATCATGTTTCTATATTAGCCCAAGAGAAACGAAAATACTCTAGTGATTCCACTGGTAATAACTCCCGATAAAATATCGGTCGTTTGTATAATAAATCGATAAGAATCTCCATTCGAACCTCGGAACCAATTGCTGAGTCACACAGAAATCAACCGCTGAAGGTACATTAATAACCTCTTTTATGAGTATCGACTATTCTATCTATTTTGCTATAAACTAAGGATAAGTTTCTTTTATAGAGAAATAAGTATCATTTTACCAACCACAGAATTGTATCTATTTAAGCTCTCATTACATCGACATTTCCTAACAATAAACGAAAAAAATTACAGATGTCAAAATTATGTAGCTGAAATGCGTCAATTTTTACTCGTAGATACTAGGTAGGTAAATGATTAGTAAAAAAAACCGCCTAAGTGCGAGTCAGGCTCGCGCAATGAGGGTTCCGTACTACAGTCGTATTTTTCGACATTTTGCACGATAATTCAAAAACTATGATGCATAAAAATAAATAAAAATCTGTTTTAGAATGTACAAGTAAAGACCTTTCATATGATGCCCCACTTGATATAGTCACTCACTTCGAAAGTTGAAAATACTAATTATTAGTAGGTACATGACCACAATTTAATTTTTTTTGTGTGATCTAACCCTAAAACGGTTTTCAGATTTTTCCCCAAATGTCAGCTATAAGATCAATCTACCTGCCAAATTTCATGATTCTAGGTCAACGGGAAGTACCCTGTAGGTTTCTTGACAGACAGACAGACAGACAGACAACAAAGTGATCCTATAAGGGTTCCGTTTTTCCTTTTTCCTTTTGAGGTACGGAACCCTCTTTAAATTAATGCCTTCTGAATTCCCTACTGAATGTTCTTATTTACTAAATTAAATACAAATTACCAGTAATACGGAGTTACGTATAATTTATGCGGTTATTCACGGGCCGGACCAACAAATTCCTGAAAGGCCGGCAACGCATTGGCGGTTCCTCTGGTACTGCAATTGTTCATGGACGGCGGTAAACCGCCTGCTAGTTTGCTCGCTATATTTATTTAAAAAAAATCGTATCCCCGTATCACTGGTGATTACGCTAATGCGTAAACGGATCTCCAAACTATTGAATTTCATTCCATTCCATAATAAGCGCCATTCATATAGTTACAACGATTAACCTCTTTATCTCAGCAATACTGAATTTGACTTGTTTGCTGAACATTTAATGAATCATTCAGGGCAACCACTCATTGTTCTCGACCAAACACTGCCACAATAGGATTTGCTATATCCTTATCCAAACATGGCCCCAGCGCATGTAAATTGGCCATATGTTTGCCGTACGCAAACAGGTATTGTGAGCTACATACTAAAGTGGAGGATTATTGAGATTGAATGTATTGTTGACTGTATTATTCGCCCTTACAGTGTTACTGAGCGCGTATATATTTATTCAAAAAAGATTTGGCTTGAACGTATTACACGTGGAAATTTATTCTGTGGTTACAAAAAAGAAACTTAAAGGCTTAGAAATAAAAACCTAAAGATTTTTGCTGATTTCTTTCATTCAGAAATATCCTTTCTGAATAAGATAAACTCACAATTTCAAATTTTAGATAAATATCACAAATTTTATAAGTTTTTTCGAGAGTAAATTTTATAAAGTCTGTGATAGGCATGTGATAGGAGACTTATTTATATTTTGTACCCAAAGGCAAAATAACCTTATATGTAAGTAGGTAGGTACCATGCGACGTACGTAAACATTTTTGGTAAAAAATGAATTTGATTAATTATTCTTAAAAGTTTGTAGGTCTGTCTGTTAACTTTTTATGGCCCATCTATTGAAACGGTTTTGACATTTGATACAGATGAATAGGTGTTTGCATCCCGGAGACGGACAGACATAAGCTACTTTTCATTCCGGGAAATCAAAGGGTTCCCTCAGGATTTTTAAAAACTTAAATACACGCGGAGAGAGTCGCGGGCACTATCTAATAGTATGTACTAAGTTTATTTTGTCTACTTCTAAACTATTCGCATAATCATTTAAGTTTCTCCCTTTGGTTTTCATAACACTTTAGTAAGGGTTTCGTAAGAATTTGTTAGTAACATTGTTTACGTAATAATTTGATAATCTACCTTGCAGATGAAATTGTTGTAGTGAAATTTTCACGGAATCACTGCAATTCCACTTTAACCTCAAATTAGCTCAATTATTCCAAACTAGCCAATTCCGTGCAAATTATTTCAGTTTTATTGAAATTGTGGAGTGCCCAATGAAACCCATTTCAACGGTTGGTGCCTGCAACCAAAACCACGAACACAGCTGGTGAGGTAACAGTAAAACAAGTGCCTAAACTAAATTCAAATAAACATTTATTAGGCTGAACATAGGGTAATTAAATACGATATTCTGCATCAGTACGAGAACTATTTTTAGAGCTGACCCACCCTGGTTTTATTCCAAATATCCTGAAACGCGTATATTTTCTTCATTTTTAACCAAAAGCCCAAATACCATTTTTCATGAATATATAACTTGAAAATGACGAATTTTCATATAGACTTTCACACCCTATTTAACCCCATTGGGGATGAAATTTCTGAAGATCCTGAAATACGTATTACGTAAATACCTAGTTTTGCATATTTAACTCAAGTTTCAAATGCCAGTTTTTGTGTACCTTGACAGACATACCTAAATATAAATTTTTATGCCTAAAGGTTCGTACGCACCTGAGCGGCGCGGCGCGGCGCTTCAGTGAGCTTCACGTCGCGGCACAGAGCTTCAAAATATCATTTCTATCATTTTGTATGGCGCATATCGCACTAGAGCGGCGCGGCGCGGCGCTTCACCGCGCGTTGCCGCGCGGCACGGCTGGAGAGAATATTTTGAAGCGCAGCGAAGCGACGCGCAGTGCAGTGACGCTAGTGCGACATACCCAGCGGCGCGGCACGGCGCTTCGCGCTCGTACGCGAACGGGTATAAAAGTGACGCGCAAGTGACGCGAGGTGCCGCGTACTGAAGTTGTAGTGCGGTAGGCACCGTCGAGCGGCCTGAGGTGACGCGTTCTGCAGTCGGACTGAAGCGCCGCGCCGCGCCGCTCAGGTGCGTACGAACCTTTATCCAAAAATCTTTTCTCAGTGAGCGTTTGACGTCATAAAAGGAACCTACTGTACTGTAAGTATCAATAGAATATAGATTACAAAATTAGCGAAACAAAAATAAACTACGAGAATAAGGCATAATGTTATTATTACAACTAAAATACATTTTGGACTTATATCCTCAGTCCCATTTTCAAAAACTGAAAGTTAAGTAAGGGTGTGCTAAGTACGTAATCAAACATAATAATTTACATAACATAATAATTTCAAACATAATAATATAGCACAATATTTGAAAAGAGCAACCGCCGAGTTTCTTGCTGGTTTTTCTCGGTAGGAAAGGCATTCCGAACCAGTGGTAGATGCATCCGACTATTCGTAAGTACTTGTAAAAGTTTATTCGAATAAAAAAGATTTTTATTTATTTATTTACAATATTTTACTGATGAAACCACGGCAATCTGCTAGTAGATAAGTACTTACTTAATACATTTTGAGAGAAAATCGAGTCTGCTTTATTAGATTGAACACAACTTTTCTTGCAAAACACATCTCAGCACGTTCGGAACAAACAAGAGATATAAGCGGTCGAAAATTGCCCCGCTTTATTGCCAGGGTAACGGGATTCTGTCGAAACTTTCTTTTTATTAGGGAATCTTCGGAGCGGAGAGAGCCGATGTAATTTGGATAAAATATCTATAATCGCTCCCGCGCTTATAATATTGTACACGATATAACGGTATAAACTTTACGGTGTGTGAATTTGTGTTTGATACAAAGTTTGTAATTTATTCCCAAGTTAACGTCGAGTAATAAATTTTGTGTATTAAAATCATTGAACTAAATTCGTAGGTACCTATAACTGCATAGATCACTTTTGTTTGAAACAGCTTTTATTCAGGTAGTAATTTAGATCAATGGCTATAGATAGCTTGTAATCTGGAGACACGTATGTTTCTATTATGAACCTGTCCCAGAAAATCATAGAGTTCCCATGGGTTTCAAATCTATGTGGACCTAAATCTATGTGGACAAAGTTGCGGTATCAGCTATTTTTACATGTTGTTGTAAATAGGTATAGATAAAATAAAAGTAATATAAGTTATTCCAAAAGTAAAATATTCTCAGTCTATACTATTATATAAAGAGGTAATGTCGTTAAGTTTGTTTGTAGGGGGTAATCTTTGGAACTACTGAACCGATTTTAAAAATTCTTTCACCAGTAGAAAGCTACATTATTCCTGAGTGACATAGGCTATACGGGATCTTTAAAAACCTAAATCGACGTGGGCGAAGCCGCGGGGATCAGCTAGTCTTTAAATAAAGTTTAAGAGGAATTATTTGAGAATGATGGCTTATCGATAAGATTTCAGGCAGAGCAAGAGATGAAATTCACTCTTTGTAAATTATTCTGATGAAATCGTGCTTAATCTTAATTTCTTCAGTCAAATTTAATGAAAGTGGTGCCGTCAAAAGCTATAGGGAACGGAAGATTGATATCAAAATAATGGTTTGATTTAAAATGTTTACTTTTTGCTAGAAAGATAAGGGATCCTTCTTTTTTTGCTAAGGTAGAAAAGATAAACTTTAAACAGCCGGATAACCTGATTATATAGTGTTTATTAGTTTATCTTCTAAATAAAACGGATATATCCATTATATGCATGTTTTATTTTTATCTTACATGTTGGTAATCAGTAAATGGAATTATGAATATTTACATATTATGTTTTCAGTAAAAAGTACTCAATCTCGCGGAAAGCTCGAGAACTTGTGAGACTGGCTCTACTGTCTCGCGAGATCTCGGGTAGGTCCAAAATCTCACGAGATTGCCCTCCCTAAATCCCAATAGTAGCCAGCCTCTTGCTATAGCCGGACATCGTTGTTTTCCATGAAGCGCAAATAAACAACAGAGAGAGAGAGAAATTGCTCGAGTAGGTTTAATTTCCGGGTGTGCACAACTTTTCCCGTGTTTCTTCTGATATTTCTCATTTCATTATCGTGTTTTTTATCGCGAAAGCAATGTATCAACAGTGTGTCAATATTTTGTTCTTTATAATTTAACTAGTTGACACGTCACCGCTTCGCAAGGACGGGCCTATTCTAAGTATGAACAAAATACGAACGTGGAATTAGTGAAATTTTCTAAAATTATCTACTTTTTTCAAAACAAAGTCGCAGTTTACGTTTCTCAGACAAACTCGGATTTCAACTTTATTTTTATACTTATTCAGATTTTATGGGTCCTAACTTAACACCTTTACATCATGAAAGGGTATAGTGATATCAATAAAAGTAAAATCGGTCAAGTGTGAGTCGGACGCGCACACAAAGAGTTATAACCCTGTTTTCTCATGGCGGACATTTTAAATTTTTTATTAGTAGGTACAGATTCTGTGAAAATTTCAACATTTTACCTATTACGGCTTATGAGATACATCCCGCTGACAGACAAACGGACGGATAGCGGAAACGTTGGCATCCTTCGGGCACGGAAAACTGAAAGCTGAGCAGTCTGTATGTTACAACTACGAACTTATGCTCATAATGCTTCACTAAAATAATTTCTTGCCTCATAATAGTCTATCAGAGCACTTTGTTTTTCCAGCTAGGATTAAAGCTTAGTCCCCTGTTCACCCACTCGGGGGAGGGGTGATTTCGTCTCTTGTTTCAGCAATCCTCACTGCCGTATTAGCTTAAGTCCCTATGGACCAGTAGAGCCCGCAAATGGACTCGCAAAATAGAATCCTATTCAGAAACACGCGATAGGAATTTCTTTAAAAAGGCTTGGCTTTGAAAAAAAATTGGCAGTCAGTGAAGACTACCGACGGAAGTGAAAACGTAAAACTTTATGAAACACCCGCAACATAAGCTGTGGTAGCCTAGTGGGTAGTCCACCTTCTAATCGGAGGTCGACGGTTCGATTCCGGGCACGCACCTCTAACTTTTCGGAGTTATGTGCATTTTTAAGTAATTAAAATATCACTTGCTTGAACGGTGAAGGAAAACATCGTGAGGAAACCTGCATGCCTGAGAGTTCTCCATAATTCTCAAAGGTGTGTGAAGTCTGTCAATCCAAAACCCTTCTCACTCTGAGAGGAGACCCGTGCTCTGTAGTGAGCCGGCGATGGGTTGATCATGATCATGATGACATGAAACACCCAGTGGGGTTTTTTGGATTTTCAAATGAATATAGTAGGCATAAAAAAATTATAAGTTTTTTTGAAGAACTGACGTAGGTACCTACTATATTTTATTTTCAAGTCACAAATTGTTTTTCTTAAAAGATTTTTCAAATAGGTATTTGATCTATTTGCACTTCAGAATAATTTGACTAAGTATTATCCAAATCAATATTCAGTGGCCCAGCATTTGGGAGTCAAAGTGTTCGAGGATTGAATCTTCTCGGATATTCGAAAATTGAAATATCAAATATTGGATCGTCTCCGATTCAAATTTAGTTCTTTGAGAAATTAATAATTGATCTATCTGTAATAAGTATACCTATCGGTAATCTGTCGATACCTAGCTTTGTTAATTGCCCAAAAAGTTTTTTTGATAATATAATTAACACTTAAATTTTCCTATTACACATTAACACAAGAATTATCGGCAGAGTACGGATACTCAGATTGATTATAAATTCAGAACTAGATGATACCTACGACTGTGTCCGCGTGGATTTAGGTATTTGATTATATTCAGAACTAGATGATACCCACGACTTTGTCCGCGTGGATTTAGGTATTTGATTATATTCAGAACTAGATGATACCCACGAATTGGTCCGCGTGAATTTAGGTATTTGATTATATTCAGAACTAGATGATACCCACGACTTTGTCCGCGTGGATTTAGGTATTTGATTATATTCAGAACTAGATGATACCCACGAATCGGTCCGCGTGGATTTAGGTATTTGATTATATTTAGAACTAGATGATACCCACGACTTTGTCCGCGTGGATTTAGGTATTTGATTATATTCAGAACTAGATGATACCCACGAATTGGTCCGCGTGGATTTAGGTATTTGATTATATTCAGAACTAGATGATACCCACGACTTTGTCCGCGTGGATTTAGGTATTTGATTATATTCAGAACTAGATGATACCCACGAATTGGTCCGCGTGGATTTAGGTATTTGTTTATATTCAGAACTAGATGATACCCACGACTTTGTCCGCGTGGATTTAGGTATTTGATTATATTCAGAACTAGATGATACCCACAAATCGGTCCGCGTGGATTTAAGTATTTGATTATATTCAGAACTAGATGATACCTACGACTGTGTTCGCGTGGATTTAGGTATTTAAAAACCCCGTGAGAAACCTTTAATTATAAAAAGTTGCCTATGTCAATTTCCGGTACGCAAGATACCTATGTACCAAACTTCATATAAATCGGTTAAGAATCCCATGGGAACTCTTTGATTATCCGGTATAAAAATAGCCTATGTCCGTCCCCGGGATGTAAGCTAACTCGATACCAAATTTCATAAAAATTGGTTAAACTGTTAGCCGTGAAAAGCTAGCTACCTAATAAATTTAAACAGGAATCCAGTTTTGTATTCTGCGTTTCGATCTAAAAATTACATTTACGTACATATTCTTTTTTGTTTTATCCATTAGCGCCATCAGTCGCAAGTTTACCTAAAAGCAGTGTCAAGTAATTGGATGCAAGCGCTTTCAAAGGAAGATCACGGTATCGGAAAGTTTCTACTCTCTGGGTAATAAAGCTTGACTCAATCATGTGGAATGTCTATTAGTGTTCTTCAGTAACGCTTGTTAGACGCAGTCTATTTTTAAAAAGCTTGATATACAACATTTTTCACTTAGATTCAGTTGCAGGACAGGCGGGTAAAGTTGCAAGGCGGATCCACACTTCGCGCACGCATGAACCGTGCACACAACACGCATCATAAGAATCAGGATTGTTGCGGATGCCAATATTTTGACATCCATACACGCGGATGCGGATGCGGATTATTAGAAGTTCACATCGGCGGACGCGGTTGCGGATGCGGATGTCTGAATTAATGCGAATGTTCCGCATTTGCGGATGTGGATGACAATATTTTGGCATTCTCTCTTCCTATTCATGGTACAATGGTAAGTGGTTTCTTGGGGGTAATTATTACCGTGGAGTGTAGACTCCCAGATTCTTCAAAATACCGCAATTTTATCAAATACTAAACCAATCAAGTAAGAGTAAGAAGAGTAAGTATTCGAAGTGTAATCTCGGCTCCAAAAAGCGACCAAATCGTCGGAGCTGATTCTAAAAGTGTCGTGTGTGTGATGGCCGTTATGAATGTTAAAATCGCGCAGTCAAAACCGCGGCGCGTGCGCGGACGGACTCCCTTGAAAAATGACCCCGTATGGGTTCGAAACTAGTCGGGCTAACGTCGACTACACACGTGAGTAAAGTCGGGACAGATAGTATTTATAATGTTAAAATGTATGTTTTGATTGTAATACAAATATTTACAGGAAGCTTAAATTGGTAGGCGATTATAAATTGTGGTTGTTTATAAAGCTTACTTGAAATCTGTTAACAACTTTTGTAAAATAATCTGTAAGAGGATTTTAATGGTTTATGGTATTTGATTATTTTTACTAAGTAGGAGAACTAGAGTAACCGACATAGCTTAACGCATTGCGAAGCTGAAGTGGCAATGGGCAGGGCACATAGTTCGTAAAACCGATAGACGTTGGGGTCCCGAAGTGCAGTAATGGCGACCTCACACCGGAAGACGCAGCGTTGGAAGACCCCCTCACTAGGTGGACGGACGACATCAAACGAGTCGCAGGGAGCTGCTGGATTCAGGCGGCACAAGACCGTGGCATGTGGAAGTCCCTACAAGAGACCTATGTCTAGCAGTGGACGTCTATCGGTTGATGATGATGATGATGATGATGAAGTAGGCAAATAAATAAAAAGCATGAACCGTTTTTGTGTTGAACAAATGTTTGAAGTTATTAATTTTTAAACAGAGGGATACTATGCAGATAGAAACCTACGTTATATTTTATCAAACATATATATCTTTGGTAGATACACATTTTACTTATCTGACATCTTCCAAGTAAGCAAACGTTTCCTCGCCGACGTCGAGTGGTTTGTCAATAGTTCAATACAATTTTGGAGATGCTTTTACTTACTCAAGACTCCTTGTAATGTAACGAAGCCGAGTGACTTGGATATACGAAACTCTTGTGTAAGTTTTCGATACTAGGTAAAGTATTACTTGAAACTACAACTTACAAGATACCTTAATAACAAATATTTAGTAAATACCTTACCTTTCTTTACCTTCAATGTAATACATATATAAGATAATAATATAATCTTTATATACAAAAAGAAAAGGTGACTGACTGACTGACTGATTTATCAACGCACAGTTCAAACTACTGAAAAGATCGGGCTGAAATTTGGACGTAGGCATTCGCTAAGAAATGATTTTGAATTTTCCGCTAAGGGGTAAATTAGGGGTTTGAAATTTATGTAATCCACACGGACGAAGTTGCAAACATAAGCTAGTATGTATATAAGAATACCTATGTAGAAAAAATAATAATGTTTTAACAAAACCTAGTTTTATCAAAGAACAATAATAATAGATACCTATTATGTGAAAAAATCTGGATGCCCCTGCTCACTGAGATTATAATTTTCTTTGAGATAATCCCAATATTCCTTAAGAAAACTTTTCCAATGTGATTTATGAAAAAGGCCACGACCTCAGTGCCAAGAGATAGACAGAATACAGTTACAGTCTCATCTAGTTGAGAAATCAATAAAACTAAGTGAATAAATTGTCAAAGGTTAGATTTCAAATCAAATCGACAGTGCATGGCCACAATTCCACTCAACATCGCAGTTCAGAGGTATCTGGCACTAACAAAGAAACACAACCGGATGGGCGTTGATAAGGAAACCGGATCTGGCAGCCTAACGAACGACTAGATACAACGAGGCGCTCTGCAGTTTATACTTATCGAAGTTTCCAATAGCAGCGAGCGAAGCAGTTATAAGAGCATTTTCACACTACCCAATCCGATATTGGTAAGGAATGTTCTTTCAATCTGATTCATACTCTTTTTTTGCGTTGTAGTCCTAACTCACTCTGTCATTACTGAGTTCGTGAGATTCCTTTCCAATATAAACATAACCCATAACTGGATCCCCAGATCCTTCTGCATACGACTCCACTAAGAGAACGAGACTTTGATTATTATCAGATGTAAGTGATAATATCAAGGACTTGGACCGACGACGGCTCTCTGACGTAAAGAAGAAAAGAAAAGGCCAAATTCGGACCTCCAGAGGGAAGGACTATGTGAGAAAAACGAAATGCTTCATCATTGGCTTAAAATGATATACTTACCTAAATAAAATCTGTCATTGAAAACATTAGCAGTACCCACTTATGTAATTTTTTTCTTGTTTGAACGGAGATAAAAAAAATTTAGGCTTATTTCTTGGTTTAACGACAAACTTACTATTAGTAGGTAAGCAGTCAAATATCTCGCCCCGTCGTCGTCGTGGCCACGACCCATGCGTTTGGGTCAAAATATCGATACCTAATAATTTAAAATCATGATATTAATTGTGCTACATACCTACCCACTATTTGCCTTATAATAATATCATTTTCCCAGTAAATTTTTTTTATTTTTTTGACGACAATAAAATCGGGGCCAAACTTCCAATGACCATTCAAGCCGAGTTAATCAAGATGCGGGTCCGGGCTCATTGGCAGAAAATTGCAAATCAAAGTCAAAGAAAAAAAACAAAATGTCCTCTGATTAACTCTGCCTTTGCCCGCATTTCGGTATATATCATTGAGTTGGTTAATTGGGTGGAAATACAAAGCGCTTTGTTTATTTTTTCATAAGTAGGTACGTTGCGTTGTTGGCTGGATTGGAGTTCATTATGATTGTGCTCTTTAACGCAAGAGACCTTTGATCAAAATATCCAGTATTGTTTTTTAAGGAAAATAATTTTGGACTCACGTGATTATTTTACCAAAACATTATTATGATAACTGAAGTTGTATTATAATATGTTGTACAAGAAGGCGTTATCCTTACTAGGTGGTTAGGTATTATAAATATGAAAGTTTGATGTTTGAATGTTTGTTACTCCTTCAGGCAACAATGACCGAACCGATTTGGATCTGGAATGAAAATAGCTTATTACCGGAATGAATTAACATACCTAGGTTACTTTTTATCCCGGAAAATCAAAGAGTTCCTGCGGTTGTTAAAAAAACCTTTATCCCATGTACAATCGAGGCGAGGGCATAAGATTTATAAAAAAATCTACATCTAGACATATTTTGATGTCGCAAAGATGTTAAGATACATGGAATGCTAGTACGGCACTTCACATAACGCTCACTGCTGCTGGTAGGCTGCTGGTTTCAAAATGTGAAAATGGGGAAAATTAAGTTGCTTCTCAAACAGGTTGGCATCCGGAAATCACAGATCCAGCGTACTTGTACTAGTACTAGGTCAGTAAATGCACCAGAGAAGGCAAATATTAGTGTACATTAAAATGTATGGCACAAAATATTTTAGCAACAATGAAGGCTGTATAGTGTATGAAATAGGACCCTAACGAGGCCATAAATATTGAGTGTGTTCTCTCATTCTCTCAAACATCATAACAACAACATTCTGCGTGTTGTCGGTTCGTTTAACATGTGACTTATCTCCCCGGTGGAAGCTAACCGAATTAATATCATACACGAAAATATATTATATTCATGAACTTCATAAATATTATGTGGATCTCTCTAAGAAGTATATTGTTCATACTTAATTTTATTTTAGGTTAGCTAGGGAATATAAGACCGACACATTTCGCATTTATATTCAAACTGAAACTCAAATTATTTATTCAGAATTGGTAAAATTTTACGCTTAATGATGGTCAAAATTGTTCATTTGATGATATAGTGGTGATAATTGATACGTACTTAAAACTAAAGTTACGAGGGTTCCAACCGCGCCCAGGTCTAAGATTATTATTAGTACGAACACTTACTCCTTTAGGATCGTTATAAAATAAAGAAACCTTATAATCAAACTCAAGAGTTTTTCATCATTAAGTTAATAAAACTGTACAGTCTACAGATAAAATGAATGTAAGATATAAGTAATTATTGTTTAATTTCATTTAATCTAATTTACTTTTCGTACTATACTTAACTTAATAAGTTAATAATCTTGTATAGTATGTTCATTGTTCAGGTGGTAAATAATTAATTTAATTAGTGTGGCTAATTCCTTTGTACACAATCTCTAAACTAAACTAAAATATCACGTCTAAATCTATTACTATCCCTTTCATAATGTCGCTTGCGGAAAAGGAAAGCACTAGATTTAGACCTGTTAATTTAGTTTAGTTTAGAGATTGTGTACTAGAGAATCGGCCCTATTGTCACACTAATGGAAGCTTACTTCGCAAGTAATCCTCATCAAATATTTGTGGAGCAATAATGTATTGAAGCGTCTTATGTTTAATCTATTTGGGATTACTCCACTCTAGTATATTAGAGAAAGTCTAATGCTACAAATAAAGTAATCCAATGAAGTAATGAGAGATTTAAGTGATTATATTTTGTTGTTTCAGGGAACATTGTTTTTATTTGATTAAAACATCTTTGACTGTAATATTATTAACTTGATGTCTAATTTTTTTGAAATAAAATATAGCCTATGTCACTTAGGAAAATTAAGCTTTCTACTGGTGATAGAATTTTCAAAATCGGTCCAGTAGTTCCAGAGATTACCCGCTACAATCAAAATTACAAACTTTACCTCTTTAGAGTAGACTTAGGATTTCTAAGAAGTTATTAGTTAGAGACAATTTTAGTATTAAGGGGTGATTAATTAAATTTCAATTTCAATTTCAATTTATTTATGAAATCGGACAACAATAATTGATCCATTATGTATTAGTAACAATAAATACTTAATAACTATGTTAATACTTAAACACTAAGGAGTTAGTAATAAAATACATACTTAATCACTATGTTAGTACTTAACAACTAAAAGGGATTTAGTCCTCTGCACGAGTTTCCCCATCAGAGGACTATCCATTTTGTCCGCTATCATGCGCAGGATTCTGTTGCTGCTTCCTCGGACTTGGACAATAGGGATGCTGTTTTCTTTCGCCAGATGACATGATTTGAATTAATGTAGTGTATCTATGTAAGTAATGAGCGAACACAAGGAATGGCGATGCACCGATAAACCTGATCAGGTTTTCGATGCACCGGAATTGTCAATAATGTAATAATTTAAAATTTATATTTGTTTTTAGAATAAAAAAATAAAAACTATAAGTTTGCCCAAGTTATTGGATAAGCGCCGGGCAGTGTGACCAAAGTGCCCTAGAATCCCTAGTCTGATGTTAGCAGAAATTTGATCCAGGATCGATTTGTTTCCCCTTTTAGCGATCTGCGTATTTGAAGCATCCTTCTCCAACATCTCAACAACTCAAAACCATCAATATTTTGATAGTATTTTAATATTATTGTTGTAAATGCTTTAATAATACACTTCGTGAAAAAACCCGGCCCAGCGAGCTCTCCTACCTTCGTCTCATAGTAAGTTAGAATTCCTTTTAGGGTTAGCCCAAATATCCAACGTAAACACGGACGCAGCTATATCTGAAACACTGACATAATCACGGGATCTGCTAGTTTGAAATATTAGGTATATTTGACTACCCATAACGTTAAGGTAACAAAGGTCTACAAAAATATAGCCCCTGAATAAATAAACGACCCATAGGGACCCTTACTCTCTCTGACATTATAACTAAATTGATAAATATTTTATTGAGAAATATACGAAAATGGATCAGATTTTGCTAATCCCAACCTTTCGTCTTAAACTAAGACTTTAGAGATGATCCAATTGCAGCCATGGTTGATACTAAAGGATTGCGTTAAAAAGATCTAATAAGTACCATATAATCTACAAGTAAGATATTCAATTTTCGCCAGCTATTTTGAGACTGATCCACCAGTTATAGCTCAAAGTCTTTCTGACCTCCACGACCTCCACGAGGTACAACTTTTGTTAGGTACTGTACCTGTTGTAAGTAGAAATCTTCTATACAAGTGGTGAAGTCTGGAATTAATCACGGCTTTTCAAAGTATGAATGCAATAAAAGAAGCTCTTCTTCTACGTTATGTTTCACTATTAATATATTATACTCGCCCATTTGAGTAAGCCTGGGTTTCAAAGGAATTTCTGAAGTGACACTTGGGATCCAAGGTTCTATTTTATTAAGTACCTCAATCAAAAAAAATGTCTAAAAGTTTGTAACAAAAGAGAATAAAAAGCAAACCAACGTTATTCAAAATATCTGAAACAAAATTGAACAGTTTTTCCGCTTCAAAGTTTGTTGCAGCGTTTCACCAGGTTGTATTGATTAGAGACTACAGGCAAACAAGCCAGTCTATGTTTTCCTTTGTGAGAGGCTGTGTTATTTACTCTCATTCTCGATACTTTTCCCATATCCATGACATAGAGAGTTGAACATTCGTTATTATGCTCGTATTTCATATTCGAGTGCAGACGGGATCGGGATACAATGGGAAAATAGTTTACGGTACGTATCCTGTGCATTGTGAATTATATCCCTCGGAACAATGTACAACACTATTTTATGCTAGACATAGGTAATTAATTTTATAGCCTCGATAGCTCAACGGTTAAAGGAGCTGACTGAAAACCGAAAGGTCACCGGTTCAAACCCCACCCGTTGCACTATTGTCGTACCTACTCCTAGCACAAGCTTGACAACTTCTCAGAGGAAGCTTGCGGTTTTGAAGAATTAGTAAATGTAGTCCTTAATCTAAGTTTTAGAGTTATTTTACTTTATAAAGTTGAAAAACGATGTTACTATGTTATCATAATATTGATACATCTTGGAGTCTGTAACCGAATACAAAACAATTGGATTATTTTCTGTAGTAAAAGAGTAGATTGGAGTTTTTTCATCTTGCTAAATCTTGCTTTTGAGCGCTGTACTTCAATTATGTAGTTGTGTTAGTTCCTATAATATCAGTTCATCATCGACAGTTCCTGAATTTCTATAACTTAGGCGGGCAGTAACCTTGCAGCATCAGGATTGAGGAGTTCGACCCCAAATTTATTCTGGGGGCATTTCGCAAACTTCCTCTATTGAATTAAAGAATTTTGAATATCAGTGCAGAAACCTTGGAAAAATCGGTGTAAGTACTTATAAACGCACCGAATTTTTGAAAGACAGTTAAAATAGAGAAATACACGGCAAAACAGGAATTATCGTGAAAAGTCATGCAAACTTTAAACGAAAACATAAGCAAATATCAGACCTATTTTAAACTGTTCGTTAAAATAAATTGGAGTTCCAGTTCAGGAATATAACCGTAGCAGTCTGTGACTGGTACTCGATTCATTTATTATCTTTATTACGCCTGGCCGTGTAGTAAAAAATATTAATGAGACAGCAATTTTGGATTCGAAATTGTCTTTCAAATTAGTTTCGTAAAAATGTTTGTTGAAATGGTTCTAAACTTCGTAAGCGTAAGGCCTTGGTCCTAGAAACTGCGGAGCAGCCAAATCGTGCATGGAAAGCAAATCAAAGACAGGAATATCCCCGAGAATCAATCGAAATAGGTACGTAACAACCAGGGTGTAGTTAGAATGCTAGCAAAAACTTAGTTTTATTACTTATTATAATATCATAACTACCGAAACACGATCTAATACCAATAACCATTTTTCTTATGATTGTAGTTTTAGTGATTTAGTTTTATTCAAACTCGCAATGTGAAGCGTGCAAAACTCCAGGAAGTGAATTGTAAAAATTAAAAATCGATCAAGTGCGAGTCGGACTCACACACGAAGGGCTCCGTACCATCGTACAAGAAATAACACTTTTTTTTCATGTCAGCTTTTATGCGCTATGTGCGGACTGAAAAATGCAGTAAACAGTGGAAGCCGCAGTCGCAGTTTTTTGAAAACTTTTAAATTATAGTCCACAGATGGTAATCGGGGTATGAGGCGGGCGGGGGGACGCCTCGCACACCCGCACGTCACCCGTGCCCGCCCGCACCGGTTTAGCGCGGGGGCTATGCAGATGTGCGGGGCGTTCCCTCCCCGATTGCCATTTCGACTTATCGTGTACTATACTATAAGTATAGATAAGTACATTATACGAGTATATAATATTTAATGGGTAGGCATTTTTCCACTAAATACGTAAATCAGTATTCATTTCATACAATACGCTGCGTCCCTAATGCGATCTCAAATCTTTTTGGGACCTTTTTAGGACCGGACTGAGAAAGGAACCAGCTCGGGGCTTAAAGGTCATAACGGCCACTTTAGATACCATATTTCGAACAGCCATCCTTTTGATACTTTAATCTGATATGACTATGACAAATAGTTTTCACTAATGTTTTCGACAAGTGTAAATACTTATTTTAGGACTGCTGAAACCTCCTCGCCAAGAGTAAAGGGAAAATTCTGACTGCTAACTGTGTCAATTGATTTTCGATATTATTTCAACGTTAGCAAAGTCGATAATGATTTCGCATTGAATAATGCTTCGCGATGTGGCTCACCAGGTTTGCACCAGCCCTTAAGGTCTATCGTTTGTAGGGTATAATCTGATAAAATTAACATATTAGCGGATACCCAGCGTGTGCTACTACGCTAAAAATTATATTATAAACTCTTCGCATTATTGCCTTTCTAATGAAACGGTTTGGGTAAATGGTTTGGGGCACATTGGTTGATAGTTTCAGAGTCTATAAAGGACATAGATGAACCATTTTTGTGTCATATATGTGTATTAATATTTTACTATACTTACTATAGACGAAAATGGATAGAATAAAAGTAGCTCGACGGGAGAGAAGCGTAATGTAGTTCAGTTATGTATGTCTCATAATTGCGACCACCATCAAGGCGTACGTGAATGCCGGCTGACGAGCCTTGATGACTGTGGAGAGCGTACTGTGTAGCTTTTGATGGCACCATGATTACACCCGCACACACGCTTCAACTTATTACTGTGCAGATCTGCTGGAAAGGACATTTTGTTTCTGGAAAAAACAATTTAATTAAGTTTTGTTATAACTAAAATAGAATAAACATTGTGCACAGTCTGCCCTCCCACTACTACACATCTTTCTTTCTTCTCTCGTCTAGATGGGAAGGTTTCCGTCTATTTTAAGTGCAGTACGTATCTCGCCGAAGTTATAACACCAGCCATCCAAGCTCGCTCCAGAAGCCAACTAGAATACCACTCAGGCTGCCGAGGGCTTTCCGGAGCGAAGCTGGTTATCTCAAGTAGCGCTCGCGGAGGACTGTCGGTAGGTGACACCTATAACGACACGGTGATAAGACACCCTATTATAAGCCCCACCATCTTCTTGGCGGAGTAGTTTGTTAGTTTGGCATTGTTCTACGCTAGGGAAAGTCTCTTTGACTTGCCTGTAGTCAGTGGCATTTACCTATAGGTACGTACGGCTGGGAATACTCTTTAAGTTCACACAACCAGGTTTTATCTAATCACTGAAGAGTATGGGTATGATAGGTCTACTACCTATGAAGGAAAGTACCACGCCTATCATACCAGGCACGCAGATCCTGCAAGATACATTACACACTTCTCCCTACGACACCGGAGAGTTCTTAAATGTTGAGCCTATTAAATTGGTATTATTTATTCCTGAAAACGATCTGTCTTAAAACTGGCAGCCTATACTTAATGGGCAAGTAAAATCAATACCGGGAACGTGGCCAAAATATTTCCGTCGCTGTATTTCTATTTTGGTTAAGGACGGGCTATTTTATAAAGGGAGATTTTAGATGCATCGGTTACCGTTCTACCGGTAACGCCGCGTTATGTAATAAAATGAAATGAATTTATTTATTTTGGTTAAGGATGGGCTATTTTATAAAGGGAGATTTTAGATGCATCGGTTACCGTTCTACCGGTAACGCCGCGTTATGTAATGAAATGAAATGAATTTATTTATTTTGGTTAAGGACGGGCTATTTTATAAAGGGAGATTTTAGATGCATCGGTTACCGTTCTACCGGTAACGCCGCGTTATTTAATGAAATGAAATGAATTTATTTATTTGATGCATGATCACTTCTGCCACTTATTATTTGACATATAATAAGATGAACCCTCATCCGACCCAAAAAAGAATACCTATGTATAGTACGCGACAGGTTGACATGCCAATCTGTCTTTGGACACCCGCAAACCCGCACGCTTACCCGGTGCGGGATAGCGCGGGTGACGTGCGGGAGTGCAGAGCGTCCCCCCACCTCATACCTCGATTGCCATCTCGATCTGTCGCGTACTATACCTATGACTTAAGATATTTTATTATTAAACATTCCGAAATAGGGCAAGACACATGTTATGCAGTAAATTTGTAACGGTTATTGCTGGCCCTAAAGAGGAGGGCACTTTCTCTAGAGAGTTGTATCTTTGAGTTCACATAATGTGACAAGGGTTCGCTGTTTGAGCCTTAGGGAAGTGTAATACGTTAATACATTGAAATATTTATAGAAAACTAGATGATGCCCGCGACTTCGTCCGCGTGGATTTACGTTTTTAAAAATCCTGTGGGAAGCCTTCACTTTTCCGGGATAAAAAGTAGCCTATGTCCTTCCCCGGGATAAAAGCTATCGCTGTACCAAATTTCGTCAAAATCGGTTGAACGGTTGAGCCGTGAAAAGCTAGCAGACAGACAGACAGATAGACAGACAGACAGACAGACACACTTTCGCATTTATAATATTAGTATGGAGTATGGATTATGGCGTAAACGGATGCTACCGCATTTTATTTCAACATATTATTTACTGTTTTAGAGAAATAAGTCCGTATAAAATCTTGTAAGAAGGTACATACATAATTACCTTGTATTTAGGTTGAATTAAAGAAAAAAAAAAGCAACAGAAACACTGTTGATATTTTATACTAGAAGATGCCCGTGACTTCGTTGGCGTGGATTTAGAATTTTAAAAAATCCCGTTGGAACTCTGCTTTTCCGGGATAAAAAGTTACCTATGTTAATTTTCGGGACGCAAGCTATTTCTGTAACAAATTTCGTATAAATGGGTTAAACGGATGGATGTGCTTTTGATTATCTCGCGGGAACTATTTGATTTTTAGGGATACAGTAGCCTACGCCCGTCCCCGGGATGTAAGCTAACTCTGTCTTTTCCTCAAAATTGCTTAAACTCTTGGGCCGTGAAAAGCTAGCAGACAGATAGACAGATAGAGAGACACACTATCGCATTTATAATATTAAAGTAATGGATCAAACTTTATTCCAGGTAAATATTTGCAATACAAAGATAAAAGGAAATCCACAAAAAAACTGGCACATCTACAACGCGACAGGTCAAAAAAGTCAAAGTCAAAGTTTCTTTCCTTTTATTTTCTCCAGCATTCTGTAATAACGTCCAATTAAGAACAGGACCTCTTCGCAAAAATTTATGTTCCGAATAAGCGACATTGCATCCGTCAGATCTTGGCTGGATTCCAAAAAGCTAATATCTTAGTCACGAAGATGTTCGAAACTTAAGAAAACGTGTTTTCCTGAAATATTGCTAGCACTCGCACAGTTAGGAGTCTTTATAAGCTGATCGCATACTGCGAGACAACTTGTCAAAAATGCACCTCTTCGGGCAGTAGGTATACGTTCATCTTACCACATACATACAGTACATAGAAATAGTACCTGACATAATATATTATTATCATGAAAGAAATCATTATAGTTTAAACCTTCCTGTAATCGCGTAAAAAATTATAAGGTATACCCGCGTTGGTCTCTCTGACCGATTTTTGTCATGCATCACCAGAAGCGCTATTTGTGCAATCTTCTCGCTGCAGCTAGTTGTAGCCGGTTAAAACTAGGTGCAAATGACTTCGGCTTTCAGCCATAAGATAAAAGCCTATATTTTATAATTTTTATAGTGTTCTTTCTACCTACACTTCAAAGAAATTTCTAAATAATTTTGAATACATATCAAAAATTGCTTACTGGCATGAATCGAACCCGTTTCTCCTGGGATCGCACCCGACGCTCTGATTACTAAGCTACGGCTCGCTTCGATAACTTAGTTTCGAAAAGTGTCGCTACTAGATGGCATAAATAGTCGCTTCAGCACTGAGTGAACATACATATAATCACAAACTTCGTCACTGGCAGCAAGCGAGCAGATCGATTCCTGCCGGTCCACAATTTTTGATATGTATTAAAAATTATTAAGTATACCTAGCCTTTCGCAGTGATATATTCCAGAAGGGAAAACTCCATAAATAAAACTTACTAAAAATAAATAAGTATATCGCTCTATTAATTCGTACAATTGTGTGAAAATAGTGAATGCATTGACGCTCAATGCGAGCACTTAGCGTAAGCGTCTACTCTATAGCAATGGCAATAAATAAACATTAACGCTTGTGACTTTCATCGGTAATAATTCCAAATTATGGTTTGAATGAATTTCAAAGTATAACTAGCTGATACCCGCGACTTCGTTTGCGTGGATTTAGGTTTTAAAAATCTCGTAGGAACTCTTTCATTTTTCGGGCTATAAAGTAGCCTATATTACTCTCCAGGTCTTTAACTATAACCATGCAAAATAATCATGTCAATTCGTTGCTCAGTTGCGACGTGACTAAAGGACAAACCAACAAACAAACACACTTTCGCATTTATAATAAGGGTACTGATGATATTATACTAGTGGTCTTTTTATTCGATGACAGTTAGCCCTTGACTGCGATCTCACCAGGTGATGTTATCCACCAGTCTGATGGAAGCGGACCAGCCTAGAAAGGCTATGATAGTTTTTGTTGAACCCTAATAGCTTTCTACGCAGCATTGTATCGGAACACTAAATCGCTTGGCGTTAGAATCTTGCAAGTAGGTTGGTGGTGGTGATCTACAGCCACAGTCCAGATCAGAGATAATTCTGACTATTTATTTTCCCGTATTATGCTCTTGCTGGAAATCGAACCCGGTACCTCTCGTTTATAACTTAGATCACAACGCTTATCACTTTGCCAGTGAGATTATTAGTTTGGGTGGATTCCCATTTCAGGAAGCGTTTCGTCGTATTTTCAAATCAAATAGAATAGAATAGAATAGAATAGAATGTTTTTTTTATTCATGTAAACTTTTTAAAAGTGCTTATGAATAGTCAGGTTTAATTTACCACTGGTTCGGAATGCCGTTCCTACCGAGAAGAACCAGCAAGAAACTCGGCGGTTGCTCTTTTTAATTTTTCAATTTACAATGTTATTATACCGTACTATACAAGCCATTGCAGCCCCGTGCATTGCTGGAGCGAGTCAAATCCAAGCTTTTTTATCGTTTACATAGTCTGCGACTGTATAATATGCTTTTTTAGGAGCATACTTTTAACACATTTTTTAAACTTGTGTAAAGGCAAGTCTAAAATTGCTTGTGGAATTTTATTATAAAATATTACACTCATTCCCACAAATGACTCAAATTCATTCATTCAAAGTAGATGCTGTTGTACTCCTTTTGATGGTCAGTTGTTGAATTTTTAGGATAGTGGTGATAATTAATTACAATTAATTACGTAAACTTATCTAAAGCCACGTGGGTTCCGAACGCGCCCAGGTCTGAACCTTCCTAGCTTCGGTCCGGACGACGCTGGAAAGCTGAACTTTTCAGTTATATTATCAAGGTCCAGCAGAGTTGTCAAACTATGGTGATTGCATATTACAAATGCTAACTTAAACACCAACTGTGCTCCACAGCAGCCCTACAGGGGCATGATTGGCCACAGATTGTACTATATCAAATATTCAGCTGCATAACTTTCCCGAATCGGGCCAACTTTGTCGTAATCCGGAATTATGCCCGAATAGTTATAAGCTCAAACTTTGTTGGAATTGAGAATTAGGTAACTATGATATTCTGGAGGCTTGGTCCAATTTCATATCAAACGGTAGTATTTGGTTAAACAATGTAGCTGTATGTCGGTGAGTGAACCAAATTGAGATTAGAAGTAATAGATGCGTGAAAGCCAAAGGAAATTCTGAAATGTTCAAAACTTATATTAAGTAGGTACCTATCTATTAAAATATAAATTTTTATTTTGAAATAGTTTCTCAATGTTACCTCTGAGAGATTTTTGTGATATTAGTACTGAATTCTTATGTAACTTTCAACAATTATCAGGAATTGGGAAAAAACAACGTTATTTAAATGCTTAACTTTAAAAAATCTAATATTAATTTAGTAATTAAGGTACTACTTCCTTGTATTTAAGAAAGCTCCGAAAGCTCCTTTAATGAAACGAAAGTAATAGCGATCAACCTGTCTTGTGAGAACTCTCTTCGTTTCATTGTTGGTTTTAGTTAAAAATTAACCACATCGTATTATACGAATGTATTTTATGTGCGGTCGAAATGACCATCCAAAAAAAAGATGAAATTGCAAAGAGGCAACTGGGCCATTCGGACAAGTTTTTTCGGTCGAGATGTCCCCCAAGTCAAAGTTTCAATCACAGTTCTGAGGTTAGTTAACCGATACACAAAGTTTCTGTAATATCATTGTTTACGACTTGTAAGAGAAAATATCTTTTTTTCATCCAACTCAAATTACGTAATGATTTAGTGCTTGAAAAGACATTTATTACGCAATAAACGCGGAAAATACATCGAAAGAGGCTTTCAAATTGATTTATTCATTTACATATTTATTGCTTTTTTCCCTATTTTGCACCCGAATTGTGTTAATTTTAATTCATTTGATACGAAATTATACTATCGCGTATTATAGGTAACGATACAACATAAAGTTTACTTCTACTCAAAATTAGTTTAAAACTAATTTTATCAATGAAATTAACATAGTATGCTAGAGACCCTAATAAACTGTAATTTGGTTAACCATAAAGTGACTGAAGCTATTAACTCCGGAAAGGGTGTCCGTTACATTCAAAGTTTTAACATATAAATCTGGTTAGCATTGATGTATAACATATTCTCTAACACAGAAAACCCTACCCGGGTAAAAGTTAAATGTACCATAATATTATGTTGGGGCGCACTATAATATTATTATTATGACTATGTAACTTTTTATTGTAATTTTTTTTATTATTAACTTTAATTTTCCCGGTATTTGTACTTCTTCATGTTTAATAATAATTGTACTAAACATTGAAATTATTGAGTAGTAGGTACAGTACGCGACAGGTTAAGATGGCAATCGGGGTGGGGACGCTCCCGGGGCAATTAACGATGTTATTTTGTCCTTCCTCAAGTTTAATAATAATCGTATTAAACATTGAAATAATTGAGTACGCGATATGTTGAGATGGCAATCAGGGTAGGGACGCCCCGCACACCCACACAGCCCCTTAGCTAACCGGGCGCAGGAAAGTGCGGGTGACGTGCGAGTGTGCGGAGTATCCCCCCCGCCTCATACCCCGATTGCCATATCGACCTTTCGCGAACTATAGGCGCGACTTTCGTCCGTGGTTCCGACAGACCGAACAAGCATGTCTGCGCGACGCGTTACCTTCGAAGGAGAGATACATTCTCTTCATTAAATCCGATTATATACGAACGTGACGAATCCTTGTTTTAAAGTTTTAAGTACCTATATCTAAAGATGTTTAAATAAATAAATTGAGTTCTCGTACTATAATAATACCTTTATGAAATAAATTAAAGTAGGTACTTAATTCTCGTTTTCGGGGAATATTCGGGTTTGGGTTACCGGGAGATACAGATGAAGAGTTACAAAGCCGACGATTTATCTTTTCGTATATGCCCCTCACGAGCGCTATCCATCATCCTCGTTTACAGCAGACAATGAGCGCGATATATCTCTATCTATCTCTGTATGGTAGCGAGAGAGCTGGTGGCATAATATTAATTTAGAAAATTAACAACTACTTACGCTATCGACTTCAAATGAATTGACACAAAACTGCGATTTTACATTTTTAAATTAAAACCTTATTTATAAAAAACACATAATCATTCATCAACCATTTTTTAGCAGTAATTATTAGATAGGTACTGGTAAAAAAACTAAAGTAGTAAAAAAATTTACTAGACATTTCACCGCGATTAAGAGCCTCATATGGTGACAGAAGGGCTGGCTCATTTTTTGCGCAACGGGTCAGCCTGGCTGTCTAGTCTAGCGTGGAATGATGATGATGATATTTATTTATATAGTATTAAATAGGGCTATCTTTAAGTTTTATTGTAATATTTTCAATAAAAAATAAATAAAATAAAATTTAATCATTTAATTAAATTTAATGCCGCATCGTCAAAATCTGCAAGCTCGTAAGAAGCTTCGCAAAAACTTACGAACTGATTGATTTGCAAAGCATGTAAATTAAAATATTATGTTAGACGATGATGCTAGGCTATTTTAGCGTTTAAACTACCGTGAGTGATTTCCATTATAAATACTATCTGTCCCGGCGACAGATAGTATTTATGATGCTAGGCTACTTTAGGATTTCGAAAACTCCATGGGAACTCTTTGATTTTCTGGGATGAAAATTAGCCTATGTCTGTCTCCGAGATGCAAGCTATCTCTAAGTCAGTAGATAGACGGACAGAATGACAAATACTTTCGCGTTTTGATCCAGCACTGGACGATCTCGCTGGATTGAAAGATCTCGCTCAAAGACCAATATATTATACTATGCCTACCTCCTACCTACAGCTCGCTGCATTCTTAAACTAGCCTCAGTTGGGCACTACTTACTAATTATTTGTAAAAAGTTAATAAACAACGAAATCAGCCTCACAACGAAATCCCTTCAAAATTACGACCACCAGCTCTTCTCCCATAGCTATACTATGTATGAAAAGAGCTGTCGTATGTACCCTCATACATGCAATTGAAATACAAGTCACGTTGTGAGGGAACACCAGTCGGGCGGCGGATTTCAAATCGTCAAATCGTGCTTACCGATACCAAAAGCTGAATTTATATTGGACCATTCTTTTGCATTGCCCTCTATTGCCCTATTATGATTCTAGATTCGTACTCAAAAATTGCATATTGTCTAAGGGGAAATACATAATATTATACATGATAATTTTGAATCTGAATGTACATACTTGAACACTAACAATTAATTTCATAAATTAAAATCTGTCTACCTCTATAAAACTATTTAAGCAAATGTTATAAATGAGAAAGTATATCTTTCATATAGCATGCATTTTAAACACAGACAGACAGATTTCATGTTGGAAAAACGAAGCTTTCTTATGGAATTTAGAAAAAAACTTAATTTACGCAGATGAAGGGGCGAGTAAATATTGTATGGGTAAATTTGGTAAATATATCTACTTATATGTAGTAATTAAATATCATTTGCTTTAACGGTGAAGGAAAACATCTTGAGGAAACCTGCATGCCTGAGAGTTCTCCATAATGTTCTCAAAGGCGTGTGAAGTCTACCAATCCGCACATGGCCAGCGTGGTAGACTATGGCCAAAACCCTTCTCACTCTGAGAGGAGACCCGTGCTCTGTAGTGAGCCGGCGATGGATTGATCATGATGATGATGATCTACTTATATGTACTTTCAGAATTAGCATAATGGATTATCATTTCATAAATTATCAATACCGCTTAGATGAAGCCAGCTTTACTTTATAAGTGCCCTTATTATAAATATAAAAGTGTGTTTGTTTGTTGGTTTGTCCTTCAATCACGTCACAACGGAGCAACGGGTCCACGTGATTTTTTGCATGGGTAAGGTTAAAAGCCTGGAGAGTGACATAGGCTTTTTTAACTTTTTATCCTGGAAAATCAAAGCGTTCCCACGAGAATTTTAAAAAACTAAATCCACGCGAACGAAGTCGCGAGCATCAGCTAGTTTATCATAATTTGATGAGTAGAAAACCGTGAACTAA
This sequence comes from Maniola hyperantus, assembly GCF_902806685.2. Taxonomy (NCBI): domain Eukaryota; kingdom Metazoa; phylum Arthropoda; class Insecta; order Lepidoptera; family Nymphalidae; genus Maniola; species Maniola hyperantus. The sequence goes on along the minus strand of NC_048545.1, from coordinate 10,095,522 downwards.
AACATAGACTGTCAAATCCCTAAAATCGGGTAAAAAGTGCCTTAGACTCAGACCAAGGATCACTGTGGACTTGGCATCAAATAATTATACCATGTTAGAACAAGCTAAGTGTATGAAAAAGCTCTGAACAGTGGTAAACACTTGTGTCTTTATAATAGTTTAGTTTTTTTGCTAAGCACAGTTCTGTTGTCATCTGTGCCCAACAAACCTCTGTGATAGTAATTTCTTGCGAGTTTTACGAGTTTTTATTTAGTTTTCTGTTTTAAATTTAGTGTTGAAGGTGTGTAGAAGTCATTTATGATGAAACATAACCTTGCATTCGTAAGTATGATTTATTTTGTTGTTTTGTCCCTTTCGGGTATACGCGTCTGACAAGTCCACCTCGATCCTTTGTCTGAGGCCTTAGAACTAGTTTTTGTGCAGGTTAGAGCGAGCTTGAAACTGATAATTATGTTACCTAATATAGAAATTAGTATTTATTTCAGTTTTTATAAGCAACATCATCCGCATCGATAACGGATTTATAAAACTCCGTGAGAACACTTTGTTCCCGTGATATAGTATCCTGGCTTCTATAGTGGCAGTAGGTAGGTATAGGTTACTATAAGGCATGCAATCGGACCTCGTATTTACACTGCTGTTTTATTACACAGGGTTGGTGAGCCCTGGAACACATACGTTTCAATTAGCATGGCAGGTTCGGACGTGCATTTAAATCACGACCGTAGCTGAGTTACATGTAGGTATGTGCTATACCTATGTAATATATAAAATCGGTATTTACCACTGTCTTGTACCTAGGTACTCTTATATTGGGATTAATATTGATTTTACGATTATTTTAGAATGGTTTTTAAAATCGTTATTTTTGTTCTAATTCTGTTAAAGATACCCAGTAGGCTAAGAGTCCAAAGATCAATAGCTCTTGTCTGTAGCTCATTTATAACAAGTAATAACAAATAACTGGCTTTATAAGCCCTGACTCTTACAAACTCTACATCTTGGAAAAGTAGTTTAGCCTACCTATGGCTTTTTTAAAAATTTAAATAGACTCAAAATCAACTTTATTTAAGTAAAGGTACCTATGTGTCATACCTCAGTTAAATTTGTTAGTAAAGTATGGAATCAGTCATTAATCATTATAAAAAAGGATCGTATTTTAATATTACTCGACAAAAATTGTAAGAGGTTATCATTGGTGCTTTTATGGACGAGAGTTAGCCATCGATTGAGTTATCAAGTACTAGATTGTTTTAATTACAGGTGCAGTTTGAAATTTCAATCCATTAATTAAAAGTTCTTTTAATTTTTCATTGCTTTTTTGCAGTTTCGGGCTATTTCTACTCGATCAAACACCATATCGGAAATTAATTTCATTTACTAATATTTTCCGGCAGGCTATTTTAACTTACGTTTTATTACAAGTAAAGTAAAATATTATTTATCGTACACCAAATTTACAAGAAATACAAACAATATTTTATTGTATATGAATAATTAACTTATATTAATTGACTTTAATCGTAATTATATGAACCAAATAAGCAACCTTGCGAGTTTCTTGTTTCTTCTCGGAAGAAGTGCATTTTGAATTAGTTTAGATTCAGTGACGATTCAAAAACACTGGTAAAAGTTTATTTGACTAAAATCGTTCTATTTCTAATTAAATTATTGTTATTAGGTATCTAAATATATAAAAGGAAAAGGTGACTGACTGACTGACTGATCTATCAACGCACAGCTCAAACTAATGGACGGATTGGGCTGAAATTTGGCATGTAGATAGCTACTATGACGTAGGCTACACCTTTATTATCGGTTATCTCCCAATGCCACCCTGATCCAAACAAACATTCCTCCCAGCGTTGGGGACAATATCCAGGGAAACTTTCAGCTTTTAAAATAACGAAGGTCTGGCACGCGCTGACTCTCTCTCTATAATAAAAGCCCACATGTGGTGAACGGATGTCATTACGTATTCATGGACATGTCCGGTGGCAGCGGCGTCGCGGAATTGTTCCATTGTTGGCAGCGTGGTAGGTACCTACATTTCCATTTCAATTTTATTATGAACTAATATTTCATTTTTATATTCACTCGCATTCATTGCGTAATTTTCAGAGAAAGAAAACATAAGAATCAAAATTTTCCTAATTAACTTGGTGTATAATCTAAATATATAAAAGGCAAAGGTGACTGACTGACTGACTGACTGACTGACTGATCTATCAACGCACAGCCCAAACTACTGGACGGATCGGGCTGAAATTTGGCATGCAGATAGCTATTATGACGTAGGCATCCGCTAAGAAAGGATTTTTGAAAATTCAACTCCTAACTGGGTGAAATAGGGGTTTGAAATTTGTGTAGTCCACGCGGACGAAGTCGCGAGCATAAGCTAGTCTAAATATATAAAAGGCAAAGGTGACTGACTGACTGACTGACTGACTGATCTATCAACGCACAGCCCAAACTACTGAACGGATCGGGCTGAAATTTGGCATGCAGATAGCTATTATGACGTAGGCATCCGCTAAGAAAGGATTTTTGAAAATTCAACTCCAAACTGGGTGAAATAGGGGTTTGAAATTTGTGTAGTCCACGCGGACGAAGTCGCGAGCATAAGCTAGTAATTAATAATATCACAAAGTGGTGATATGATAGCCTATATAGTACGGGTACGCGACAGGTCGAGCTTGCCCGCACCGAGTTAACACGGGGGATGCGATGCCTATGGATAAGCCTATACAGGAGAGGTTGCCTATACAGCTGGATAAGCTGTGCAGGCTGATGGATTAGCTAACTAGCTAAACCATCAACTTTCGTTCCAGTACAAAGACTAAATAAACCGCTTTGGTCTTTAAAACTTTACCAAATGATTACTGCAATTTTGTTTACCCAAAGGTGAAACGTTATAAAATAAAAAAAAGCACTCAGTTTTAAAAATGGTTTCGGTTTAACCTGTGACAAAATTGCGAAAAAGGTAAAAATAATATTAAAGAGGAACATTGGACTGTCTCTACAGACAGCCTAACGTTTCGGCGCAGATTAAAAAATATATTTTTCCAGATTGTTTTTCTAGGCATGCTATAGCCTCCAGGGCTTTTGTCGCCTGAAATGTTATTGTTCATAGAGCTGAATAAAAATTTTATTTTTCATTTTTAACCTTTTATTGTTTTTTCTCTTATTCCGCCCCTTTCCCCGTTTTAATTCCAACGTAAGTGTGGTGAATATTATTTATTATTTTTCAGCTTGAGCACTATCTCTAAGATCGAAAGCTTCATCCGGCTTCATAGCTTTGTTTTCGAATAAACCATTTTAAAAATTTAGAGAAAAGTACTTAATTTTTTGGGTATTATACTTAATTATATAAGGCAATTATTTTTATATTTCTTAGATATCATTATCTAGACTTGGGTGTCACTTTGGTAGCTGTAAGTCTGTCTATTTATCGAAAACCGAATGTTAATACTTTGGAGACATTCATGACAGGGTGACTGATTTATTACAATCAATATTACTTACCTACTTAAGTTTCGAACTGGTGGAGAGACCAGTGAACGCTAGCAAATAAATAACCAAAACTTGATAACTCTCTGCAAAACTTTTGAAAAGTGTAATACTGCTGTGACGTTTCAAACTACTTTGCGGTAATCCGTTTAAGGTTTTACTGATGCAAATCCCTAGCATTTTACATAAAATATTATATACCTACTATATTCTAACTACATTCCAAATTAAGGTTTCAGTTTTTATTTTTTGGGAATATTCGGATTATCTAGTTACTTATATCACTTTTTAAATCCATTTTTGTCAACTTATTAGAATTCGTACAACTTCAGAGCCTCAATAGCTCAACGGGTAAAGGAGCGAACTGAAAACTGAAGGTCGACGGTTCAAACCCTGCCCGTTGCACTATTGTCCTACTCCTAGCACAAGCTTGATGCTTAGTTGGAGAGGAAAGAGGAATATTATAGTCATTTAACATGGCTAATATTCTTTAAAAAAATATCTAATAAAGTTGAGTGAAGCTTATTGATAGCTATAAGTTTGGATGTGGAAACTCGTGCAGAAGACTAAATCCTTTTTAGTTAATAAGTAGGTACTAACATAGTGATTAAGTATTTTGTTACTAACTTCTTAATTAAGTATTTTATTGGCACTAATATTGAATGGATCCATTAGTGTCCGATTAATTCAATGCATTGAATTTAACGTGTTTTTTGCATACTTAAGGTGGCTCCACACCAGTCCGGCGGCACACAACAAAGCCGCGGATGTTACTCGCCGGCATTATCAGATAATCACAGCGATACTGCTGCTTCTGCGACCTACAGCGGCAATGATATAAAAAATACCGCCGGTAAAGCCGCCGGCCCAACCCGGCGGCATGTGTGGAGCCACCTTTAGGTGCAAAGATAAACCCTCCAAAGCCAAAAACTTTAATATATGTATAGAGAGTCAGTTATTTCACGAGAAAAAGATAAGAAAACATAAATATTAAGTTTGAAATAGCTCCATTGAGAACTCGTAATACACTTATATTTCCCGAGTCAGCACTGCGGGCACAGAAGAAGTTTCTTTGCATGCAGTGCGCAAATAGAGGCGACCGTGCATACACAAGTCGAGGCGAAACTTGCCTTATTCAAACTTAACCGTCCAACCAGAAACAATAGTGCACGCATGAAGCGGGGAGAAAATGTTGAAAGATAAACTTTCAAGGAAAAGTTCTTCCACATTCCTACGTTATTATTGCACGAACGACGCTGGGTAAGTTATTACTGCATGCCGTTATATGAGTTTTCTTATTATTTGCACGTTAAAACATGATTTTCTTGAGTTATTTATCTAAATCTAAATATATAAAAGGAAAAGGTGACTGATCTATCAACGCACAGCTCAAACTACTGGACGGATCGGGCTGAAATTTGGCATGCAGATAGCTATTATGACGTAGGCATCCGCTAAGAAAGGATTTTTCAAAATTCTACCCTTAAGGCGGTAAAACAGGATTTTCGAATTTGTGTAGTCCTCGCGGACGAAGTCGCGCGAATAAGCTAGTTTGAACTAACTGACGTTCGGGCTTGGCTACGATGGGTTTACTAATGTAATAACATGTCAGTACTGAATGTGTTATGACTGTGTTACTTATACGTGTTATCAGTTTCCGCTGAAAACTGCATTGAAAACTACCAAGAAGTTTTTATAGCAAACAGAATCAATCACATTCAGTTCTAGGCTAACTTGTTTCTGAATTTAAAAAAAAAATCAGGTCACTCCCCAGCGTTCTCCATACAAACGAAGTCTGGTTCTCAATTGTGTCTATGGGTTTCCAGATTAAAATTATTTTAAGTTTTGAAGTTAGGTAAACGGGCTCATGGGCTTACATACAAATCCGTGAGCCCGTGTATCTTTTAACTGGAAACTACGTCTTTTCGGAGCGCACGAATAAACTCCTGTTAAATATGAGGGAGACGACTGAGGACACTTAGAGCCACGGTAGGTACAATATACTCACCAAAGGAATACTCAACACTCAATCCATCAAATCAAAAAGCATTCGCAACGAACAGTGAGAATGTAAAGTCAATGACTTGGAATGTTAGTGTAGGTATTCACGCTAGAGAATGCGTCAGCAGAATTTTCTTATTCAGTTACCCCTAATGGGTTTCCGATTATTTCGAATTTCGAACACTAGGTACTGTTTATCCCACATAGTCACAAGTGTTATAAGTAGAAGGGTGATTTATCAAGTTTTGTTTACAAACTAGATTATTTTTGAAAACCCTAGGTAGGTAGGTACTATCCATACCTATTAATATTATGTAACTAGCGGATACGACATGGGCCTAATGCTACTACGCTAAAAAAATCCTCATGCATTTTTATTGGTCCAAAACCATCTTTTTGTCTTTTTGGTCCAAAAGCATTTTTTGTGTTTTATACTTATATCTATAAGTAGGTATGTTTATTAAGCACACTCAAATCAACGGGGTTAGTTTCATCACGAATCATGAAAAAGAAACGATATGGTATTTTTGAAAAGGTAGGTAAATCCACGCAGATGAAGCCGTGAGAAAAGCTGGTCTCACACAATTTTATTTCGTTTGATGAAATAAAATAATTCAAATATTGAACTCCATTCAAATGAACGAGGTTAATTTGCTCACGAATCATGAAAAACACGAACAAGTGCCTACGCGTAGCTTTGCCGTAGTGAAGTGCTCTGTAATATTCATTTCAAATGAAATATGGGACCAGCTCGAATATTTACACTGATACGGGCATAAATTTTTAAATTAGTAATTCAAACTCAATTAATTTAGCATGTTTACAGGTTTTTATCTACTTGACCATTAATTACTAAGAAACGATAAGGGATTTAAAAAAAGTTCTAAATTCACGCAGATGAAACCGTAAGAAAAGGCTGGTTTTCAACAAATTTCATTCGTTTGATAAAATAAAATTATTGAACTCCACTAAAATGAACGGGATTAATTTGCTCACGAATCCTGAAAAAAAAACGAACAAGTGCCTACGCCTAACTTTGCCGTAGTACAGGGCTCTGTAATATTCATTTCAAATGATTTCATTTCATCTGACCAGCTCGAATATTTACGCTTTTACGGGCATTCTAATTCCTCATTTCTAATTGGAACCGCTAGGATTTGGGACGCCCTTCTAGCATCAGTTTTCCCCTCCAATTATAATATGGGTACCGTCAAGCCAAAACTGAATAGGCATCTTCTAGGCAAGCGCCTGACTCACACTTGGCCGGTTTTTTTTACGAGATTTTGCACGATAATTCAAAAACTATGATGCATATCTTCTATAATATAAAAATGAATTACTAAATGTGTTGCTCGTCGCAAATCTCAAGAAGCTGAAGTACGAGGATGGTTCTTACGGAGAGAAAAATTTAAAAAATTTGAATCGACTGTTAGGCGGAACGAAGTTCGCCAGGGTAGCTAGTTATAAATAAAAATCTGTTGTAGAATGCACATCTGAAGCCCTTTTATATGATACCCCACTTGATATAGTTATCTTACTTCGAAAATTGAAAATACTAACTAATAGTTCATCACCACAATTTTTTTTTGTGTGGTGTAACCACAAATTCAAGATTTCAGATTTTCCTCCTAATGTCTGCTATAAGACCTACCTACCTGCCAAATTTCATGATTCTAGGTCAACGGGAAATACCCTGTAGGTTTCTTGACAGACCGACAGACAGACAACAAAGTGATCCTATAAGGGTTCCGTTTTTCTTTTTGAGGTACGGAACCTTAAAAAGTAGGTAGCTACGCGTAGCTTTGCCGCAGTGAAGTGCTGTATAATAATATTCATTTCAAATGAAATATCGAACCAGCTCGAATGTTTACGCTGATACGGGCATAAATCTTTAAAGCAATCCAAACTCAATTACTACGGTTTACTTTAGCCTAATGGGAAAAAGCTTCCCTTTGTCACGACAAGTTGATTTAATTTATTCGTTTGGACATTCGAAATTAAAAGAGGTTTTTTTATTGAATTCTAGCTGATGCCCGCGACTTAGTCCGCGTAGATTTAGGGGTTTGAAAATCCCCCCTTTTATTTTCCGGGATAAAAAGTAGCATAATATGTCACTCTCCAGGTCTTTAATTATACTAATGTAAAAACCAATTCGATCCGTTGCTCCGTTTAAAAAAAACCAAATTCTGGTACAAGTTAGCCCTTGACTGCGATATCACCTGGTGGTAAGTGATGATGCAGTCTATGGAAGCGCGCTAACTTTAAAGGGGCATGGTAGTTTCATTAATATAGATACGCGGCATCGTACCTACCTACTGTAATGCTAAATCGCTTGGCGGCACGGCTTTTCCGGTAGGGTGGTAATTAGCCACGGCTGAAGCTTCCCACCAGACCCCGGCGTGGTTGCGACGTGATTGAAGGACAAACCAATAAAACAACAACTCACAAACAAACACACTTTCGCATTTATGATAATATTATGGGTGGTATTCGACCATTATTATTATTTGAGGGGTAGTGCGTAAGTACAGAACTAATATTATTACGACAATCCATTAAATTTTCCAAGGCATAATGGAAAAGGAGCGTGAAAATTCCAAAACGCTTTATTGCCCTAAGTGCCAATATTGAGGGAAAACATTAATGCAATAAAGTATTTATTTAAATTTAATTTTATACGTACTTACCTACTAGCTACCGATCTACCGGTCGATTACGAAAATGCTGAATCAATCATTGCTATAATTGTTATTGGCTATGGATATGTAGGGTAGGTACTTATTAAGAGTGCGACAATGGATTTTGATCAATAGCAAAAGAGCGTTAGGCAAGCAAAATTAGTGTTATGCTTGTACCTCATTTTATCTGCTTTTGCTGCTGATTGCTGACAGCACTGACAGGTTGAACGCAATAGTATAAATTCACTATAAATGACTAGCTGTTGCTCGCGACTAGCTGAAAATCCCGTGGAAACTCATTGATTTCTCGGGATAAAAAGTATGTAATTTATAGCCTATGTTACATCTAAATAACGTAGCTTTCTAATAGTGAAAGAGTGATTAAAATCGGTTCAGTAGTTTCAGAGTTTATCGATTACAAACATACACAATCTTTTATCTTTTAATATTAGCATAGATTGAATCCGCACGACTTAATCATAGAATCACCATATTTTTATTTTATTTTATTAGATTACAAGGTGTCCCTTGACTGCAATCTCACTTGGTGGTAAGAGACGATGCAAATAATGCTTTGTTTGATGGAAGCGGGCTTATGGGAGGGGTATGGCACTTTCATTAAACCCATACCTTATCAGTTTCTACAACGCATCGTACCGGGGCGCTAATTAATTAATAAATTAATAATTATGTTTTCAAGGAACCGAAACATCGCTTCATTTATCCAATTAGACACAATATAATTTTAATATAACAAGCGCAAAATTGGGAACCGAGCTAATTCTGTAAACGAGCGCCAAGTAGGAATATATTGTGTAGCGTACAATATATTCCTACTTGCCTCCTACCATTCCTACACTTTATAGTTGAGTATTAAAGCAGCCCCCCAATTGTGTAAGAATAACGATTTCATCGTTATCGTAATCGTCAACAAATTCTGCCCTTTGATTGGCTGTGAAAAAATGTTTACTATAATTACTTAAAATCCACATAACTCCGAAAAGTTAGAGGTGCGACTTCGGATTAGGAGGCGGATCACAGCTTACTAATATAGGTAGTTACTAATAAACTACATAATATTAGGTATTGAAGTGAAAACTTCTTCAGAGGCGTTGGGCAATTTTGGGATGCATAAAAACTTCAAGGTCGGTTCACCGACATGCTAATATCGAGGTTAATAGCTTGGAGTGCTGATAGATGTAAAAAACCGGCCAAGTGCGAATCAGACTCACGCACTGAGGGTTCCGTAGTACAATCGTATTTTATCGACATTTTGCACGATAAATCAAAAACTACTTACTAGATCTCGTTCAAACCAATTTTCGGTGGAAGTTTGCATGGTAAATATGTACATCATACTTATATCTTTTTTAGTTTAATCATTCTCTTATTTTAGAAGTTACAGGGGGGGGGACGACGACGACGACGACGACACACATTTTACCACTTTGGAAGTGTCTCTCGCGCAAACTATTTAGTTTAGAAAAAAATGATATTAAAAACCTCAATATCATTTTTGAATTTTTGAGTTTCAGTTCTAAGTATGGGGAACCCCAAAATTTATTGTTTTTTTTCTATTTTCGTGTGAAAATCTTAGTGCGGTTCACAGAATACATCTACTTACCAAGTTTCAACAGTATAGCTCTTATAGTTTCGGAGAAAAGTGGCTGTGACATACGGACGGACAGACAGACAGACATGACGAATCTATAAGGGTTCCGTTTTTTGCCATTCGGCTACGTAACCCTAAAAACCGGCCAAGTGCGAGTCAGTCGCACACAGTCGTATTTTTTCGTCATTTTGCACGATAAATCATAAACTATTATGCATAAAAATGAACAAAAATCTGGTTTAGAATGTGCAGGTAAAGTCATTTTAATAATTATTGATACCCCACGAAAGTTGAAAATACTAATTATTATTTTCGCCTGCTTTTGAGGGTGCTGAGTCCAAGTTTTATAAGTCTTTGTTCATAGGGGAGATTTTTCAGTTCCCTAGGCAACTTAGTAGCTCGCCTTTGCACCCTTTCCAACAATTTTATATCTTTAATGAAATATGGATTCCAGACCTGAAATGAATATTCCAGTAATGGTCTGATATAAGTCTTATAGATTTTAAAAAAGGGTTTTTCGGTGATGTTGAAGATTGCTGTTCTGATTAGGTACAGGATATTTTTTTAATTCTTTATTTCAGCCAAATAATAATCATACAAATTTTACGCTTGACATCCAGAAACTCTCTTGAGTTTATATGGATGTTGCACATTCCTCTTACAATACTGAACTGAACTAGATAATACCTACAAATCAAAACTGATGAGATCGATGGGATCATTATAATATTAGTAGGTAAAATGTAGGTCGGTAGTAAAAAATGTTACTGAATACTCAGGATTTACGTCTTATGACTTCGCACCGCGCACCGTGCAATCAACTTGCCAACGACAAACCAGTTTGTGCATCGCGGAGCGCTCAAGCATAATTATACAGGTTATTCCTTAAAAGGTTTGAGTTGATTGAGTTGGCCTTATTCACAGTAGCCACAATGTGTGCTTCCCATTTAAGGTTACTGTTAATGATCACTCCTAGGTCTTTTTGTGTATCCACCGCTTTTAGTTGCTTGTTATCTAACCAATATGATACCTACTCGAGGATTCTTTTTTCCAATGTGTAGAACAGTGTATTTGTTGACTTTCAGTGAAAGTAACCATTCCTTTGTCCAATGTTCAATGGCTTTTAAATTTTGTTGTATGTCACTCTGTTGATACATAGGGTTCCCGAAAAACTTGGTGTCATCCGCAAATAATGAGAATGGGAGACTTATAACATTTTGCAAGTCAGTCAAGAATAATGTGAATAATATTGGTCCCAGAACAGAGCCTTGCGGTACACCACTGCGTACTGGACGAGTACTTGACACTTCATTTCCAATCCTCACGCGGAATTTGCGATCATTTAGCAAGTCACTAATCCAGTCTAACAGTTTACCGCATATGCCAAGGTGTTCTAATTTATGAAGTAATCGACTAATTGGAACTTTGTCTAAAGCTTTCTCATAGTCTAGATAGATAATATCAGTTGGTTGACGTTTGTTCCAGTTTAATATCCACTGTCTAACACAGCTGAGAAGGTTAGTGACAGTCGATCGTTTCTGTGTGATATCATGTTTCTCTCGGATAATTATGTTTTCTTTTGTTATGAATTCTCTTAGGCTGTCAACTATGATAGCTTTCTCTCCATAGCTTTACACAATATACTCGTCAAGCTGATAGGTTTGTAGTTTTCAGCATTTAACTTTTTACCTTTTATGAAAATAGATGACAGACTGGAAAGAAGCAGTGGTTACACTGCTTCTTTCCAGTCTGTTGGGAGCCTTCCTGTTGCAAAAGACAGATTCATTAGTAATGTTACTTGATTAATGACGGTGCTATATTGTTGGAGCATGAGGAATATGATCCAGACCACTAGCTGTCGATTCATCGAAAGTTTTAATAGCATTTAGAACTTTTTTTGGTGTAAAAACAATGTTTTCTAATGATGCCTGTACTCTCTCAATGTTCACTTCTGGTAAAATCCCAGGTGGTTCACACACGTATGCGTTCTCAAATTGATCGGCAAAGATTTCAGCTACCTGTAATGACTTTGTTGCAATTTGGATTCATAAGAGCTGGCGGTATGTCAACTCTTGTTAATTTTTTTTTCTCACATATACATAAAAGGCTTTTTCTCCACTACCAGCAATATTTGATTCGAAATTTATCCTGTCATGTCTGTCTTTCTGTCCGTCCGTATGTCACAGCTACTTTTTTCCGAAACTATAAGAACTATACTGATGAAACTTGGTAAGTAGATGTATTCTGTGAACCACATTAAGATTTTCACACAAAAATAGAAAAAAAAAACAAAAAATTTTGGGGTTCTCAATACTTAGAACTGAAACTCAATTATTTTTCATCAAACCCATACGTGTGGGATATTTATGGATAGGTCTTCAAAAATGATATTGAAGTTTCTAATACCATTTTGTTCTAAACTGACTAGTTTGCGCGAGAGACTCTTCCAAAGTGGTAAAATGTGTGTCCTCTAATATCTCAAAAACGGTGGCTCTTATGAAAAAAGTGTACAGACTTTGTTTATAGATAATTATCTGATCCACAATTTTTGTCTAAGCTAATTTTATGATAAACTTACCGTTTTGCTGATAATCGCGAAAAACCCGTTTTTGTGACTTTTGACCCCGAGTAAATTTTTTTCCAGGTGTCGGATCGATGAGGACTTAAAAATATTTCATTTATCGTTTTGAACAATCCTACCAATTTTCAGCCAAGTGTAAATTATTGCAACCTCACCCCTATATTTTGATTTAATTTGACTAGACTAATCTTTAAGTAACTTTAATGTTAATAAAAAGGATTTTAGCGAAATTTCACGGTTTCGAAAATATGAATAGATTTGGGATAAAATTTTCATTCAGAAGTTAAATTAAGATATATTTCGGAACAAAAACGAGTGTTTGGAAAACATAAAATGTAACAAGAACTACTTTGGTGCGAGTAAATGGAAGTAGGATATTTTTAAAAAGCATAAGCCGTACCATGCGCTGAAAACTTCTTAATTGTGTTTACAAAGTACGTAAGACTAAGCTTTTCACTGGATTTTATTATCAGATTTATGCAACTTAGTGGAAATTAAATTTCGTAAGAGAAGTTTATCTCGCAGATAAGGAAGTAAGATAAAAATTGTAGATTATCCGTTTTACATTTTGTATGTACTTACCAGTTACCTACCTATTTAAGATACTATAAAATTCGAGATAGCCAACACTCATACAATTATTATAATATTAAATGCAATAATAAAAAAATTATAATATTTAAAAGTGAAGATAAATTCTTACGCTTGTGTGTGTGACAACCAAAGAATTTTTAAGTAAAATACTTAGTAGGAAGAATAATTATTACTTTCTAAATCTATGGTGACAACTTTACAATTGATCATATGCGTAGGGACACGGACTACATAGATATATACTATTGATATTGACACCTTGTGTCAAGTAAAACTACCTCTGAACCTGGTATACTTATGTGGGTGGTACTTCGAACTACTAGATTATGCCTGCGACTTCATTCGCTATAATAATATGTAGGTACCTGATGTCAATTGTCCTACCAATTAATGAGCACGAGTGATTTGATGGTGCATCTGCACAATATAATACGGCTAAGCCCGACGGAAACCGGAAACCCCCAGGCGGAGCTTCGCGCTCGCTAACCCCCCCGGTGACGCTGTAGCGGCCAGTAGGGCCTACACAGGTCAATCCGAAACAACACGACGGAAACCGGCAGTATTTGTGTGGATGCACTGTGGGATGCATCCACACATTATGCTATCGGAAATTTGGATGCACCTTAAATTTCAGAAAAAAATGTAGAACCTAACTCCTGCCATACCACTTTCAGCGTGATCTATCGTGTTATTGAATGGAAAAATAATGTGTATTTATGAATTATACATTGTGTTTAATGTATCAGCATGACAAGGAAGTAGCCTGTATTATATCTTAACGGGAAAATGCACGTAATATTTGTATGTAACTTTACCAAAAACATACATCTATCATTCCCGTGACCCATATACATTTCCCACATCGAACCTCATTACAAATGTATAGAGTCACTAAACTTTATCCGCAGTACAAAAACGGAATTCAGATAACAGTAGAGTAGTTGCCAACTTTTACCTTTGACGAAAGCTATTCGCCAAAATTTGGAAACTAACGTTAGTTGTAGGTATTTCTGACTCAGAAAATGTTCCGACGCTGCGCAGGTAGGTACATAATTTCGTGTTATCCAAAAATTTGTGGTACAATAATATTGGAGAGAATGTTTTCTGAATTAGATACCTTAGGTAGGTAATAAAGGTAAATTGGTAAAAACCAAAAATATCAAAATAGGTGATACCTACCTACTAATCTCTCACTAATTAGAAAAGAAAATTAAACTTATATTTTCCCCGAAATCTCTAGCCACGTCCTTAATCTAATATTAGGTATGTAGCAGACACTATTTTAATTTTATATTGAACTACATACCTACTTAGATGACGCTAGCCGCTAGCGACTTGGTCCGCGTGGATTTAGATATTTAAAAATCCCGTGTGGTTTGATTTTCTGGGACTAAAAATAGCATCCGGATACAAATTATCCCTGTGATACCAAGTTTCGTTAAAATCTGTTAAAAAAACGAATAGACAAAAGACACACTTTCGTATTCATAATATTAGTATCCATGATCATAGATAACGTTAGTACATAATAGTTCTAATGTATGGATTGTGCATTTGAGCAAAGTGCTCGTTATAAGGGTTTGCTAAACCATTTTTTAATTAAAGCCTGCATTTATCTACTAATCAAAGTTCAAAGCGAAGGTTATCCTTTATTTTTTTGCGGCGATTCTCGAGGATTGTCTTTAGTAACTAATTGGGAGTATAAAAGATTAACGTTATTTTTTAACCGCTTTTGTAGGCGAAAGACTTTTTTTATATGAATTTAAAGAAAAGACAAAAGGTCTTCGTCTGGTGGGAGGTTTCGACCGTGGCTATTTACCATCCTACCGGCAAAGCCGCCACCAAGCGATTTAGCTTTCCGGTACGATGCCGCGTAGAAACCAAAGAGGTATGGGTTTAATTCAAACTGCCATACCACTTCCCGGTTAACCCGCTTCCATCTTGGACTGTATCATCACTTACCACCAGGTGAGATTGCAGTTAAGGGCTAACTTGTATCTAATTAAAAAAAGATGAACGAAAAATCAGTAGGATCATTTTTTAATATAAAATATGTTTATTATCAAAAATTGCAGAACTGGCACGGGTTGAACAAGCATTCCTTTGTCTATCCTTAAAGCCTATAAAATATTTTGGACTGCCCTTCAATTAGTGTAGGTAATGTGTAAAAACTTTAATAAGTAAGTCTTTAGCTTATTGGAAAATCTCTTTTATCCTTTTTATATCGTCGGTCCATCGTGCTGGAGGGCGTTCCACACTACGCTTCCTTAAACGCTGTCTCCACTCAAGAACTTTCCGGCTCCAACGGCCATCACCTCTACGACAGGCATGACATGACCTGCGCCCAGTTTAAGAGCATTTGCAAAATAATGTATTGAACAGACTAACAAACATACATACCTACAAACAGTCGGTACTTAGACAATAAAGTGAGTTAATATTGCATTGTCAATTGTCATCCGGTTGCAATGTGTTTAAAATTTAGTCTTTGGATCAGTAGGAAGTTAATAGATTTGTACTGAAGAGACAAACTGACTGACAAGAAAGCAAGACAATCAAAACTACTTATTATAGGTAGATAATACGCAAACAATTTATTTAACTGGTTTTATTCAGTTAACTGGGTAGGTAGTTAGGTAGGTACCTACCAAGTGTTGGTACATTCGGAGATATCGCCGTTCACGCTCCATAAAGCAAACACATCCGCTAACATACACACACATACAAACAACTTAATACTAAGAATAGAATAGAATAGAAAAGAATGTTTTTTTATTCATGTAAACTTTTTACAAGTATTTATGAATAGTCAGGTAGTTTTAATTTACTAAACAAATATAGAAGGCAGCGATCTATAATTCAGCATATTCTACAAAACACGTGTTTGGTAGTTGTTTGCTTTTCAAAAATAGATTTCCTGACGCCCTTTTATTGATATTTTCCAAGAGCAGTAGAGCAATATCTAATATACAATGAAAACAGAAACTTTTATCTATTGTAATTAATATAATATCATAATCATAATTTCTTGAGTTTTTGGTATTTTTGATGCAGTAAAACTTTAAAACTTCAAAGAATGTGTTACCTACGTAAGTATTGAACGCCCCCTTACATATTCCAAGTGAATGTTGTGCGTATGATCTCTGTCGTGGAAATAAGAAAAAATAAACTCAAATCATTATTATTTACCTATTATGTAATTATCACAATATCATTGGAAGTATTTTGTGTCTTTCAATTTGTTAGAACTCAGTGCTAGAGTAGTTTATTAGTTTACTTATGTGACGATAGATGGCAGCACAAGTATACTGCGTCGCGCTCAAACTTAGAGCTTGGGCATCCTTATTAGGTTTGTATGGCCACTCATTGTCAACCGATTTTGATGAAATTTGGCATTTTTGGAATATCATTCTCCTTTATGTAAAAGGAAGTTAATGATAATAAATTTAGATTAGAACTTAGAAGTCTCTTCTTCAGAATCATATATTATGAAGGTAAGTATAATAGGTATGATGATTATTAAAAGTTAAAACTCGAAGATGATGGGATGCCTGTTAACAATTACTAATCTGTCTTAAAAGAATAAAATAAAAGTTCTTACACGAGTATTCTATTAATTCTCATTACTTTACATGAAAAAGTGACCAAAAACTGCATGTCGAGACCGTCCATTGTATACTAAATGCCAGGAGGTCGCGTTTATAAAATGCTCCGTGGAAATGTTAAAAGCTTTTATTGTTGTGGTTTAAATATTGAAAACGAGAATGATTTTTTTTCCAACGTTCTACAATTTTAAATGTACCTACTTACCTACCTAATTTTTTTTGATACCTTGGTGATGTTCTGTTCTGACTTATGTCATATACATACAATATTTTAGTTTTAGAGGGAAAGGCTTAGATGAACGAGATGTTTGATAAAATGGATAGATTAAAAGTTATTAAAATGAGTCAGAAAATTTTGGAAATAATTGACCCAAAAGTCTTAGTAAATTGAACGCGTGACATCGCTCTATAGAATATTAACAAGAGAAATATTTTGTTTTGAAAATAAGAAATATTAGGTAAATTCTTCATGCATAGCTCATTTCAATGTCTTAAAAGCAATTTTAAAATTCGTCGTCTAATAAATGAATGCAATTTAATTCTAAAAGCAAATTCTACTGGAAAAAGCTTAACAGCTCTATGTATGTACTTTGCCAGATTCCCGTAAAATGTGCAGTTTCAAAGTGACACAGGCTTGAAGATTTGAATATTTTGTCTCTTTAAATAAATTTATAAACTAGGTGCATATGTATCTTTACAGAAACCTGGAAAACTACAGACACGGAATCTAATTTCTAGAACGTAAGATCTACAAAAGTTTATTCAATTTGATTGATTAATGTTCAAATGAGGATCTAACTACGTTTGTTTGAGCGCGCTACGAATATAGTCCCCGACAGGTTGAGATGACAATCGGGGTATGAGGTGGGGGGGACCAAGCACATCCACTCGTCGCTCGCACTCGCCCGCACCGGGTCAGCGCAGGGGCTGTGCGGGTGTGTAGCTCCCTCCCCGATTACCGTCTCGATCTGTCGCGTACTTTTTTTGGTGGGAGGCTTCGGCCGTAGCTAGTTACAACCCTACCTGCAAAGCCGTGCGGCCAAGCTACTTGGCATTCCGGTACAATACCATAGAAACCAAAGGGGTATAGGTTTAATAATAACTGCCATACCCCTCCCAGGTTAGGCCGCATCTATCTTAGATCGCATCGTCACTTACCAGCAGGTGAAATTGCAGTCAAGCGTTAACTTGTATCTGAATAAATAAATAAAAAGTAGGTACTATGTATATAACCTATCATATGTATAAAATATAACTGCATTAAATAACCACGATGCATTTCTCTCCCTCTTGTCAGAAATTTCATGTAGATTCCTTTAATATTGCATTATGAGCTTCTGACGTACGAGAATATAATACGTAGGTACCTACCACTGAAATTTCTTGCGACTGAAAACCGTAGAGACTGTTTTGTGGGAATATTTGCACATGTAACGGTTTCAAAGCTGGTATCAATTTATGTACCCAACAATCGTAATAATACTAGAATTGTATTTCAAAATTGCTTATTAATTATAAATTAAGTATCATTTTAAGGGTTCCGTACCTCAAAAGGAAAAAGGAACCCTTATAGGATCACTTCGTTTTCTGTCAGTCTGTCTGTCGTGTCTGTCAAGAAACCTATAGGGTACTTCCCGTTGACCTATTTTTGCGTACCAAGGATTACGTAAACAGGTAAACAGGTAACCCCTTTACAAATATTGCCGTGCGGAATCAGGAGCTTAGTCTTCGCAACATCAAGTGGTTTGCCAATACTTCAATACCGCTCGGGAGAGCTTTTACGCAAAGCTTCTTGTTAAGTGCGGCTCAAATCAGATCAGCAAAGAAACTTGAAATTATCGTGCTTCTTGTATTCTTGTAACTTCTCTTAGTTTAGTGTAACTTATTTTGTTGAAGTAGTTCAGAAAAGTTTTAATTTAATTATTCGAGTTTATAATACATGTTCAAAGTGTCTGCTGCAATACTGTTATTTATTTTTAACTAGTTGATTCCTGCTACTTGGTCCATGTGAAAATTTAGGTTCAAAAAGGTATTTTGAGAATCCGTCTCTGGGTTGGAAGCAATTTATGCAAAATCGTGAGAAAACCTGCATGCCTGAGAGTTCTCCATGTTCTCAAAGGTATGTGAAGTCTGCCAATCCGCATCGGGCCAGCGTGGCAGACTATGGCCTTCTCCTTATCCTTCTCACTCTGAGAGGAGACCTGGTTCAGTAGTGGGTCGGTAATGATGATGATAGAGATAAACAGACAGACAAACAGACGACACTTTTGTATTTATTATATCAGATAAGCAACGTTTTGTCGATGAAAAAGTCGCGAGACAGCGTTGTCGCACTGATCGTGCTTTGGCTGCAGGATAGATACCGATAAAATACTCTTTGAACGACAGTACAAAGTCTTCCTACCAAACTTAGCCAGCTAAAAATATTGGTACTATTTTTGCACTAATAACACGAGTGTAGTTCGAACTTTATGTTCGAACAAAAGACATCCGAACCAGGCAGTGACATGAAAAACAGCAATCAAAGTTGGGCAGTTACCGGACTTATCGCTTTTACCACTTTTGAAACAATAGTTCAATAAAACACGAGGAAACTGGACTTCTGGAACACGATGAATGGAGCTCTCAAAGTTTTACGATGCACAAATGTCGTGTTAAATCTCGAAATAGGGAAAATTCCCAAGATTTTGTGTGTAGCGTGAAATTTCTTGGGGTTTTACGAGTGTGGCGTCTTTTTAGGGTATCGTACCTCATAACAAAAAAAAATCGAAAACCCTGTAGGATCTTTTCAATTTCCATCATTCATCCGTGTTTGTGACATACATACTACTACTACTAATAGTAGTAGTATTGATGCGGAACCCTCTCAAGGATGTAAATCTTAACACTTGACCGAGGTTTTTATTTGTTGATGCTATGCTTGATGACAAGAAAGGGAAAATTTCGTTTGTTTGCGATTCAATTTTAGTTTTGATGTAAATACATCGATGATGTAAATAGGTAATAAGAAACCAGAAAGGCATTGTGGATAGTTTTTTTATGACCAGAAATAGTTATCGCGTATTTTTTATCAGGTCTGTCATCGCGAATGTTTATATTGAGATTTTTAAATTTATAGACTAGCGCTTGGCTTCAATCAGACCTGCTGGCAAGTGATGATGCAGCCTAAGATGGAGTGCACTTGCCTAGAAGATGCCTATTCAGTATTCACCCTTGACTTTAAGGTCCGTACTCATATTAAAATTGGAAAGGAAAAGAAAACAATACGATCTGATAACTCTTTTCCAGTCAGGCTGGTGAATGGTGTGGTCATCTCAAGCAATAGTCTCAGATTGATCCAGCTAAGTACCTACCTAAGTATCTCGCCCGTATATCCATTCCTACGTCTGGTTATTGTTTTAAAAGTTTAAATTAGACCATGACCCGAAATAACTTAAACCTGTTAAAAACACGTCCGCAATTTGGAAACTGGTATAATTCAATTAATTATGTCACTTTTATGGCTTTTTCCTTGACAGAAAATTCGATTTTAATTTTTTTATTGCTAATTTAATCTAACACATTTATTATGCATTAACGAACTTTACGGCAAATTATTAATCTAAATATTATATAAAAAGAAAAGGTGACTTACTGACTGACTGATCTATCAACGCACAGCTCAAACTACTGGACGTATCGGGCTGAAATTTGGCATGCAGATAGCTATTATGACGTAGGCATCCGCTAAGAAAGGATTTTTGAAAATTTTACCCCTAAGGGGGTGAAATATGGGTTTGAAATTTGTGTAGTCCACGCGGACGAAGTCGCGAGCATAAGCTAGTACTCGTATATGACAGCAGTAATGTAATAAATTAGTTTTTTTCTCCAAAGAAAAAAAAGAAACCCTTACATGATCACTTTTTCGTCTGTCTGTCTCTGTCAGAAATCTTTTTTTCAGGAACGCGCCCATCATCATGTCATCATCATTATCATCATCAACCGATAGACGTCCACTGCTGGAAATTAGACTCTTGTAGGGACTTCCACACGCCACGGTATTGCGCCACCTGAATCCAGCGGCTCCCTGCGACTCGTCTGATGTCGTCCGTTCACCTAGTGGGGGTCTTCCAACACTGCGTCTTCCGGTGTGAGTTAACACCAGAACTCATAGTCAAGACAGGGGCTTCTTTAGAGGACGATTTGAATGACATGTGTCATATTCAACTTTTTAACCGACTTCAAAAAAAGGAGGAGGTTCTCAATTCGTCGGAATCTTTTTTTTTTTTTTTTTTTAATGTATGTTCCCCGATTCCTCCAAGACGCCTGGACCGATTTTGAAAATTCTTTTTTTGTTTGAAAGGGTATACTTCAAAGTTGGTCCCATTTATATTTGGTGAAGATCTGATGAACATCTTCGAAGATAGATATTGGAACTCCTCAACGGATAAGAGTAAATTGCTCGCGATCAGTGTAATAGCTTAGTAAACAGTAGATTTTTAACCAGTCATAGCATAATTCCATGGGCCCACTAAAAATTGTGAAATAAAATTTTTTTACAAAAAAAATAAAAACCGACTTCGATACACAAACACTAAAAATTGAAAAATAATTTAATTTATTACCGAATATATTATGTATACAAGAGTTAATATAGTTCCACAATAATATTTTTTGGGGTCGGTGCCAATGAGGTGCCATTGTGGAGTCTCATAAAAATATGAAGTCTAGAGTCTAGACGATTCGCGCAGCTAAAGCTAATTGGCACCGGCACCAAAAAGTATTATTATGGAACTATATTAACTCTTGTATACATAATATATTCGGTAATAAATTAAATTATTTTTCAATTTTTAGTGTTTGTGTATCGAAGTCGGTTTTTATTTTTTTTGTAAATTTTTTTTATGCAATGCATTAAGGTTTTATATGACATAGGTATGTCGTCTGACTCGTCCTCTAAAGAAGCCCTTGTCTTGACTATGAATTCTGGTGTTAATGTATTAAGCTATTGAATTACCCACACCGAAAACTTCTTCGACATCACAACAATTTTCGTGGTATAACTTCGTTAAGCCCTCGACTCAAGCTCACGATGGCTTCGCTATTTAATTTCTCACTGGTTACCCAATTTCAGTATTCTATCAAAGCATTTCGTTTCTAACTTTACAAAAGGCTTTTCTACAAACAAAACTTATAGAGAGAGAGCCAGTGCGTGCCAGATCTTCGTTATTTTATAAAAGCTGAAAGTTTCTCTGTGTATTGTCCCCAACACTTCATGGTAGGAAAAAAAAGTTCATTTAGACTTTTGAAGAGAGATCGATCATCACATTATAAATTATAACATCTTGTTGGCTCTTGTCAGTAGAATCATTTTTCCGAACCAGTGGCCTTGCCTTGTCATAAAGTAGCACAAGTTGTCCTACATGAAATAAATATTTCATTTTAATAAGGAAAGTAGCAATATGTCGTCTGTTCAGCCAGACACGACGGTGCAGCTCCGATGCATTTAATTTAATACACGGGGTCTGTGCCAACACAGATTAAACGGAATTCCGGAAGCTGTTCCATGATAGTATAAGTTTAATTGGCGTGAAATTTTTGTGGCAATATTTCTATGTAGCAAAATGTACAGCTTAGTGATTGTTTCGTTTGCTTCGAGTGGAGTATTTTGCTTCGCCAGATTTTAAAGAGCGAAAGAAAAAGGTTTTTTTCTTAAATTGGCGTTTAAAATTTTGTATGTTTTACAGGAAATGTCTAGGATGCAAGCTGCATTTTTGTTTTGTTAACAAAGGTGAATATTAAAATTTTGATAACCAAACAAAAACGTTTGACTTCGAAATAGATAGGACCATGATAGGACTACAAACTAGGTTTATATTAAAAGGTCACAACAGGGTCAATGAAGAAAGAAAGGATGGCTCATCGTAATACTTTATTGTATTTATAGTCCGCGACAGGTCGAGATGGCAAATCGGGTTATGAGGCGGAGGGGACGTCCCGCTCACCCGACCGTCACCCGCGCTCGCTCGCACCGGGTTAATGCGGGGGCCGTGTGGGTGTGCGGGGCGTTTCCTCCCCGATTGCCATTTCGACCTTTCGCGTACGGCATTCTGTAATACGACAAACATCCGACTTAGATCAGCTTTCTAAAATTTATGTTCCGAGCAAGGGATAAAACTGTATCCTGTATAGTCTGGCACGGATCCAGATAACTAGCATGCCAGTCACGGAGATGCTCGAATCACTTTATGGCACTCGGAAAATTTATATTTCCTGCACTATTAACAATTATTACAAACTCAGTGTTACTCATGCTTGAAGCAGAAAATAATATGGTTATATTTTGGCACAGTGTTTTAGTTATGACATGACGATTATAAGCCTTTTTTAAAACTTTTATTGATTGGCTTTTACATTACTGTAGTGGTAGATGCATTTGACGATTCAAAAATACTTGTAAAAGTTTAATTGAATAAAAAAAATATTTATTTATTTGCATGTCAGCCAATACAAGCCTTACTCCACAGAACAGTGCGTGCCAAATAAGTACTCCAGCAATGTGGTAGTTGGCGCCATCGGAAGGATCTACCACGGGGTGCCAGCCAGGTAACCTCTCAGTGTGCCTGGGTGCTGCTGGACCCGTTTGGATACGTCCGAGGGGAAGAGCAGTATTCGGGCCGGTGCACCCCGTTAACATGGCTAATAATCTCTCTTCGGGGATATTGTTAGCCATGGCTAATGGCCTGGTACATCCGCAGCAGCATGGCATGGTACACAGCTTTCTCCGCGTGTCCCTCTGACTAGCAGAGGGCACAGTGGACGAGGCGGAGGATGGGACGCGGGTGACGTGCGCGGAGTCTGCATTTGTCGCCCGTTGGGTCCCCCGGTCGGGAGGCGCACGCACTTCATCGGTGCGCCTCGGACGTGCGGTGTGGGGACCTCGTGAGCGGGGTTCCCAGTGGAGCGTCCGCCTCGGCGGACGTCGCTGGCTGGGTCGCGGTAGTTTGCTTCGGTGTTCCCGTGACCCAGTCAGACAGACCCAGACGCGCAGGAGCACCGCTGGGTTTTAGTGAGTATTCTGGTCACCTCTCGGCCAGTGAGTCCCACATACCTTCCCTCCAGTTGGCTGGCTGGTTAGCTGGCTGGCTTCCAGGAGGGGGGGGGGATACGTAAACGCATTTCCCAGCGTTTAAAAAAAAAGGTCATAATCTACTACTGGTACAGATAAGATTCATTGATAAATAGCATTTTTTAGGTTATAATTCGAACACGACGGAGTGTCCTGCGGACTTTGGCACAAGCCTGAACACCCCAGACGCTGTTTGAATTCCTTTTTTGACGCTTGGAAAAAATGACTTTTTCGTGCATCATTAACAACTGCCATGTTATTCATGCCAAAAGCGTGAAATTGTTAACATTTTGGCAGACTCCGTAAGCAATCACTGAGGCCTGAGTGAAGTGTAGTCCAAGTATGGTGGACTTAATTAAAATATATGAGAACAATGCCAATACAAATATTAAATTGCCGAATTACACGAACGTTACCTACACGATTTATATACAGTCGAGTACTTACGTTTAATTAAGACTGAATTGGACAGGCAATAAAATGAGTAAATTACCTATCGAAGCAATTTGAAACCTAAATTTTTTACGTAGTAGTATATTAAAGTTGGGCTGGCTTTACAAGAAACGTTGATCAAGAAATGATTGACAACTAAGCAATAGAGGGTTCTTAAATTTTTTTTTTTGTTATTTGAGATTTAGAGAAGTTCGCATCCCTACAAGCAAGTCAAAAGAAAAAAGTGAGAAAAATACTCATGTTATTGAGAATCTCCTTCTTTTTTAAATCAGTAAGTATCTGATAAATATTAGCATAACACAAGAAAAAATATTGTGTTATTTGACCAAAACAAAGCTAGAGAAGGTTTGGGGTTAGAGGTATCTCATTTAAGCGGTTTTGTGGTTTACCATAAGTGAATAAAGCGGGCAACTACGCAAAGGCTATCTGAGGACTTTTCACTTATAAATAAACCTATAACAAAGTTAAGTAAGAGTCCCAAGTACACAAAGTTACAGGTCGCGACTGCCATGATCCGAATACTACCTTAAGTGACATTTTAATGAAATGGATTGGGGTGAGATAACGCAAAATATATGAGAATACCTTGGAATTTAAAGTTAGGTACTCTCCTATATGAGCTATGCTCGGAGTTTCTCTACGTGATCAAATCAGAAATGAGTGAGAGAACTAAAGTAACCAACATCGCTCAACGGGTTGCGAAGCTTAAGTGGCACTGTGAAGGGCACATAGTTCGGAAAACCGATGAACGTTGAGGTCCCAAGGTGCTGGAATGGCGACCTCGCACTGGAAGGCGCATCGTTGGAGGACTCCGCACTAGGTGGACGGACGAATGTGAAAAGAAGTGGTGTGGAACTACAAGAGACCTATGTGCAGAAGTGGACGTCTATCGATTGATGATGATAATGATGACTCTTTATAAATATCTTGCTAGCCTGCTTATAGTAGTGAAAACTCAGCAATTTTGTCATATGAAGCTTTACTTAGCCACTTTTCCTGTAATCTCAAGACCGGAAATCCTGGTTTCTGAACAATAGATCGCTCTGCTGAACATTGAGCGTTAAATGACTTCCTTTCGGATATTGTAGATAGGCGATCGCTCTTTATTATTCCAGGATCTCATACAATTTATGAAAAGGACTTTAATTAACTATGACAAAAATAAATTATTTCTCAGTGATAATTACTTACATCACGTATGAACGAGTGAAGAATATTACGTCATGCCACTTTGCTATATTGAAGAAGTGGCAGTTTCGGTCACTCCAAGATAATATTACTTAGTAGGGATAATTAGGTAGGCCAGGTAATTGAACTCTACATGCTCACCTGCGCCCCTTTCGCCTCTGCCTGAGCAACACATGTTATGTGTTATCGTAAGACACACGATATGCTATCCTTAGCAACACGACAATCGACATGTTATCGTTAGCAATACTACATGTTATCCTTAGTAACAAGAAATGTTACCCTAAGCAACACGAGATGTTATCGCAAGCGACACAATAAAATTTACAGTCAATTTTCAGTTACTTTTACACTCGCAAGCTTTATCCGATTTTCGGGGCATCACATGAGGATTAAAAGTTTCACATGAAGAGCTACAAAGCCGACGATTTATCTTTCCGTGTAAGCCTGTCACGGCCGCTATCCATCACCATGTTTACAACCGGCTACGTCCAACACTTCTATGTGTAGGGTTGCCAGGTCGCCAAACCTAATAGCCGGACAAACCAGCCTGTTTGGCCGGACATTTGGGCAGAAAGGCCGGACACCCTACATTATTGAGGATTTTGTGTCTTAGTATTAATAGGCACGACAAAAAAATTGTATGTAAAATCAAGCTTTTTTTTATGATTGTCATCAATCTTGTTGTCAGGCGGCACTGCCGCGTGCGGGAGCGACGGACAGTCGACTCGCCTGAGCTCGGCCACGCTCGTTTGCGAAATGTAAAAAGCCTAACAAAAGCCGGACAAGCCGGACACCGTTTATTTTGGCCGGACACGCAATCAAAAAGCCTACATATGTCCGGCTTTATCCGGACGCCTGGCAACCCTATCTATGTGAATAGCATGAATCACGTAGCTACTATTCAATTTAACTTTTTTTTAATTTTATTTATTACACACTAGCTGATGCCCGCGACTTCGTACGCGTGGATTTAGGTCTTTAAAGATCCCGTGGGAACTCTTTAATTTCCCGGCGTAAAAGTAGCCTATGCCACTCTCCAGGTCTTTAACTAAAAAAAAATCACCTCGATCCGTTGCTCCGTTGTGACGTGATTGAAGGACAAATCAACAAATCAACAAACCAACAAACCAATAAACCAACAAGCCAACACACTTTCTTATAATATGGGTAGGTACTGGGTAGGTACTCATTTTGACAGGGCTTTTATACAAAATTATGTATAATATGACAGTCCTATCGCACCTTATAAACTAGATTAACCAATTTACTTACATTGACTAAGGTCACAGAGTCCATACTAATATTATAAATGCGATAGTGTGTCTGTCTGTCTTTCCGTCTGTCTGTCTGCTAGCCTTTCACGGCCCATGCGTTTAACCGATTTTGACGTAATTTAGTACAGCGATAGCTTGCAACCCGGGCTACTTTTTATCCCGAAAAATCAAAGAGTTTCCACGGGATTTGTTAAAACACAAATCCACGCGGACGAAGTCGCGGGCATCATCTAGTATAATATAATAGTCATCATGATCAACTCATCATCGGCTCACTAAGTACAGAGCACGCGCGGGTCTCCTCTCAGAGTGAGAAGGGTTTTGTCCATAGTCTACCACACTGGCCAAGTGCAGATTGACAGACTTCACACACCTTTGAGAACATTATGGGGAACTCTCAGGCATGCAGGTTTCCTCACGATGTTTTCCTCCACCGGTAACTTAAAATGCACATAAATCCGAAGAGTTTGAGGTGCGTGCCCGGGATCGAGCTCCCGACCTCTGATTAAGAGGCGGAAGTCCTAACCACTAAGCTATTACAGCTTTTTATATGTATAATCGTATTGCTAAGGTATAGTTTTGCCACAAATATTTTATAGAACGGCGTCGTTGTTGTCGTCATGAACAGATAGAAGTTCACAGCTGGACATAGGTCTCTAGTAGGGACTTCCACATGACATGGTCTTGCTCCACCTGGATCCAGCGTCGCACTGCGACTGGTTTGATGCTCTCTCTCCACGTAGTGAGGAATCTGCCAAAGTTGCACTTTCCATTGCCATGCCAGTCTCAACCAATAAAAGTGAAAAGTTTATATACGTCAAAGCAAGTTCGCCGCACTATAGGTTCGTCAGTCAACCTTTGATTGCTACGCAGACACATCACCTCCACTGTCGTCTAGAGCTCTTTTCACCTGGAAACATAGTCAAGTATTTGGGTAATTTTCAACTCCGAGAATGTCTGTCAATAGGTAGTTACCATATTAAAATTCACTATCAGTATCAAAATAAGTTTAATAACTAACAAGATATAGTAATTCTTTAAATATAAAAAGTATGTATTATCTAATATTATCTAGTATAGTGTTTAAAAATAATTATAGTAATATTTTCTACATATTTTATGAACAACTTATAAATGAATAAAACAAAGGCAGTAAGAAATATTTAACGACGTAATGAAAGCAAATTTATGTCGCACGCTGCTTCTAGATTTTTCAACGGAACATCATACTTTTTCAAAACATTATCATCTATAAAACTTTTTTCAATATCTTGTATAGTTCTGTCTTTTGTTTCGGGTAAAACCTTGTAAAGAATACAAATAAACATTGACGACATTAAAGCGAAGAATAAAAAAGTTCCATACGAGTCAAAATATTTTAAAATATAAGGAAAACTTTTTAAAGTTGATCCCATAAGTATATTACTAAACAATGTGAAAAGGCATAAAAATAAAATTCTACCTTTTAGTGGCGTTAATTCACTGCAAAAACACATAGACATTATCATAGGACCGCAACTTATTGATACTGAAAACCCTGTTAATAGGAATAAAGTTAAATACTTCTTCTCTGCTACAACATTCAGATGTACTAAATATAAATACAATGATAAAATAAACAAAAATGTAACTCCTATAGTTGAAGAGCCTAAAAACAATGTACGCCGTTTAAGAAACTTATTTAGACAAACGCCAATATACATTCCAAATACAGTAACGCCATCTAACACAAGCATTCCCTCGTATGCTGTTGATTCACTTACAGTAATTGTTTTAATAATATCTAAAACATATCCTGCACAAGCCATTTTCCCCGAAAAGTGATAAAGGCATATCGTGAGTATTGCAAATATGAATGGTTTATAGAATCGTTTAGCTTTCATAATGTTATATTGTTTTACAATGCGAACCTTGAGCTTATTTTTTTGACCTTCTTGCTTTCGTTTCAATTCCTTTTGCAAAGTTAAAAGTTGCATAAGTTCTTCTTCAGAATCTTTGTCTTCTCCTTTCAACCAACGGTGCCATTTAGCACATTCAACAAAATTTCCTTTTGATGCAAGCCAAAAAGGCGATTCAGGCCAAAAAAGTATACTAATATTGTAGATGCAGCATATGAAGATTAATATACCAATATTTTTCCAATGGAAAAATGTTCCAATAGCATTAGAAACCCAAATACCCCAGTAAAATGTTGCACCTTTAAAAGTGATAAGCACTCCTCTATATCGCGGTGAAGTGTATTCAGTGAGGATCATGATTGACATTGCTATGAGTACTGAAGGAAGGATACCTAGCAAAAGAGCACTCACTAAAAGCTCAGTGACGCTAGTACTGCAGTAAAATAACAAAACGCAAACCATGGTATTTACCCATGCGATGATGAATGGTACTTTTCTTCCAAATCCTTCAGCTATTAATGGAATCATAATCGACCATATTAGTGAACCGTAGCTAGAGATAGAGTCTGCAAAAGATTAAAGTCTAAAATCAGTAACAAAATAATGAAAAAAATATCTGTTTGTTTGATGATGAAATTTATCACCTGATCACGCAAATTAACAACAGATTTTCAATAAATTATGTGAAAGTTATACCTAACTATACCAACCTACAATTTAAAGAAATAATACAAAAAATAATTTCATTTTTGAACTTTGCAATTATATTAGTACGGACTTACACAACCATGAGACCATTTCCATACCAATAATGTCAGTTGAATTTGCCTCTTTTCTTATTTGTGGTATATAAACTGTCGGGGCACCAAAAAATAATCCTTGTAAGAAAAAGTATGATGCTACTCCACTGCATATAAATATCTGAGAAGAACAATGAATGAATAATAAGTAAATAAGCTAACTGTTATAATAAATTATTATAAAGTCCAAAAACTTGTGGATAAAAATAAAGATGTTTATGTTTATGTTTAATAATAATTAATATAATTAATCAACCGGAGATTATTCAAAAAAGATTGCATGGTCAAAATTCTCACCTGTCTAATCAAATAAATCCATGCAGACTTTGTTATATTAGTACTTTTTATTTGTTTTTCTTCGCAAATTTCTTTCATTTTAGTTGAGTTTTATTGTTAAAATTACTCGTACAAAATAAGCGTTTTAACACGAACTTTATTCTTTTCAAGTGTAAATATAACTATTAATGAGTAGATAACAAATTTGCTTCGCTCTGTAATAAGAATGGACGCAGATATGCAAATTTTTTTAGGGTTCTATAGCAATATGATAAAAAAGTAATCCTACGACTTCGTCCACTCGTCACAGCTCTTTATTTCTGTTGACTTGAACTGCTATTGATATTGACTTGTTAATGCTTGTTAAACCTTATTGCAGATGAAAATATACAACGCATTATTATTTCAATGAGGAGGTTACCAGGCAACGTTCGAGAAAATTTTCATAGATGGCGCTGAATATTACCACCACTAAAGACGAAAAATAATAGATACCTATATCTATATCAAATATGCTTTAAATTTTTAAATTTAAATCGGATGCGAAATTAATTAATTACTTCTATTATAGTTCACAGATTTTGTGGGGAAGAAACGTAATGAAAATTGCACTGCACGCTAGCTCTTACTCTTCATCTATGTCATTGATTGACACGACCTAAACATTAAAGCAAAGATCATTATAGATATAGGTATTATTTTTCCTCCTTCGTGGCGACCTATGCGAAATATTCTATGAAAATTTTATTGAAGATGTCCCTGAAACTAGACTTTTAATCCATATACCTAATTTGACATTGATGAGTGGGAAAAGGCAAGTTTAAGTTCATCAAGTTTATTTAACATTATGTACCAATAATTATTACCCATTATTACTTTCATACTTTATTACCCTTGTCCCATGTTTCTTTCAGATTAATTAATTCGACATTTGTTTTCAAAATATTGTCATCCCCTAAAAAATACTTTTCTATCTCTAACATGGTTTTATCTTTCGTTTCGGGCAATAATTTGTAAAGCATAAAAATAAATATCGACGATGCTATAGCGTAAAATAAAAATGTTCCATGTAAGTTTAAATATTTATAAAGGTAAGGAAATAATTTTAAAACGGTACCCATTAAAGAACTACTTAACAATCCAAAAATACATAAATATAGACTTCTAGATTTTAATGGTGTCATTTCGCTTGCCAAACACAAACTCATTATCATAGGACCACAACTTATTGTTACTGAGAACCCAGTCAAAAGGAATAAAGTTAGATATTTGTTTTCTGAAATGACATCTAAATGTACTAAATATAGATAAGCTGATAAAATGAAGAGAAACATAACTCCTATGGAAGCTGAACTTAATAATAATGTACGCCGTTTAAGAAAGTTAGTAAGAAAAACGCCAGTGTACATTCCTAGCACTGTGACGCCATCTAACACAAGCATTCCCACATATGCTGTTGATTCATTTTCAGAAATTGACTTAATGATTTCAATCACATATCCAGTACAAGCCAACTTTCCTGAAAAATGGTAAAGGCACACTGCAAGCATCGACAATGCCAGTGGTTTGTAAAACCTTTTGCCTATTATTGACTTAAATAATTTAAGTATGTAGTTCTTTTGTTTATCTAACTGACGTTCTTGTGTTGAATTCTTTTTTTGATCAATTATAAGTTGTTTAAGTTCTTCTTCAGAATCTTTGCCTTCTCCTTTCAACCAGCGATGAGATTTAGCACATTCTTCAAAACGTCCCTTCGCGGCCAACCAAACAGGTGACTCAGGCCAAAATAATATACTTATAGAATAGATACAGCATACAAAGATCAATATACCGATATTTTTCCAATGGTAAAAGGTTCCGATAGCATTAGAAACCCAAATGCCCCAAAAAACTGTTGCACCTTGAAAAGAGATAAACATTCCTCTATACTTGGGTGACGTGTATTCGGTGAGCACCATGGTAGAGACCGCTATTTGTACTGCAGGACACATTCCTTGTAAAAATCCACTGATTAAAAGTTCAATAACACTTGTACTAAAATAAAACAATGAAACACATATCAATGTGTTTATCCATAGAATAATGTATGGTACTTTCCTCCCATATATCTTTGCTATCATCACGAAAATTATCGTGAATGGCAGAGATCCGTAGCTGGAGATTGAAACTGAAATAAACAGTGAAAATGCATGATTTACTTGCTGTCTGTTTATAACTATTTGATACAGGGTTATTAAATATCGTGTTAGGCGTATAAGTACGCGACTAGTCGAGATGGCAACACCCGCACAGCCCATGCGCTAACCCGGTGTGGGCGAGCGCGGGTGACGTGCGGGTGTGCGGGACATCCCCCCGCCTCAAACGCCGACTGCCATCTCAACCTGTCGCGGACTATAGAAGAGATCATAAGCTCAATTAATAATAACTTTTCAAAAATATTATATTCATTTATAAATAGCACCGCGAAAAAATTTTATATTTTGCTTGAGTTATCTATCTATTGTTTCGTATTTTCTATATAGTCGAAAAATTCGATTTTGAAAAATTTACTTTTGTCAGTAGAATAGTAAAAACAAATAGAAATCAACAATAAACAAAAGCAATAGGTATGTTCTTGAGGCGGTATAAGTAGTTATTTCATCAACTGACTTTTTATACGTGTCTAACTTTAGTCTAACTCGGTGTGCAAGTCTTAAGGTGTATTTCGTATGTTTTGTAACAATATTAATTTATCTGGATTGTATGATTGAAAGTCCTCAAAGTTTCTTGTAAAATAGATGTATTAAATTGAAACTGTTTTGATTAAGTACCCATTTTGTAACAATATTAATTTATCTGGATTGTATGATTGAAAGTCCTCAAAGTTTCTTATAAAATAGATGTATTAAATTGAAACTGTTTTGATTAAGATGGGTATGCGCTAAATGCATAATTTTGGAATTACTAAAACTGAAAACCAGGTCAGTAGATTAGAGATAAAATAATATTTTATTTCAGAACAAGCTATTATATTTATTAGAAAACTAGCTTATGCTCGCGACTTCGTCCGCGCGGACTACACAAATTTCAAACCCCTATATTACCCTCTCAGGAGTTGAATTTTCAAAAATCCTTTCTTAGCGGATGTCTACATCATAATGGCTATCTGCATGCCAAATTTCAGCGCGATCCGTCCAGTAGTTTGAGCTGTACGTTGATAGATCAGTCAGTCAGCCAGTCAGTCACCTTTTCCTTTTTATATATATAGATGTTGGTTTAATGAAAAAAAATGTTATCATCATCATCATTATACTCTTTGCTGGATCATTAATGAGCACGGGTCTCATCTCAGAGTGAAAAGAAGGGAAGAACTGTATAATTCAAGAAGGAAAATAGAATTTAGAAAAAATTATACTTACACAACCAAGACACAGTTTCTATGCTAAGAGTTTCAGTCGAATTTGCTTCTTTCCGTATTTGAGGAATAAAAACCGTCGGAGCTCCAAAAAATAGTCCGTAAATGAAAAAGAATGATGTTATCCCACTGCACACAAATATCTGTAAAAATAAACGTTTACAAATTTATTTGTTTACTAGCTGATGCCCGCGACTTCGGAATTAGGTTTTTAAAAATCCCAAGGGAATCCCGTGATTTTCCGGGATAAAAGTAACCGAAGTCGCGGGCATCATCTAGTAGTAAATATATAATTGTTATACAATTATATACAAGCTAAGTTTTACATTAATTCATAATAGATTAAATAGGTGATTGTATAGGTAGGTACCTAATTCATTTTAAATCGAAATTATTTTAATTTTATTTATTGATCGCATTAATTAATTAAGTTTATTATTATGTCAATAAGTTTCTTCTTTGTTCATAATTAGTAATATTAGGTATGTTAATCAGTACCCTTATTACAAATGCGAAAGTGTGTTTGTTTGTTGGTTTGTTGGTTTATTGGTTTGTTGATTTGTTGGTTTGTCTTTCAATCACGTCGCAACGGTGCAACGGATTGACGTGATTTTTTGTATGGGTATAGATAAAGACCTGGAGAGTGACATAGGCTACTTTTATTCCCGGAAAATCAAAGAGTTCCCAAGGGATTTTTAAAAACATAATTCCACGCGGACGAAGTCGTGGGCATCTGCTAGTATAAAAATAGTTTTGATTATCAGTAAGAATAACAAATTAAAATTAAGTTAACAGATTATAGTAAGTTCAACATAATCTGAACGCTTATTTCACGACAGACTATGTCACAGAGACAACGCTCTACAAAGCCGAAAAGTTATTCTAAAGACCGATGCACATTACTTTCTGCTGCGTATAAAACCCGCAAGTTGCTAATGCGCGTGGCCGCCATTTTAGTGACGTCAGCGCTAGACTGAAGTTTCGAACTGATGGTATATTTTTATTACGGCTGACGTCAAAATGACGTTATGTTAATAAGACATGGTTCCAGCGCAATAGCAATTTCCGTTTCCTATTCGGGCGGTTAGACGTTCGATACTGGGCAAGTGGGCAAACAACTTTTCGGAGTTATATGGGTTTGAGCAATTCTTGATTTAACGTTGAAGGAATACTGCATGCTTGAGAGTTCTTCATAATGTTCTCAAAGGTGCGTGAAGTCTGCCAATCGACACTTGGTCAGAGTTGCGAATCCGAAAAAGGAGAACTGTGGTCAGTAGTGGGCCCGCGATGGCTAAATATTTTATTGATAAACCACTTAAAAATTTAAAATAATCAGTTTGACCCATAAATTCTCTTCATGAATAGTTTCTGTCTTAGTTGTACCTATTTCTACTCCATTTACAATAATTTACAACTAGGGTCACTGGTAGAGATCTCTTATAGAGATAAGTGAAGCCCCTGTCCGCTTTTACATTCTTTTTCTCTTTATTCTTACAACTTTCTGGTAGAAATAAAAAAAAAATCTAAAGAGAGAGTTGCTAAATTCTTTTTTAAGTAATTGAGGTAGGTGATAAATAATGTAAGTACATACAAAATTTTTACCTGTCTCAAAAGCGGCGTCCATGATGATGTTCTTGCAGCATTAGTAACAATAAATTTGTCTTCTTCGCAAGATTTGTCCATCTTTTGTGTGTTATTAACTTATTTACACGAGTTTATCAATTGTACAAAGAAGCGACCATAGACTTAGTACAGTATGGTTCATGTGGCTCTTTTACTTGCGTATGGAGAGTACACATTGTGTATGTGTGTGAACTTGACACAGTTTGAACATAAACCACTATCAAATCCGAGAAGATATTATATTATCATACAGGGTGGGAGCTATGCGCAGAGGATAGGTATTTTTAAAACTTGAAACTGGTATTGAGGCAACAAAACTGAATAATGAGACCTTTGTTTTTTTAGAACCTGTTAATATAATAATAACTGGTGCACGTGACTTTGTCCGTGTCAATTTATGTTTTTCGAAAATTGCTTTGGAGCTCTTTGGGTGTTCGGAATAAATTAATCCAGGATGCAAATAATTCTGTATCTTTTGTCAACATCTATTAAGCAGATAGGTATTAATAATATTGATTTATTCCAATATCAAAACAGGATTTGCACATTTAAAGTCCTAAACAAAAACTGCTATCCCCCGTCTGGCTTGTTTACCTACTTGACATGTTTTTGCCATAATATTTTCCATGCTAAAAAAGCGGCCACTTATAATTTAAGCTAAAGCTCTGTAAAATATTCTTTCAGAACTATTAATTACTAGCTTCTGCTCGCGGCTTTGTCCACGTGGACTACACAAATTTCAAACCCCTATTTCACCCCCTTAGGGCGTTAATTTTCAAAAATTCTTTCTTAGCCTATGCCTACGTCATAATAGCTATCCGCATGCTAAATTTCAGCCCGACTCGTCTAGTAGTTTGAGCTATGCGTTGATAGATCAGTCAGTCACCTTTTCCTTTTATATATTTAGATTTTTAATGAGTTAAGCCTTATTTCGAACGACACGGTTTAACGACATACCTAATATAACCGGCGTGATCACAATTCACGACTCGTGCAACTGGATCAAAATATCGATAATACATGTTTAAAAACATACATATTATGTAGGCAATAACCAACCAACCTTCCAAATTTCAAGTCAATAATAACAATAATTAAAACTTTCCCGTACAAAATTTCATCCCCTGTTTTACCACCGTTAATGAGGGATTTTCCAATATAAATTTCCTCTGTCCTCACATACCTCCCATCACTTCCCCCTTACTTGCCCTCTACTTCCCCCACCTCCCTTCACCTCCCCCACTTCCCCCATTCACTTCCCCCACCACTTCCACCCTCCACCGACACCGGTAATCGCCAAGTCAATATTATTAGTCCCCAAGACAATATTTATGAGACCTGACTTAATATATTTGCTGCCTCTATTATTTAGCCGTTTTTATATATTTATGCTGCTGAACTTTAGCTGCCTCTTTAATTATATTTATCGTAAAAAAATCAACACTTGGCCTGTTTCATTTATTAGTCGCCTTTTTCACCGGCAAAATAATAACCCTATTTATTTTATGGATACTAATGAAATTCTCAATCAGTTCCTATAAAAATACTTTTTGTAACATTGCTGTTACATGTGTATTCTGAAAAAAAATCTAGCAAAGTAACGTAGGTAGGTAATATATAATTTTTTTTACCAAGTGGTATAAGAAGTTGGTTATAAAGGACAATACACACAAACACAAACACACAAACACAAACATCTCGTAAAACAATTTTTTATTCAATTAAAATATTATTAAAGTAGATACATACGAAATTATTATCTTGCAAATTACTTGCTATAATAATTTACTCGTGGTACTGATGTATATTTTTCATCACACCTATTCCAAAAATGAATATTGGCATTAGGGTATACTCCCATGGGAACAAAATCTATTCTGATTTGTCCGCATTCGTTCGTATGTGTTTTGTTTTTCTCATAAATAGTGATGTAGTATCACCCGGGGCCAAAATATTTTGTTCTAGGGCGGCGTATATTGATTTCCTCTCTACGTTCAGGATTCCACTTTAGAATTATACGCTTAACTCTAAATTTAAAATAACCCCTAGAGGAACAAAATTTAACTTTGGCCCCTTGTGATATAAATGTCTATTTATTACATATTTCTTCTAAATTCATCAATTCTTCTTCTTCTTTTAGAACATCTTTCTTTTCTAAAAAACGTTTCTCTATTTCTACAATTGTTTTATTTTTTGTTTCGGGCAATACATTGTAAAGAATATAAATAAAAAATGACGATGATATGGCATAGAACAAAAATGATCCATGCGAGTTGAAATATTTAAATATGTAAGGAAAAACTTTTAAAAGAGTAGCCATCACAGCATTATTTAATAAAGCATAAATACATAAAAATAAACTTCTACATTTTATAGGGGTCATTTCGCTAGCAAAACACATGCACATTAACATAGGACCGCAACTTATTGTTACTGAAAACCCCGCCAAAATGAATAAGGTTAAGTATTTGTTTTCTGCTATGATGTGCAAATGTACTAAATATAAGTAGGTCGATAAAATAAACAAAAACATTACTCCGATGGATGCAGATCCTAATAACAATGTACGTCGGCTTAGAAACTTATTCAGAAAAACGCCCACATACATTCCAAGTACTGTAACACCATCTAACACAAGCATTCCCTCATATGCTGTTGATTCACTTACAGGGATTGTTTTAATAATGTCTATAACATAGCCTGTACAAGCAAACTTTCCAGAAAAATGATAGAGGCATGTTATAAGTAGACAAAATAGTAACGGCTTATAAAACCTTATATTTGTTATTGAGTTACATAATTTAATGAAGTAATTCTTTTGTTCATCTAATTGCTGTTCTTCTTTTCGTTTCAAATTCTCCTTTTGCGAAACAATGAGTTGTTTAAGTTCTTCTTCAGAATCTATGTCATCTCCCTTTAACCAGCGATGACATTTTGCACACTCTTCAAAACGTCCCTTAGTGGCCAACCAAACAGGTGACTCGGGCCAGAATAATGAGCTCACATTGTAGAGACAGCAAATAAATATCAATATGCCAATATATTTCCAGTGAAAAAATGTTCCAATAGCATTTGAAATCCATATACCCCAAAAAAATGTTGCACCTTTGAAAGTGATAAGCATTCCTCTATACTTGGGAGACGTATATTCAGTGAAAACCATGATAGCAACCGTTAACTGTACTGCAGGGAACATTCCTTGTAAAAACCCACATATTAAAAGTTCATTAACACTTGTACTAAAATAAAACAATAAAACGCATACCAAGGTATTAATCCATAAAATGATGAATGGTACCTTTCTTCCATATCTTTCTGCAATTATGGGAAAAATTAATACAAGTGGAAGAGACCCGTAGCTGGATATTGACACTAAAATAAAAATTTCTATTTCATAAAAAGTTCCGTACTAATCTAAAATTTAAATTGTTGAATTGTATACTTAAACTTACATAACCAAGACACTGTTTCCACGCTAACGGCTTCTGTTGAATTTGCCTGTTTCCGTATTTGCGGAACAAAAACTGTTGGGGCACCAAAGAATAATCCATAAATAAAAAAGTGTAATGTTACTCCACTGCATACAAACATCTGCAAGGAACAATATTTTAACCTTTAAAGCAAAAAGAGATAAAAATTGTAAATAAATATGCCGACTCTTCTATCAAAATGCCCGCCATGAAAATTAAAAAAATAAATACAGTGTTATTTCTTGTACGACGCTAAGAACCCTTTGTGTGCAAGTGCGTCTCACACTTGACCAATTTTTTGAATTCGGTTAAAATTTAAAATTAATTTCACCGTCACCACCTAGGTGTCTGGTGCACTTCATCCGTCCGTTATGCCAGACCCTTCTTTCCACGCACATGCAAACTGTGGAATCAACTCTCATCGGCGGTATTCCCACTAGATAACAACATGGGGTTATTCAATGGGCAGACCAACCTCCTGAAAGGCCGGCAACGGATCGACAGGTTCCTCTGGTGCTGCAAATGTTCATGAGCGGCGGTAATCACTTAACAACAGGTGACCCGCCTGCTCGTTTGCTCGCTATTTCTATTATTTTTTAAAGTAGTTATCGGTAATAATATGTGAATGAATACTATTATACTATATAGAATACTGGAAGACGCAGCGTTGGAAGACCCCCCACTAGGTGGACGGACGACATCATACGAGTCGCAGAGAGCCGCTGGGCGGTAATCACTTAACAACAGGTGACCCGCCTGCTCGTTTGCTCGCTATTTCTATTATTTTTTAAAGTAGTTATCGGTAATAATATGTGAATGAATACTATTATACTATATAGAATACTGGAAGACGCAGCGTTGGAAGACCCCCCACTAGGTGGACGGACGACATCATACGAGTCGCAGAGAGCCGCTGGATCCAGGAGGCACAAGATGGTGGCGTGTGGAAGTCCCTACAAGAGACCTATGTCCAGCAGTGGACGTCTATTGATTGATGATGATGATGATGATGATGAATACTATTATATTATTCTGTGACGAAATCCTCACCTGTCTTAATAGCGGTGTCCATGAAGTCTTTCTGGCGCTGGTAATAGTAAAACCTTTGTCGAATGATTTTTCCATTTTTGAAAAGGGTCTAATAAAAGTAGTGTTTATCGAAAAAACACGAGTTTATTGAATGTCCAAATGCAACTAAATGATGATTGCATAATAATGCGCACCTCATCGTAAAAGTTTAATACTTAGCGTCTACAGTAACTGGTTTGAATTATCGGAAATATTATTGACTCCTGTAATAATATACGTGACATTTAAGGCAAAACAGTATTCGGTTAAAATCCCAACCGCCATCTTTACAATCTATCTTGTACCTAAACAAAATTTTTGTGCAAAACTAAACTGATATTATATTATGACATAATAAAATCTGTTTCTGATATAACTTCATAGGTTCCGAGTCTAATAGGGTGAAATTGCACTCGTATGTCTGTCTGTCTATCTATCTGTCAGTCATCTGTCAGAAACATGTAACTTCTGAATTAGTTAACGTAACTTCTCTACAAATTACATGTAAATCGATAGCCCAAACCCAAAAATAATATTAAAAAATCTTGACTTTTTGGGGGGCGTTCACACTTCACAAAAGCAAATGGGGGCAAAACAATTTTTGTCTTTTTATTGGCTACAATTTTTTTGAAAATATCTACACTAATATTATAAAGAGGAAAACTTTGTTTGTTTGTTTGTTTGTTTGTTTGTTTGTTTGTTTGTTTGTTTGTACTGAATAGGCTCAAAAACTACTGGACCGATTTTAAAAATTCTTTCACCATTCGAAAGCTACATTATCCACGAGTAACATAGGCTATATTTTATTTTGGAAAAAAATAGGGTTCCGTAAGATATTTGGGTTTTTCGGACACAAGGTGTAAAAAATCAACCAGAAAAGTTACTTATTTTGCGTACGCTGCCTAAACTATAAAAGATAGAACCATAAAATGTTCTAATTAATTGTAGATCTTATAAATATCTACAAAAAAGTCCGCGACACACTATACCCATCTATGTCGAGTGAGGCACAGCAACCATTTTTTTATTTAAAAATCTTGAATTTTTTTTGGACTACATTTAAACGCGTTTATTTTACTCATGCTATTAATCCTTATCAAAATAAATGATTTCATCACTAAGAACAGTTTATGGAGATAATATTTGGTCTTTGAATGATTAAAATTGGACGTTTGGTTTTGAAGTTATGGCGAAATTAAAATATTACGATTTCTGCTGCACGGCCCGTTGTATTATATAAAGAGGTAATGTCGTTAAGTTTGTTTGTAGGGGGTAATCTTTAGAACTACTGAACCGATTTTAAAAATTCTTTCACCAGTAGAAAGCTACATTATTCCTGAGTGACATAGGCTATACGGGATCTTTAAAAACCTAAATCTACGCGGGCGAAGCCGCGGGGATCAGCTAGTCTTAAATAATGTGGCAACCCCCTACCAGACACCTTTAAACTTTTAAACTTTAAGGGCAGGGAGTTTCCAATGCATGACGTGATTTCTAACACTATTTCGAACAAAATGTAAGAAAATTAAACTTTAAACTTTGACAAGATTTTTTACACCTTTATAACCTGTTATCTCCCAAAGCCACCGTGATACAAACTTTATAGTCACTGATCATTGCTTCCTGCGTTGGGGTCAATACGCAGAGAAACTTTCTGTTTTATAAAATAACGATGGTCTGGCATGCGCTGGCTCTTAGTCCATAGGAATAAATAACTGTAGCTGAAAATATTACAATAAAACTTAAAGCTAGTTTATTTTCAACTAGATGATGCCCGCAACTTCGTCCGTGTGGATTTAGGTTTTAAAAATCCCGTGGAAACTCTTTGATTTTCCGGGATGAAAAGTAGCCTATGTCCTTCGCCGGAATGCAAGCTATTTTTGTACCAAATTTTGTCAAAAACGGTTGTATGGATATACCGTGAAAGGCTAGCAGACAGACAGACAGACACATTTTCGCATTTATAATATTAGTATAGGAACAGAGGTTTAGGTTTTTAAAGATACCGTGGGAACTTTATAATTTTCCGGGAAAAAAGTAGCATATGTCATTCTTAAGGTCTTTATCCATATCCAATAAGTGCCTAGTTCGTCTAGTGCACAGATGAGGGAATCTGTGATATTGAATATTTGACTGTGGATGGAAGGTCCTTCGTCGGTTCGATTCCCGGGTCGGCAGTACTTACCTGCTAGCCTGGAGTTAGCAAATTGGCAGTTCCTTTAACATGCTCTTATTAAAAAAAAAACAAAAATGCATTCAAATATTTTTTAAATTCGCTTGTCTCACATGGGAATCGATCTAGCTAAAAATTCAAAAAATAAACCCTCACTATTTTATTTTACTTTTCGATGCCATCAATGTTAAAGATAAAATTTCTCCAAGAAGCATTAGGTCTTAAACTCGTCTTTCATACAAGATATCCATAAAATCGAACATTTAGTACTCAAGGTCTTTATATCAACATTACCTAGAATAGTTCACGTTCAACAACTAAAAGACACTTTATACCTAATTTTCTCTAACATCCAAAGACATTGTGTGAAGTACAAGATTGCTGAACATCTCTAAGTAGGTACCATGTTGAAAACTTAGATATGAAAGTTGTTCGATGGTTATAATAGTTTTATGCCTTGGATGAATGTATACTATCTCTATGTTCTATGCACATTTCCTTCTGACACGAGGCGTGTGTTCTGCTGAAAAGTTTAAAAAGGGAACGTTTTTAACTTTGTTTGCGGTGCGGGACAAGGTACTTACTACTTGGTGTTTTTTTTTTAAATAAAGAATATTACCTAGGCATGTTAAATGACTAATATTCTCCTTTCCTCTCCAATTAAGCGTCAAGCTTGTGCTAGGAGTAGGTACGACAATTTATAGTGCAACGGGCGGGATTTGAACCGTCGACCTTTTGGTTTTCAGTCCACCCCTTTACCCGTTGAGCTATTGAGGCTCAACGGGTAAAGGGGTTAGCAATTAGCAAGCTTTTACTTCATACAATGTCTTTGGATATTAGAGTTATAAGAAAATTATAACAACGTGTCGTTCACTTTCAAGCTAATTTAAAAAATATATCTTTGAATGCAGTTTTGTTTCATTTTAAAAATAAGAGAATGTTTTCTTTTAGTAAAATGATCTAACTTAAGGATTTGAGGTAGCTGCCCTCTAGGGCCCTTAATTTTATCCCACACTGTATACTTACGCTTAGGTACACAACATAACTGTACTGGTAGTGTTTAACATACATGTTAAACACTACCAGTAAACAGAAGGAAGTAGAAATAAATTAGGTTAAAAAAATGCAATATTTAAAATTTTATTACATATTATAAAAAATAATATTTTTTCGCATATAAGTCCCGCGAATCGCTAATGCGCGTGGCCGCCATTTTAGTGACGCCAGCACTAGACTAAAGTTTCGAGCTGATGGTATTTTTTTATTTCGACTGACGTCAAAATGACGTCATTTCGATGTTAATGAGACATGGTTCCAGCGTAATAGCAAGTTACGAGACTTATAGTATAACTATTCCACTTTTTAAAAACAATTGCCTGTCGTTAATGCTGTATCAAAAATTATTGATAAGAATTATTTTAAACAAGCTTCTTCATTCATCAATTTTTCTTCTTCTTTTACAACATTGCCTGAAAAATATTTCTCTACTTCTAAAATTGTTTTATCCTTTGTTTCAGGTAATACTTTGTAAAGAATATAAATAAATATCGACGACACTAAAGCGTAGAATAAAAATGCTCCGTGTGAATCAAAATATTTAAAAATAAAAGGAAACAATTTTAAAACAGTACCCATAACAGTATTATTTAGCAATGCAAAAATACTTAAAAATAAACTCCTGCATTTTATAGGTGTCAATTCGCTTGCCAAACACTTACACATTATGATAGGACCGCAACTAATGGCTAGAGAAAAACCAACTAAAATGAATAAAGTCAAATATTTCTTTTCTGATATGACTTTCAAATGTACTAAATATAAATAGGTTGATAAAATAAACAAAAATATTACTCCTATAAATGCAGAACCTAACAACAAAGTACGTCGTTTTAGAATTTTACTAAAGAAAACGCCAACATACATCCCAAGCACTGTAATACCGTCTAACACAAGCATTCCCTCGTATGCTGTCGATTCATTTACAGTGATTGTTTTTATAATATCTATAATGTATCCTGTACAAGCCAACTTTCCAGAAAAATGATAGAGGCATGTTGTTAGTAGACAAAATATTAATGGTTTATAAAACCTTTTAGCTGTAATGGAGTAATATAATTTAATAAAGCAGTTTATTTGTTTAACTAATTGAAGTTCTTGTTTTCGTCTTAAATTCTCTTTTTGCGAACGTATGAGCTGTTTTAATTCTTCTTCAGAATTTGTGTCGTCTCCCTTTAACCAGCGATGACATTTTGCACACTCTTCAAAACGTCCCTTAGTGGCCAACCAAACTGGTGACTCGGGCCAGAATAATGAGCTCACATTGTAGAGACAGCAAATAAATATCAATATGCCAATATTTTTCCAATGGTAAAAGGTTCCAATAGCGTTTGATATCCAAATACCCCAAAAAAATGTTGCAGCTTTAAAAGTGAGAAATATACCTCTATACTTAGGGGAAACATATTCAGTAAGCATCATGATAGCGATCGTCAAATGTGCTGCAGGAAACATTCCTTGTAAAAACCCACATATTAAAAGTTCAGTCATACTTGTACTAAAATAAAACAATAAAACGCATACTAATGTATTTAACCACAAAATGACGTATGGTACTTTTCTTCCATATCTTTTTGCAATTACGGGAAACATTAAGGCCATTGGAAGAGACCCGTAACTGGAGATTGACACTGAAATAAATATGTCTATGTCATAATGAGTTCCATGTGTGTACGTATAATTTAAATTGTTGAAATAAAATATAAACTCACTCAACCAAGACGCTGCTTCCATGCTAATAGCCTCTGTTGAATTTGCTTCTTTCCGTATTTGTGGAACAAGAACTGTCGTGGCACCAAAGAATAATCCATAAATAAAATAGGTTACTGTCACTCCACTGCATACAAACATCTGCAACCAAACAGAAGTCTAAAGCAAAATAGACAATAGACATTTATTATTTTAAACATATATTAAATTAAAATACTGACTATGCTATGACTTTGTTGCAGTCAAAACTCTTATCTCTTAAAAACCATTTATTAACTGCGAAAACAGTTAAAAGTAGGATAGACTGGGTAGTGGGTACAGTTGAAGCAATTTTTAACCGACTTCAAAAAAAGGAGGAGGTTCTCAATTCGTCGGAATCTTTTTTTTTTTTTTTTTTTTTTTTTTTTGTATGTTCCCCGATTACTCGAAGACGCCTGGACCGATTTTGAAAATTTTTTTTTGTTTGAAAGGGTATACTTCAAAGTTGGTCCCATTTAAATTTGGTGAAGATCTGATGAACATCTTCGTAGATAGATACTGGAACTCCTCCACGGATAAGAGTAAATTGCTCGCGATCAGTGTATAAGCTTAGTAAACAGTAGATTTTTAACCAGTCATAGCATAATTCCATGGGGCCACTAAAAATTGTGAAATAAAATT
Source organism: Maniola hyperantus (assembly GCF_902806685.2). Taxonomy (NCBI): domain Eukaryota; kingdom Metazoa; phylum Arthropoda; class Insecta; order Lepidoptera; family Nymphalidae; genus Maniola; species Maniola hyperantus. Next base: position 10,050,787 of record NC_048545.1, on the reverse strand, counting down.
TTTTTACAAAAAAAATGAAAACCGACTTCGATACACAAACACTAAAAATTGAAAAATAATTTAATTTATTACCGAATATCTTATGTATACAAGAGTAAATATAGTTCCATAATAATATTTTTTGGGGTCGGTGCCAATGAGGTGCCATTGTGGAGTCTCATAAAAATTCAAAGTCTAGACGATTCGCGCAGCTGAAGCTAATTGGCACCGGCACTAAAAATTTTATTAGGGAACTATATTAACTCTTGTATACATAAGATATTCGGTAATAAATTAAATTATTTTTCAATTTTTAGTGTTTGTGTATCGAAGTCGGTTTTTATTTTTTTTGTAAAAAAATTTTATTCTGACCGCTCACAAGCACTAGCACTACTGCTATAAAAACGGTTAAAACATTTAAGACGAAAAACTTATGCTTAGGATATAAATTTAGCAGAAGGTTTTAGTAAAGAACGTTTAACACAGAATGCAACATCAGTGGAAATCATGTCGGGACTTTAAACCTGTGTGTTTCTTCCCTTGTACCCTTTTTCGTATTATTAGGTACTATTGACTGCTTTTGCAACTAAAAATACTTAGTTTAAACTGGACTTGGTTGAGGAGGTTTTGATTGTAACTTCTATGATAAATATTAGAATTTCACAACATATTGAATCAGGCATTCATCGTCATATAACGTAACTTTAAATTTAAAAATATTGAATTGAATATTTTTAATTAGACGATGACATGAATACAACGTAAACAAAATTGTCACCTGTCTTAATAGCGGTGTCCATGATGTCTTAGTGGTATTGGTTACAGTAAGATCTTTTTCGTATGATTCATCCATTTCAAAGAGATTCGTGTAAAAATAACATGCTGATACGAGCTAACCTATAGTACAAATGTGATAAAATGGCGATAATATTATAATGTGCACTATATCGTAAAAGTTTAATTATTGTGCATAACTTGCAGATGGTCGCCGATTCGCTTGAATTATCGAAAATATTATTTAGGTTTCACTATAACCACAGATCACGCTGGTCTGGAAATTTATCTAAATATATAAAAGGAAAGGTGACTGACTGACTGACTGACTGATCTATCAACGCACAGCTCAAACTATTAAACGGATGGGGCTGAAATTGGGCACGCAGATAGCTATTATGACGTAAGCATCCGCTAAGGGTTTTTGAAAATCCGGGTTGAATTTTCAAAAACCCTTTCTAAGCGAATACTAAGGGGTTGAAAAGGGGGTTTTAAATTTATGTAGTCCACGCGGACGAAGTCGCGAGCATAAGCTAATCATTCATATATATACCTACTTAAGGCAAAACATTTATCATCATTGTACGGGAATTGAAAGGCACCTGCGCTGCGGGGCAGTTGACATTTAATTTTAAAACATGGAAGGTTTTCGACGAAAAATCATTTTAAAATCACTCAGTGAAGCAGCAATGTAGAACTAACCAATGTCAAATGAGCTCGGTGGGTAGCATTGCTGGGTAGGTATCACTCATCGTGGAAGACCGAGTTAGCGAATCAGCCCCCCAATTGTGTAAGAATAACCATTTCATGGCTATCGCAATCATCAAGAATTCTGCCCTTTGATTGGCTGTGATAAAATGTAAACAGCGAATCAACCAATCAAATGGCAGAATTTCTTGACGATTGCGATAGCCATGAAATGGTTATTCTTACACAATTGGGGGGCAGCATTGGACGTCTTTTTATGTGTCTGTGTCTTAGATATAATCACCGCTTTAAACCAAGCTGCTTCTTATCTTCTCAATTTTGTATTAGCTCATGGTTTTAATATTTATAAATAAAATAAAAATAAAATTAAAATATTTTTATTCAATAAATTTAAACTTTTACAAGTAGGTACTTTTGAATCGTAAAAATTAAACTGAAAGCACTGTTTTAAGTTTTAACACATTTTTGATAGATTATTACTGGGTATATTACAGTAGTTTACGCTGGTGGATTGATAAGTTTCCGGCCTGACCAAGAGATGGCGCCACTAGGCCTACCTTAAGGTGACATTCTATAGTACCATCCTTGGATAGCTTGTAGCTATAGTTTCAGCCCGATCGCCTTGCTAGTGTAGGTTTGAGAGCACGCTGAACAAGACGCCTCTGTGTTTTTCGTAAAAATGGAAAAGCAGGAAAATCGTGCTGTCATCAAATACTTTTATTTGAAGGGGTTAACGCCGAAGGAAATTAAAGAAGAGATGGACTCAACACTGGGGACATCCTCCCCGTCATATTCAACCGTTAAGCAGTGGGTTTCCGAGTTTAAAAAGGGTTGTGGGAGCACCTCTGATGAGCCTCGCTCAGGACGCCCCGTTGAGGTCACAACTCCAGATATGATCGAAAAAATGTATCAAATAGTGCTGGGAGACCGCAGATTGAAAGTGCGTGAGATAGCTGAGACCTGTAAGATGTCATATGAACGTGTGCAACATATTTTGCACCAACATTTGCATATGGAAAAGCTCTGTGCAAGATGGGTGCCGCGTTTGCTAACAGTCGACCAAAAATTGATTCGAAAAAACATTTCTACCGCAAATTTGTCATTGTATAAGCGTAATCCAAGCGAATTTTTGCGTCGATTCGTAACCGTTGACGAAACTTGGGTCCACCACTACACTCCTGAAACCAGAGAACAGTCTAAACAGTGGATTGGACCAGGGAAACCAACTCCAAAGAAGGCAAGAACAATTTTTTCGGCGAACAAGGTTATGGCTACTGTTGTTTGGGATGCAAGAGGTATAATATACATTGATTACCTTGAAAAGGGTAAAACTATCACTGGTCAATACTACGCAGACTTATTGCAACGTTTGAGCCACGAGGTGAAAATTAAACGACCTAATCTGGCGAAGAAAAAAATCTTGTTTCATCACGATAACGCACCAGCGCACACGTCAATCGTTGCGACGGCTAAAATCAACGATCTAAAGTTTGAATTGATGCCGCACCCTCCTTACTCTCCAGACCTAGCCCCGAGTGACTATTTTCTGTTCCCTAACCTCAAAAAATGGCTTGGCGGTAAGAGATTTGCAGACAATGAAGAAGTAATCGAAGCTGTAAATGGTTATTTTGAGGAGCTTGACGAATCAGTCTATAGAGATGGCATTAATAGACTGGAACACCGCTATGAGAAATGTATCAGCCTTGGAGGAGATTATGTTGAGAAATAATTTTTTTTTTTTTAAATAACCTTGTTTTTCTTAGTCAGGCCGGAAACTTATCAATCCACCCTCGTATATCTTATATCTAAACTAAAATCTAACAACAAACAGGCCGCAAACTCAGCATAGCTGACTACTAGGTAACGCCATCAATTAATAACCAGCCAAGTGCGAGTCAGACTCGCGCACCAAGAGTTCCGTATTACAGTCGTATTTTTTCGACATTTTGCACGATAAATCGAAAACTATTATGCATTAAAAAAACTTTCTTTTAAAATGTATAACTCCTCGTACTTGATTATATTGATCCATTTATTGATCCTTTATATGGACAAGCACTTTACCTGCATTTATAATAGGTAAATCGTTATCTTTATCACAAACGTATAAATATTCTGTAAAAAGTTCTGTAAATATAATAAAAATGATGTAAGAATGTTAACGCCATGGTGTCGATATTACATACTTAACATTTATCTATACAAAATTATAAAGCGATAAAGTTTGTAAGTTTGTTTGTAGCAGGTAATCTCTGGAACTGTTAAACAGATTTTGAAAATTATTTCAGCAGTAAAAAGCTACATTCCTTCCTTCATATTCCAGAATAAAATAAGCTATATTTTATTTAAAAAATAGAGATTCCTGCGAAAACTGTAATAAGCTATCCGTGCGAAGCCGGGGCGGGGCGGAAACCAAAGAATTTTCACGGGACTGTTTAAAACCACGCTGACAAAATCGCGGGCGTAATCTAATATAAATAAATTAATAAAATATTATAAAGGTGTTATTCAACTTTTTTTGTACTACTTACTATCGTAAAATACCACACTTTACTTCACACAATCAAACTTCAAACTATGAAAGAACAGTGTTTTTTTTAGATTTTCAAATAAATTGTATTGTAGTACCAAAAATTAAAATTTTATAGTTTATTTTTACATCAGCTAGCGGAACTCCGAGTACTATTAAAATTAAAATGTCGGTGATGCCAATATCTTGAAGTCTTTACTCATTCAAAATCACCCAACGCACCTAAATAAGTTTTCATATGAATAAATTATAAGAATTATTTAACACAAGCCACTTCTGGATTCATCAACTCTTCTTCTTCTTTGACAATTGTGTTATCATCTGAAAAATATTTCTCTATTTCTAAGATTGTTTTATCCTTTGTCTCAGGTAGTACTTTGTAAAGAATAACGATAAATATTGACGACGTTAAGGCGTAGAATAAAAATACTCCGTGCGAATCAAAATATTTAAAAATAAAAGGAAACATTTTTAACACAGTACCCTTAACAATATGATTTATTAATGCATAACAAGTTATAAATAAACTTCTATATGTTATAGGGATCATTTCGCTAGCAAGAGTTGTACACAATATCATAGAACCGCAACTTATAGCTATTGAAAAACCTGTCAAAATGAATAAGGTTAAGTATTTGTTTTCAGATATGACATTCAAATGTACTAAATATAAATAAGTCGATAAAGTAAACAAAAACATTACTCCTATGGATGCTGAGCTTAATAACAATGTTCGTCGTTTTAGAAACTTATTAAGAAAAACACCAAAATACATCCCAAGCACTGTAACACCATCTAACACAAGCATTACTTCATATGCTGTTGATTCTTTTACAGTGATTGTTTTAATAATATCTATAACATATCCTGTACAAACCAACTTTCCTGAAAAATTAAAAAGGCATGATGTACATAGACATAATATTAACGGTTTATAAAACCGTTTAGCTGTTATCGAATTAAATAATTTCATAAAAAAGTTATTATGTTCATCTAATTTATGTTCATGTTTTTGTCTTATGTTCTCTTTTTGTGAATATATTAGTTGTTTAAGTTCTTCTTCAGAATCTGTGTCATCTCCCTTTAACCAGCGATGACATTTTGCACACTCTTCAAAACGTCCCTTAGTGGCCAACCAAACTGGTGACTCGGGCCAGAATAATGAGCTCACATTGTAGAGACAGCAAATAAATATCAATATGCCAATATTTTTCCAATGATAAAATGTTCCAATAGCGTTTGATATCCATACACCCCAAAAAAATGTTGCAGCTTTAAAAGTGAGAAATATACCTCTATACTTGGGGGATATATATTCAGTGAGTACCATGATACCAGCCGTCAATTGTACTGCAGGCAACATTCCTTGTAAAAACCCGCTTATTAAAAGTTCACTAACACTTGTACTAAAATAAAACAATGAAACGCATATTAATGTATTAATCCATAAAATGATGTATGACACTTTTCTTCCATATTTTTTTGCAATTAAAGGAATAATTAAAGTCAGCGGAAGAGCACCGTAGCAGGAGATTGATACTGAAATAAAAATTTCTATTTCAGAAAAAGTGTTAAATTAAAATTGTTGGAATAACGTAATAATATAAACTTACACAACCAAGACGCTGTTTCCATGCTGATAACTTCTGTTGAATTTGCTTCTTTCCGTATTTGCGGAACAAAAACTGTCGGGGCACCAAAGAATAATCCATAAATAAGATAGTTTACAGTTACTCCACTGCATACAAACATCTGCAAGAAACAAACGACCAAAACAAAAATGACAATTAGATTTGAAATGAAAATACTGAGTCTTATAATATTAATAGCTTACTGGACTACTCAAATTACAAATTCGTATTTTATACCCTTAAGTATTGAATTTTCAAAAATCCTTTCGTAGTGGATATCTACGTCATATTAATAGGCAGGCCAAATTTCAGCCCGATCTGTCCAGTAGTTCGAGCTGTACGGCGATAGATCAGTCAGTCAGTCAGTGAGTCAGCTTTTACTTGTACACAAAGTTGACCCTCACTAAAAAGGATTGAGATATTCCAAATGGATCCTTAGAAAACGTACATCGATGCGAATATAATCGTGAGAAAAAAGCTAGTGTAGTAATAAAATTTATCCATATTTATTTACTTAATATTATTAATGCGAAAGTGTCTGTCTGCTAGCTTTGATAGCATGCATCCCGCAAAAGGATATATGCTACTTTTCGTCCCCAAAATTCAAAGATTTCCGCGGGATTTTCAAAAACTTAAATCCATACCGAAGAAGTCGCAGGCATAATGTATATTTGGTATAGATATAGCTTGCATACCGGAGACGAATATAGGCTACTTTTTATCTTGGAAAATCAAAAAAATTCCACGAGGTCTTCAAAAACTTAAATCTACGTAGACGAAGTCACGGGCATCATCTAATCATACATAGTTAGCATAGTATTGAAGAGCTGGTGAACAATGCACTGTAGTTACATTTCTCATCAAAATACTTTTTTTTCTTTATCCGGATCTTTTTTGCCCACTTTTTTTCAAGAAAAACCACCTAATACTGTACTTACTAAAAATGAGTCCCAATTTCAGGATTTCTATTTCTATTACTAAATACAAACTTGAACTAATTTTCAAGCAAAACGGCATATTTGTTCGATTAAAACGGTATATATTTGTAGTAATGTTTCAGCGGCTTTTATTCAATTCTTTGCTCTTCCTGTAAAACTTTTTGTCGTGTAATTACACCGCTTTGTTCATTTGATAAAAAAGTTATACAATAAAAATACAACGTATACTAAATTTTGACCTGTCTTAATAGCGGCGTCCATGAAGTCTTCCTTGCACTGGTTATAGTTTTACCTTTTTCACATAATTGTTCCATTTTAAAGGGTTTTTAAATAAAATGACGTGTTAACACGAGCTTATCTATCGTCCAAAGTAATAAAATGGCGACAGCATAATAATGTGCAACCTTATCGTAAGAGTTTAATGTTGCATAACTACAAGATATTCGCGAATTTTGAATAGGGTCTTGGACTGTAGTAATAAGGTCAAGTGATTTTTTATAGCGGTAGTTTATGGGGCTATTTTGGGGATTTTTTTTAAATTATTCTCTTTAATAATGAATTCTTTAAAAAAATCCATAAACCCCATAAACTACCGCTAAACAAAAAATCACGTCATTTTATTACTGCAGTCCAATACCCTATCGTGAGAAATATTACTGTGTCCATGAATAATTACGTTTCACTATAACTCCTTGGGGTATAATCTTTCAGCTGATGCTCAGTTTTCATAAGTAATTCATAAGTTGATCGAAAAAAAATAATGATTTTTTAACATCATTGGCACCTGATTTAGCTAGGCAACCTATGTGCAATGTATCAACTTACACATTATTTACCACTAGCTGCGCCCCGCGGTGTTACCCGCGGTGAATAAGTTTGTACTCGTAAAAAGTACTTGAACTAGATACTTCCAAAGCACCGGAACTTGAACTGGAGCTTCTAAGAGTAACTTGGCTAAGAGAACGACATCAAATGGAAAACATGGAACAGATGAAGCTTGTAAAAACTTGTCACTCGCAATCAACTCTTGAATAAATTAACACTTCGAAAAAAATATATATTTGATACGATAAGTTAATAAAAGCTGACGAAAATGTTGTCGCGAGCAAGTCATTTTTGCCAAGTAAGTACTACCGACTCCGTGAATCTGTACAATTTTAATTCTCTGAGACGATAAAGAACCAATAATATAACCAATAATAAAATAAAATAAAAAAATTCAAAAAACCGACTACTACAAAGTAAAAAATATTTTTTGTTTCTATACGTACATAATTGTTGAAGGTGGGCGAACATAACACTTTGATTTCCAGTTTATTTATTTTCATGCTCGCCTCATACATAGTTAACGTGTAGAAACAAAAAAAAAATTGTGCTTTGGAAGTCGGTTTTTGAAAATTATTTTTATTTTAAGCTTTTTAGTGTAAGCAGTCAATGCCTCCTACATAAAAATTAATATCATTCACCAGCAAAACTATATCTGAATCCACATATGCTAGGAGTTCAGTAGTTACCTTGGAGCATCAGGATTGAAAGGTTGAGACTTGGCATTCAACAACAAAGTCTTTGCTCAGCATTTACAATATTATTTCAACGTAAACAGTTCCTGTATCTCTATGGGTTAAGAGTGTGTAACAATCATGGACTCCCATACTAATGGTCTCCCATACTAATAAAGCAATAGGAAAATTTGTTGTAAAGAGTACAAAAATATTAGGTTAAAGTTTATAAAAATCAGTTTAGTAGATTATAATAATGCTGTACTAACACATAAAAACATAAAATGACTATTTTAGAAGGTCAAATTTACAAAACGTTATAAACACTCGTATAACGAGGAAAACTGCAGTTGGGAAGGTAGTACATGGGAACGACCCAGCGGTCGATGCCTAAATGCCAAATGAGTTGTCGCGGGTGTTGACGGACCACCGGCACGGCGGTGCTTGCATACATTGAGTGCTAAGTGCAAGGGAACCTGCACAGAAGGAACACGTTCTTATCTGTAGGGCCACGCATGTGTCTGAAACTAGAATTGAATTGACTAGAGACACAGATAGGTCTGTTGATCTCTATGTTAAACAGATATTGCTTAAGTGCAAGGGAACGTGCACAGAGGGAACACGTAGCGTTTGAAGACACTCATGCGAGAGAGGGTCGGAGCGCTCTGATGTTTGTACGTCCTGCCTAAAGGAAATCCTAGCGTCTCAGTGCTCTGAGAATCTTTTGCTAAAGTGATTTCTAACGTGAAATATTTTATCGCTTACATGTATAATACAAATACATCTACAAACTAAAATTGTGTTGGGATAGTTATATATCCTTCTGAATGGCAATAATATATTAATACAAATGCATACACGACAAACTCGAAGGATTGGGGTCTGGCCTGCGAATATAGCTCGTTTCGGCGATACCGTAGTGCTGCCGCTCATCCTTGCGATCTTCTAAAGATCAACTGTGGGAATGCACCACGATAAAAATGCAACTCATGTTCATATTCATGATCATTATCATTATCGTAATCGTTTATTCTCGATCGAACATAAGCGGGACGCACCGCTTTAAATAGTATGCTTGCATACGTTGCGCTATACAAAAAATGATGACGTGTTGTGGGGGGGAACTACTGTTCGTTGGTATTTCATGAGATAAATTGCTCTCTCAATAACTTGAGAAACCAAGAACAAACGATGGGATACTAAGGGAAGGTAGAAGTTCACCGTTGATGGCGTGGCGGAGCGATCAACCATCATTTATCTTTTAATCTTTTCACCCATAAGGTAAATGATGCCAATACACAAAGCTCTTCTCCTGCTTCACCGGAGAACAGCTTGCACACGTCTAATAATTCGGGTTTTCACTAATGTGTTCATCTCGTTGATTACGGCATGATTCTATCTTGTTGTCCATACAAACTAAAGGAAGAATTATTTATTTAGATTCATGCTTAATAAGACTCAATACGTGAACCAACGAATTATTGATTAGACAAATCCAATACACGAACGCACGTTTCAAAATAATGTGTTAGTTTTCAATATGTGAACACCCACTTCCTTTGCTCAAACCCCGTAAAGTCATTTGTCTGATGAACTCATTACTTCTGATACTCTAAAAGTTCTTGGTTTATTATGGGCACAACACTGCCAAAAGATCCTTCTGCTAGATGATGCACGTGCCACTTTAAAAATAAATTAGGAGTAACATTTCTAGGTAGTTCAGTAAGTGAGGTAGGGCAGGGCTTTCTTAGGTAGGACCACAGGTTAGTTACAAGTGCTGTATCCTGCATCATTAGGGTTAAGGAGTTCGGACTTGGAGTTTAATTATAAAGGTAATTACGATATTAATTCACCATCAGAAATAGCTTCGGAGCTACCTTTCAGCATCAGGATTGAAGATTTGGGATCCGAAGTTTAATGATATGCTATGCTTGGTACCTAAAATAATATTGCACCATCCACAGTTACTGAATCACTATAGTTTAGGAGTACTGTCCTCTGCATCATCAGGGTTGAAGAGTTAGGACTTGGAGTCCAATCGTGAAGTCGTTGCTTGGTATCTACAACATTAATTCACTATGAACAATCCCTGAATCGTCATAACACATAAATTTCGGTTTTTTCGGTTTTCGAGACATGATTATCTCCATTTCGAATTTCAGCCAAATCGCATCATTAATTATGGCGTGAAGGGGTGATAGGCTTATCTGTTCCATGGTTAATGTGATATACCTATAACAACACAATTATGTAAACTTTCGTCGTGATAACGAAACTTGTATTAATTGGATTGAAAACTTTAGGTACCAATTTTTTTTTTACCGAAATCAATTTAGGGAAGGGATAAAAGCGTATATATTATAAAAAACCTACACCAAACACCTCATTATAATAAATCATCACTCACTGTTGTAATGATTTATTATATAACAAGTACTAGCTGTTGCCCGCGACTTCGGAAGATCAGTCGTTCGGAAGCTCTGCGCGTACAATGTACATAGGTCCAATTTAAAGAAAGAGGTCAGGTGTTTTACTATAAATGTTGATTTTAGTAATGACGATGAAAAAAATGTAACTTGTGAACAAAATTGTTACCTGTCTCAATAGCGGTGTCCATGAAGTCTTAGTGGTATTGGTTATAGTAAAATCTTTTTCGTGTGATTCTTCCATTTTAAAGAGGTTCTTAGAAAAATAACGTGTCTACACCAGTCTAACTATCGTCCAAATGTGATAAAATGACAACAACATGTACCTGTGTACCTTATCGTACTTACAAGTTTAATTGTGCATAACTAGGAGATGTTCATAGATTTGCTTGAATTATCAGAAATATTACTGAGTCTATTTAGGTTTTAATATACTTAACCAAAAATCACGCTGGTCTGTATAGTCCCTTCCATCAAATTATACCAAGTAGTAATGGTGTGCTGAAAAGCTCTCTTATCGATTTTATGTCACCTAATGGCTTAAAACAATAAAATATTAACTGATAAACAATCTTAAAAATAAAATTCTTTATTATATTGATGAAAGTTTTAGGTAATGAAGATGTTACAGACAGTGTATGTAAATAAATAATGACATTCTAAATAATAAAAAATACATTTATTAAATAGTAAAAATTATGGTTCTCGTGGGATTTAAAAAAACCGCAATTCACGTTTTTACTCCGTCACGCTATAGCTAATGAACAAATTTGGCTGAAATTTGGAGTGGAGGTAGATTATGCCCTCTATAACACATTGGCTTGTTTTTATTCGGTTGAGTAGTTGTGGTGCGATGGAGTAACAATCACATACACATACCCACCTAGATACATACACACCTACATACATACTTTTGTCTTGATTGTGATAGGTATTTACCTATTTCTATTCAAAGTGCAATTTACAATAAGGAAGAGATTTTAAAATGACACGAGAGTCCAGCTCTTCAACGACAGGTAGTCTAGACCCTTTGCATAAGAACCCTTCTTGAGGGCGGTGAAGCCGCCTGCCGATGGACACGGATGGCCTAATAACTATTTGATAGTCAGTTCAGCACTAAAGTAAGCTCTGAAGACCACCTAATCGTGGAGAGGCCTTTCCGAGCTTAAGAGTGGTTGTGCGAAACAGCAATCAGGCCACTTAGGAACAAATCAGTGGGCCAAATCTATAAAAAAAAATTGAACCAGTGCCTGGTGACTGGTTAAGTGACTACCTACATGTCAATTTCCATTCGCTGTCGTTCTCTTTGGTAATTTACTCTTAGAAGATTCTGTTCAAATTTTTTTACGAGTACAAACTTATTCACCGCTGGGCGCAGCTAGTTGTGCTATAATTATTCTCAGCCACTCATACTAGGTAAAATAACGTGATACTATTAATTACTATTAGCTAAATTAATTAAAGTGCAATTTCACTAACTAGTTGTAAGGAAAAATGTATAATTTAACATCAATTATTTAGTTAAATTTTGGACTGCGAAAGTAAACAAATTGAAAATTTTAGAATATAATGTATAATTATTAGTAATGGCAGTTAATATATTTTATACAAGATGATGCTCGTAACTTCGTCTGCGTGGATTTAGGTTTTTAAAAATCCCATGGGAACTCTTTGATTTTCCGGGATAAAAAGTAGCCTATGTTCGTCCCCAGGATATAAGCCAACTATGTACCTACCAAATTTCATCCAAATCGGTTAAACTGTTGGGTTGTAAAAAGCTAGCAGACAGACAGATTTCGCATTTATAATAAGTACTAGATGATGCCCGCGACTTCGTCGGCTTGGATTTAGGTTTCTTCAACGCGAGAACTCTTTAAATTTCCGGGATAAAAAGTAGCCTATGTCCGTCCGTATGTTTTATCAAAATCGGTTGAGCGGTTGGGTCGTAAAAGCTAGCAGACAGACAGACACACTTTCGCATTTATAATATTAGTATTGATAATAGGATGGATTGTTGTATAATTGTGCATGTATTGATAACCTTTAATGTTAAAAGGTTGAGGAGCGTTTATTATGTTGCTATGTTATGATAAAATTGCAATGTAGGCTAGGTATTAATCAATGCATCAACAGTTAGATTTACTTAGTAAATGAAATGAATTATTAGCACGGAAATGAGACTTAACGTCCATAATAAAGTATTTAATTTTGTTGACATTTTCACTTGATTATTGTTCCATAAAGAGATTCCCACTTAACTGGAACTTACAGGCTACGTAGGTTTCTAAATTGCATTTTAGAGAGCACAAATATATTATATGTTACGGGCAACGTGATTAACTGGGCATTATTAATAATGACCGGCCATTATTAATAATGCCCGAGAGTGATGGGTAAAATGATTAATTTATCACTTTGATCGGCCATTATTAATAATGCCCGACGACCCGTGGTCCATGTAATATAAGTCAGTGTTTGAGATGGCTTGAATTTATCTATCTATCTATACATATGTCACTGGAAGATAACAAGAACCGCAAGTTTATAAATTTCCTAGGAAATTTATAATTCTCTTCATCTTCTTGTAATTATATAAATAATACCAAATATACTTGATAAAGATAAATTCGTTTAAACTTTTAAACGATTTTTTTTATTTAATTTTTGTTATAAAAAATGATTATTTGATTGTAATATTATGTATTATGTTATTGAATTACTACTGATGTAACTACTAAAGTAACTTAAAATTACCTACTCAACACGTGCTATTGGGCGAATTCCATTAACTCTTCCTCTTCTTTTAAACCACTACTACTCTTATCTAAAAAACATTTCTCTATTTCTAGAATCGTTTTATTTTTTGTTTCAGGAAGTACTTTGTAAAGAATAGAGATAAATATTGACGATGATATAGCATAGAATAAAAATGATCCGTGCATGTTAAAATATTTAAATATATAAGGAAACATTTTTAATACAGTAGCCATAACAGCATTATTTAATAACGCGTAAATACCTAAAAATAAACTTCTACATTTTATAGGGGTCAGTTCGCTAGCCAAACACATACACATTATCATAGGACCGCAACTTATTGCTACTGAAAAGCCCGTCAAAATTAATAAGGTTAAGTATTTGTTTTCTGATATGACACCCAAATGTACCAAATATAAATAGATTGATAAAACAAACAAAAATATTACTCCTGTACGCCGTTAACTTATTAAGAAAAACGCCAACATACATTCCAAGCACTGTAACACCTTCTAACACAATCATTCCTTCGTATGCTGTTGATTCACTTACAGTGATTGTTTTATAATACTAACGGTTTGTAGACATAATACTAACGGTTTATAGAAGCTTTTAGCTGTTATGGAGTGCAAAAATCTAATAAAACAGTTATTTTTTTTGTCGGATTGATGTTCTTGTTTTCGTCTTAACTTTTCTTTTTGAGACTATATGAGTTCCTTAAGTTCTTCTTCAGAATCTGTGTCGTCTCCTTTCAACCAGCGGTGACATTTTGCACACTCTTCAAAGCGTCCCTTTGTGGCCAACCAAACAGGTGACTCGGGCCAGAATAATGAGCTCACATTGTAGAGACAGCAAATAAATATCAATATGGCAATTTTTTTCCAATGGTAAAATGTTCCAATAGCGTTTGAAATCCATATACCCCAAAAAAATGTTGCATCTTTAAAAGTGAGAAATATTCCTCTATTCTTGGGAGATGTATATTCAGTGAGCACCATGATAGCGATCGTCAATTGAACCCCAGGCAACATTCCTTGTAAAAACCCACTTATTAAAAGTTCAGTAACACTTGTACTAAAATAAAACAATGAAACGCATACCAAAGTAATAAGCCATAAAATGACGTATGGTACCTTTCTCCCATATCTTTCTGCAATTATGGGAAGAATTAAAGCCCATGGCAGAGACCCATACCCGGAGATTGACACTGAAATAAAAAAATCATAAAAGTTCAGTGTGTATAATTTAAATTGTTGGAATAAAATATAAACTCACTCAACCAAGACGCTGTTTCCATGCTAATAACTTCTGTTGAATTTGCTTCTTTCCGTATTTTCGGAACAAAAACTGTCGGGGCATCAAAGAATAATCCATAAATAAAAAAGTTTAATGTTACTCCACTGCATACAAACATCTGCAAGGAACACAATATAAGCAAAAGACGATACTTAATATGATTACAAATGAAAATGCTGATTCTGTTTATGGTTATAAGCACTTGCAGCCGCACTCAGCGTCGCTTAATCGTTACTAAGTTTAGTTAAAACGAGACAGAGCTATATCTCTCACATAAATCTGTCTCCTTTCAACTCAACCTTAAGTAACGATTAGCGACTCTGAGTGCGGCTGTTCAATTTCAAAATACTCAGAATTCATTCTTCAAACATACCTTTACATTAAAAAAAATATTTACGAAAATATGTATGAAAATTATAGGAATCTGTAAGTTAAGTATTAAAAGAAGAAACTGGCTGACTAACAATAATATCAACGTACCGTTGAGACTGCATTGTAGTTTCGACCTCTTCAGATAAGATTTTTGATCAAAAGGAACTTAAAAAAAAACTAAAAGCAATGTAGATTAATTAATAAAGCGTATTGCTAACAAAAATAAACATACATGTATGGTATACTATTGAATAAAGTTAGGCGACAAAAACACAACGTGAACGAAATTGTCACCTGTCTTAATAGAGGTGTCCATGAAGTATTTGGGGTACTTTTAATAGTATTATCCTTATCGTATGATTGTTCCATTTTTAAAAATTTTCTTATAAAAATGTATTAACACGTGCTTATCTACTGTCTTAATGTAACAAAATGGCGACAGCATAATATTATATCAAGTTTGTTATCATAAAACGTTATGGAGTAAGACTTGCTAAAGTCCATCGATGAATATTAATTAACACACTATACCTAAAGCCTAAATTACACGCATTAAGTTGTTAAGTAATTAACTAAATTTTAAAGTAATTTTAAGTGACCTAATGCATGTAAACAGTGAATTTAGTAATAAGTTGCAAGTTAAAATTTAATGTGCAAAGTAAACAAGCAGAACATAATAATTTTGTCTACTTTTCGACTAAGTAGCTGCGCGCTCCTCTCCCCGCGAAAGATGTCCTTGAAAGTTGTATGAAAGTCCTATATAGTTAGAGATATGAAAATCGACGTTTAGGTATTTTGGGTTGGATGCATTAAGGTGAGACTGAGTGAGTAGATAAGATTTCTGATCTCATGAGAAACCAGAAAACCTACGCGGAAGAAGTCGCGGGCAACTGCTAGTATTATATAAATGCGAAAGTGTGTCTGTCTGTCTGTCTGCTAGCCTTTCACAGCCCATCCGTACAACTGATTTTGACGAAATTTGGTATAGAGATTGCATCCCGGAGAAGAAGATATGCTACCTACTTTTTATTCCGGAAAATAAAAGAGTTCCCACGGGTTTTTTGAAAACTTATATCCACGTGGACGAAGTCGTGGCATCATCTAGTGACATTATAATATCATTAACGTCCAATTCCACACGCCATCGTCCATCTTGCACTGCCTAGATACAGAAAGACTAACTGTTTTTCGTGATTTCGTCTGCGTGATAGCCAATAACACTCGGGAATAGGTCATTTCTATCAGTGAAGGAATTTTCCCAATCGGAATATTATTATAATGTAGATAACGGGTAGGTACATACCACGACTAATTTCATGTTTTTATTTTTTTTAATGAGATTACCATATAGATACATATTAATTAACAGACTTTACCTCTTTATATTATTAACACAGATTTATCTCAACTTTAATTTTTAATAGATAATGCCCGCGACTCCACGTCTGCGATGTCCAAATGGAATGAGGTTTAACCTGCCCGCTGCGAATGGTAAATTACGCCCCGTAACTTCGGTCAGTATACTCATCTTTAGTCATTCTCAAGATCTTAATAAAACCATGCAAAAAATTATGTCGATCTTTAGCTTCGTTGTTGTAGCGTGTGTTATATTACGATAAAATTGGACACATAATTATTATGCTAAAATTCATCTAATCATAAACTTGGGAGTCCGAAATGAATATTTGTTGTGATATTTAAAACAGAATCGTTATTCCGTTTCCGGATTCAATATCAATGTACGGAAAGAGTATGGTTTAAGTGGTCTTTTCTTGTATGTTGTTTAATTTAATATTTAGGAATGTGACAATACGATAAATAATATTATGTGAATTGTCAATACTGGTAACTAATTATTCATCGTAAATTAAATACTGTCAATGTACTAAGAGTGACATTATACTAAGCTATTGTCAACATGCAGTTGGCAATAGCTATTATGGGAAATAATAATGTTGTGTAAACTGACAATTTAAGTCGCTTATTATTATTGTAAATTATTAATACGTAGACCATCAATGTCACTGATTTTATTATTGTAAATTGGGTGTGTCAACATACCTTTTGTCAACAAACCTAAAATAAATAATGATTAATATTAAGATCATGTGATAGTCGATATCCGCCTTGTTTGCGATGGCAGTGTTATAAAAGTACCCTACCTCGACAGAGAGGGGACAGTCTTGTATCGACAGCTCAGAGCAAACACAGCGGACCTTACTGAAGTTAAGTATTCTAATGTTTTATAATGTAATGTAATCATTTGCCTTTTATAGGTTACCTGTTGTAACTGTGTACCAAATATGTACCTACTACTTTACTCAACGTTCTAATGTTTTAAAAGATGTGTGTTATGGAGTTTCTTTGCCCTTTCTTCTCCATGACTAAACACCTTAGCGAAACGGGTGGTAGATTCATTTTAATATCAATAGATCAATGCTGAACAATACAATTCAATTATTATTCGACTTGGTTGGTTTTACTTCTGTATTTATCACCTACCCTCTTGTACTATTTATTTTATACATTGAGATAAAAGTAAACACTAGGTTGTTAGCTTCTAATTATTATAGAAGCCTGTTTAGATGATTAGGATTCTTACTTTGAAATAATACGGCAGATGCTTTGCTTGATTTTTAATTACTTAGTATTTGGCCTTACCTGACAAATAATTGATAAATGATAACTTTCATTAGTAATCATTGGATTTAATTTATCATCACTATTAAAGCCCACTGTCTTAACTTCTCTTCTTTTTATCTAAATCTCACATCAGAAGTGGGATACGATAATTCTTTTCTTGTCGAAATACTAATACTTTTCAAATGCTTTCAGCAATCGTGGATACGGCTTCTCCTCGAAGCGACAGGCTACCGCCTGTCGTCGGTGGCACTTGATGTTGGTGCCCGATGATCCCAAAGCGAGGGGCAACTCTGTTGTCAGTGGCACTTGGTGCTGGTGTGGCATCGCCGGTTGAAACGTCGCGTCGTTGAGCAAGCTAAGTACAATTTTGTGCGTTGTGTGTGAAGAAAAGTGTAAATTTAAAACCACGATTTTGTGGTATAGTTTATATGAAAAAAGTTTCTGTGAGGTGAATCAGAGAAGATTTTTAATTTGTTAGATAAACCACGTGTTGTGGTATAATTTATTTAGACAAGAATAAGTCTAGTTGGAGGTCAGATTAGCCGAACGGTTTTTGATAAAGTATATGTAAATGTGAAATCATTTAGAAAGTTATGATATACCGAAACAATAATACTAATCAAATCAGTAGGTTTGCTTTTGAGAAATTGCATCGTACTTACAACTCGAAACTTGAAGAAATTACCTTATTCTGATTTATGTAACTTAAACATAAACTATATTTATTTATTTATTTTGCTTCTTAAAATAACTCAACCATTTTTCTTCTCTTAAAACAACACAAAAGAGATGGTCCATTCAAGTAACTTTTATTATTTAGCTAAATTACTTTTTTAGCAACGTAAGGCAGATTACCTGCTCAAGTTTTTTTTTCTGTTTAGTAATGCTATCAGAACATTTTAATTTTATAAATACCTACGTTACGTGTTATCAATTTATTCTTGTTTTGAGTTGGTTTGATGTACATACACTACACTTGTTTATAAGACATAATCAACAGAAAACATATTCTCTTCTACTCTAATTTTGGTCTGACGTCTAGCTATTCTAGTTTTTATGACAGTAACATTGACATTGAATCATTGAATATCGTTTTGTGAATGAAGCAATCTTATATTTTTTTATGTCAGTACTTTTGTTGCCGCTGTTCATTTAAGTTCACTGGCTGCATTTTTCTATTTTCCTATGTACTTCGGGAACGAAGTACTTATCAAGATGGCCGAATTGTAATAAAACATACTAATAATTTATGCTAAATGACAAAAGCAGAACAGAGAAAAAAAAGAAAGAAAAAAAAGAAAGAAAAAAAAAAATTTTTTTTGGCATATGATACAAAATGTTAAGACTCCCAATGGGACAAAATGTTAAGACTCACTATGTGACAAATGTTAAGACTCCCAATGGGACAAAATGTTAAGACTCACTATGTGACAAATGTTAAGACTCCCAATGGGACAAAATGTTAAGACTCACTATGTGACAAAATGTTAAGACTCCCAATGGGACAAAATGTTAAGACTCACTATGTGACAAATGTTAAGACTCCCAATGGGACAAAATGTTAAGACTCACTATGTGACAAAATGTTAAGACTCCCAATGGGACAAAATGTTAAGACTCACTATGTGACAAATGTTAAGACTCCCAATGGGACAAAATGTTAAGACTCACTATGTGACAAAATGTTAAGACTCCCAATGGGACAATTTTTTTTCTTTTCTTTCTGTTTTTACCTATGTACTTCGGGAGCGAAGTACTTGTCAGTATGGCCGTGTTATATTACGATAAAATTGGACACATAATTATTATGCTAAAATTCATCTAATCATAAACTTGGGAGTCCGAAATGAATATTTGTTGTGATATTTAAAACAGAATCGTTATTCCGTTTCCGGATTCAATATCAATGTACGGAAAGAGTATGGTTTAAGTGGTCTTTTCTTGTATGTTGTTTAATTTAATATTTAGGAATGTGACAATACGATAAATAATATTATGTGAATTGTCAATACTGGTAACTAATTATTCATCGTAAATTAAATACTGTCAATGTACTAAGAGTGACATTATACTAAGCTATTGTCAACATGCAGTTGGCAATAGCTATTATGGGAAATAATAATGTTGTGTAAACTGACAATTTAAGTCGCTTATTATTATTGTAAATTATTAATACGTAGACCATCAATGTCACTGATTTTATTATTGTAAATTGGGTGTGTCAACATACCTTTTGTCAACAAACCTAAAATAAATAATGATTAATATTAAGATCATGTGATAGTCGATATCCGCCTTGTTTGCGATGGCAGTGTTATAAAAGTACCCTACCTCGACAGAGAGGGGACAGTCTTGTATCGACAGCTCAGAGCAAACACAGCGGACCTTACTGAAGTTAAGTATTCTAATGTTTTATAATGTAATGTAATCATTTGCCTTTTATAGGTTACCTGTTGTAACTGTGTACCAAATATGTACCTACTACTTTACTCAACGTTCTAATGTTTTAAAAGATGTGTGTTATGGAGTTTCTTTGCCCTTTCTTCTCCATGACTAAACACCTTAGCGAAACGGGTGGTAGATTCATTTTAATATCAATAGATCAATGCTGAACAATACAATTCAATTATTATTCGACTTGGTTGGTTTTACTTCTGTATTTATCACCTACCCTCTTGTACTATTTATTTTATACATTGAGATAAAAGTAAACACTAGGTTGTTAGCTTCTAATTATTATAGAAGCCTGTTTAGATGATTAGGATTCTTACTTTGAAATAATACGGCAGATGCTTTGCTTGATTTTTAATTACTTAGTATTTGGCCTTACCTGACAAATAATTGATAAATGATAACTTTCATTAGTAATCATTGGATTTAATTTATCATCACTATTAAAGCCCACTGTCTTAACTTCTCTTCTTTTTATCTAAATCTCACACGTGCATGAACGACAAACCAACAAACACATACTTTCACACACAGAATATTAAGTAGGATATATTATAACTGTATATCCGCCATATTGATTCTTATGACGTCATATTATAATATTTACATTCACAGCCTATGGTAGGTAGTTATTTATTGCATTTTATGGCAAAGCTCAAGATATCTCTTTTATCAAAAGCCAACGAATAGTTTCGCAATTGTGAGGGAACCAATTGACCTACACAAACATACTCTTACAAATTATAACTGTTAATCACTACGAGAAAAAAGAGGTAAGACAAATAAATTAAATTAAAAACATATACTTACTGAATTTTATTAGATAAAAGAAATTATATTTTTGCATAAATAAATTCCACTTTTTAACAACTAGGTACTATTACAAAACGCTTAGTCTAAGTATATAAAAGGAAAAGGTGACTGAATGACTGACTGGCTGACTGATTGACTGATCTATCAACGCACAGCTACTGGACTAATTTGCCATGCAGATAGCTATTATGACGTAGGCATCCGCTAAGAAAGAATTTTCGAAAATTCAACCTCTAAGGGGATGAAATAGAGGTTTGAAGTTTGTGTAGTCTACGCGGACGAAGTCGCGAGCATAAACTAGTCTAAAATGAATGGTAAAAATTATTTTAAACAAGTTTCTTCTGCTTTCATCAATTTTTCTTCTTCTTTAACAACATTCTCATCATCTGAAAAATATTTTTCTACTTCTAAGATTGTTTTATCCTTTGTTTCGGGTAACACCTTATAGAGAATATAAATGACTATTGATGAAATCAAGGCGTAGAATAAAAATACTCCGTGCGAGTCAAAATGTTTAAAAATATAAGGAAACATTTTCAACACAACGCCCATAACAGAACAATTTAGTAATGCATAAAAAGTTAAAAATAAACTTCTACATTTTAAAGGTGTCAATTCGCTTGCCAAACACTTACACAATAACATAGGACCGCAACTAATGGCTAGTGAAAACCCCACCAAAATGAATAAAGTAAAATATTTGTTTTCTGATATGATATTCAAATGTACTAAATATAAATAGGTCGATAGAATAAGCTGAAACATTACTCCTATAGATGCTGAGCCTAATAACAATGTACGTCGTTTAAGAAACGTATTTAAGAAAACGCCAACATACATTCCAAGCACTGTAAAACCGTCTAATACAAGCATTCCTTCATATGCTCTCGATTCATTCACAGTAAATGTTTTAATAATATCTATTATGTATCCTGTACAAGCCAACTTTCCTGAAAAATGATAAAGCAATATCGTAAGTAGTGAACACAGTAGTGGTTTGTAAAACCTTTTGGCTATTACTGAGCTGTAGAATTTATTTATTTTGTTGCAGCATTTATTGTTTTGTTTATCTAATTGACGTTCTTGAATACGTCTTAAATTCTCTTTTTGCGAATATATGAGATATTTAAGTTCTTCTTCAGAATCTGTGTCATCTCCCTTTAACCAGCGATGACATTTTGCACATTCTTCGAAACGTCCCTTAGTGGCCAACCAAACAGGTGACTCTGGCCAGAATAATGAGCTCACATTGTAGAGACAGCAAATAAATATCAATATGGCAATATTTTTCCAATGGTAAAATGTTCCAATAGCATTTGAAACCCATATGCCCCAAAAAAATGTAGCACCTTTAAAAGTGAGAAATATACCTCTATACTTGGGGGATACGTATTCAGTAAGTACCATGATACCAGCCGTCAATTGCACTGCATTCAACATTCCTTGTAAAAACCCACATATTAAAAGTTCAGTAACACTTGTACTAAAATAGAATAATGAAACGCATACCAATGTATCTATACACACAATAATGTATGGTACTTTTCTTCCATATTTTTCTGCAATTATGGGAAGAATTAAAGCCCATGGAAGAGATCCGTAGCTGGACATTGACACTGAAATAAAATTCATATTTATTTAATTTTATTGTACCTACCTGTCATTTGTAAGTTGAGTAAAACATGTATTTTCGTGACTTGAGTGTAACTCAGATCTTTTTTCAAGTTGCACACAAATGAAATAAAACAACCGGGCCCTATTTATTCTTCTCTTGTTTGGTGGCTTTTTACATAATACTTGCAACTGTCGGTGACTAGTGACAGCTTACAGTTTGATAATTCGATAATTATTATACATTTCATAACGCTTTTGGTCCAAAATATTTGCGTGGAAAATTCGACAATTCGTCAAATTGTCGCGACAATTCGACATTTCTGCGTTTCATAAAATTAACAGGTGACGAAGATGAATTTTATTGAAATTGTTGAATTGTCGCAATTGACACAGCCCTTGGGCACGTGTATGAAATAAATCACAAATTGAAAGTGACGGAGAAAAGGGTTTTGATGATTTATAAATTTCGGAATCTTGGATTTTCCGGGATAAAAAGCCATCAAATCATTTTTATAGGATGCAAGCTTTCCCTGGATAGTACTAAATTTTGATTAAAAAACCCGGCCAAGTGCGAGTCAGGCTCGCGCATTGAGGGTTCCGTACTACAGTCGTATTTTTTCGACATTTTGCACGATAATTCAAAAACTATGATGCATAAAAATAAATAAAAATCTGTTTTAGAATGCACAGGTAAATCCCTTTCATATGGTACGCCACTTGATATAGTTATCTTACTTCGAAAATCGAAAATACTAATTATTAGTTCAGGACCACAATTTAATTTTTTTAGTGTGATCTAACCCTAAATTCACGGTTTTTAGATTTTTCCCCTAATGTCCGCTATAAGATCTACCTACCTGCCAAATTTCATGATTCCAGGTCAACGGGAAGTACCCTGTCGGTTTCTTGACAGACAGACAGACAGACAACAAAGTGAGGGTATATATAAGGGTTCCGTTTTTCCTTTTGAGGTACGGAACCCTAAAAAAGGGCCGTAAAAAGTAACATAAATAGACAAATACACAGTTACATTTATAATATTAGTGCAAATTCAGCAAGTGACAAACAATAAATGATGTGAGTTTAGAGTCTGAGTATGGAAATCTCACTCTCCTATTATCATTTAAAAGGTGCTTTAAAGCGTGAAATTTTGCTATGGCATGGAGATAGTTTCCCTTTCGTTTTAAAGTTTTCAGTATTAATAAAACAAAAAATACGAATTTTGGCGGGAACCTTTTTGAAGGCTTATTTCAAAAAGTTTTGAATTATGCAGCAAATATTAAGAGAAGGTTAACTTTGCTTTTTAGTTGGCTTTTTAGTTTAATGAATAAATACGCCACAATGTTACACAAGGTTTCCTTCATTGCTTGTAAAATGTTACACGCAATAAAACAGATTAATAGGAGCTGACGTGCTCGATATCTGATGGAGCAATGGCTCGCTCGTTTTCCAATATCAAATTAGCACAAATAATCTGCTTATAGACTAATTGCAGATAAATGCCAAGAAAAAAAAATCAATTAAACTTACACCACCAAGACGCTTGTTCCATGCTTATAGCTTCTGTTGAATTTGCTTGTTTACGTATTTGCGGAACAGAAACTGTCGGGGCACCAAAAAATAATCCATTAATAAAAAAGTTTAATGTTACTCCACTGCATACAAACATCTGTAAAAAATGATAATGTAGTAATCAGGTACCCAGTACAAGCTTTGATTTTATAAATAGGTAGGTATTACTGTGTGCAAATTTAAAATCGCTTAGCGAGATATAGAGCTGGGTATATTAAGAGTTTCGCTTAGGTCCAAAGATCCGAGATCCAAGGTTAATGACATAGCCCAAACGATCACCAAGCTGCAGTGGCAGTAGGCAGGACTTGCTTGTTGCAGGGGCGATGGCCGTTGGGTCCGGAAAGTCCTAGAGTGGAGACCGCGTATGTAAGCATAGTGTGGGTCATCCTACAGCACGATGGACCGACGATATAAAGAGGCCATAGCCTGAGAGAGAAGGGGGTTGGGGGTCGGGCGGGGGGGGGGGGGGGGACAACTGTATGGATTTAGAGATTTTAAAGAATATTAGCCATGTTAAATGACTAATATTCCCCTTTCCTCTCTAACTAAGCGTCAGGCTTGTGCTAGAAGTAGGTACGACAATAGTGCAACGGGCGGGGCTTGAACCGTCGACTTTTCGGTTCGGTTGAACTATTGAGGCTCTATGTTCATAAATCCCTTGGGTCCTCTTTGATTTTCCTGGATATAAAGCTTATGACCGTTTTCGGAATGCAAGCTATCTCTGAATAGTACCTGGTTATGAAGATGAGCCGTGTAAAGGTAACAGATAGATAGACAGAATACATACTTTGGCATTTATAACATTATTATCGATAGGGATTTCATCCCCCACCACACTACTTTTTTCATTTTACAACAGCAAATTTAGTCATGGCTGAGGTCGTAACCCTTTTTTATTTTGTTTTGTTTTAAGTAAGCGAGAATCGCGCTCGCTGCTCTCGCGCGTAATTTAGGTTACAACACTAGCTGTTGTATTCTAAATTAATGTCAAATTGAAATGTAAAATTCGACTAACCAGGTATAGTCTGCCGCAGATCAAGATGGCAATCGAGGTATGAGTTGAAGGAACGCCCTGCAAAACGGTACGTCTTGCCTCATCCAGTCGAGCAAAAGTTTTACTTATGAAAGGATTCATAAAACCCCCTGAAATCATTTCCGGGTAAGGCCATAGGCTGGAGGAAAGTGTCTGGATGAGGAAGCTGAGGATCGGATATGGTGAGAAGGCAAAAGGAAGTATGTAGATGTCTAAACTTCACAGGCTACTGCTGCTGCTGCTGCTGCTGCTGCTGCTGCTGCTGCTGCTGTTGATGATGTCAATGATCACCATGCGGCAGGAAACAGTACGGTGCGTATTTACGACTAGTGACCCGCCCCGGCTTCGCACGGGTAGCTTATTACATTAAAAAAAAATAT
Organism: Maniola hyperantus; assembly: GCF_902806685.2. NCBI lineage: Eukaryota > Metazoa > Arthropoda > Insecta > Lepidoptera > Nymphalidae > Maniola > Maniola hyperantus. Next base: position 10,025,371 of record NC_048545.1, on the reverse strand, counting down.
ATAGCCTAGGTCACTCAGGAATAATATAGCTTTCTACTGGTGAAAGTCAGTTCAGTAGCTCCAGACACCTGCAAACAAACTTACAAACTTTACCCCTTTACCCCTAATGCACACGACTTCGTCCACGTAGACTGCACATATTTAAAACCCTTATTTTACCCCCCTTAGGGGTTGAATTTTCAAACATCCTTTTTTAGCGGATGTCTACGTTATATTTAAAAGCTAGCATGCCTAATCCGTTCAGCAGTTAGAGCTAATGTCATATTATGTATTTTAATAGAGGTTTTTTATATTTAGATACAAGTTAGCCCTTGACTGCAATCTCAACTGGTGGTGAGTGATGATGCAATCTAAGATGGATGCGGGCTAACCTGGAAGGGGTATGGCATTTCTTTTTTTATTAAACCCATACCTACCTTTGCCTCTACACTGCATCGTACCGGAACGCTAAATCGCTTGGCGGCACGATTTTGCCGTTTTAAATGTCATATTATACTTTCATACATAGAAGTGGTTGGATAGCCTTACCTGTCTTAGTAGTGGTTTCCATGAAGACATCTTGACATTGGTACGAGTAGATTCATGGGTTTCGCGTAATTGTTCCATTTTTAAAGAGGTTCACTAAAACAGCTTATATGTGTTAACACAAACTTATCCATCGTCCGTATGTAGCGGCACAGGCAGGTACCTACTGCCATATTAATGAGTAGGTATCGTACTTATCTGTCGTAATAAAAAAAAAATTTATGTTGGAAAACAAGTTAATTTTCCTTGAATTTTGTTTGAATTATCAAAAACTTGCCGTAGGTAAGCAGGGGAAAGTGGGGCAGATTAATACAGAAAAATTCAAAATGTCATTTCACAGCTTAAATATCATTTATTGTATTTTTTGTTTTGTTCTAAGCATAGCAATTTTATTATATATCAATGTTTTGTAATTATTATTATTACAATTAAAAAAACTGGTTAAATAAAGAGATAAGAAAGTTATAATATTTTAAGTAAAAAATGGGATTTGTATCATTCTGCCCACCGACGACGGGGCAGATTAATATATCACTGTGAGCACTTTGACATGACAACTGAAAATGGGAAAAACTTCATTATAATTGAAAAGTATTTTTAGATATAAAAACTTTTATTATATTTCACATTTCACCCCTTAAGTGTCGAATATTCAAAAATCCTTTCATAGCGGATGCCTACGTCATAATAGCTATCTGCATGCCAAATTTTAGCCCAATCCGTCCGCTAGTTTGAGCTGTACGTTGATAGATCAGTCAGTCAGTCAGTCAGTCAGTCAGTCAGTCAGTCAGTCACCTTTTCCTTTTATATATTTAGATTCAAAGTTCTGACTGACTGAATGACTGACTGACTGACTGACTTATCTATCAACGCACAGCCTAAACCGCTGGTCCTAGAGACACGGGTATGTTCTTTGTATGTATTCAATAAGAAACGATTTTTCGAAATTCCACCCCTAAGTGGGTTAAATGGGGGATGGGAGTATGTATGAAAGTCCGTCATTTTTGAAGTTACATCAATGAAAAAATAAAAAAAACAAAAAAAATTCACAATTTTTGAAAATTCTACTACCAAGGGGGTTAAATAGGGGATGAAAGTTTGAATAAGTCCGTAATTTTTCAAGTTATTTACATGAAAATTTGTTTTAGGGGTTTCGGTTATAAATGAAGAAATACATGTTTCAGGATTTTTGGAAATTCAACCCTCACCTCGATTTTCTAAATTCCACCCGAGCGAAGCCGGGTAGGGTCAGCTAGTTAACACATAATTTTGACTCTAGACTCGTCTTGCAGCTACGCAGTAGCAAAATTATCTGACAAGGACTTGACTAGTTTTTAGGGTTCCGTAGCCAAATGGCAAAAAACGGACCCCTTGTAGATTCGTCATGTCTGTCTGTCTGTGCGTCTGCCAGTCCGTCCGTATGTCACAGCCACTTTTTTCCGAAACTATAAGAACTATACTGTTGAAACTGGTAAGTAGATGTATTCTGTGAACCGCATTAAGATTTTTACACAAAAATAGAAAAAACAAAAACAATAAATTTTGGGGGTCCCCATTCTTAGAACTGAAACTCAAAATTTTTTTTTCATCAAACCCATACGTGTGGGATATCTATGGATAGGTCTTCAAAAATGATATTGAGGGTACTAGTATAATTTTTTTCTAAACGGAATAGTTTGCGCGAGAGACACTTCCAAAGTGGTAAAATGTGTGTTCCCCCCTGTAACTTCTAAAATAAGAGAATGATAAAACTAAAAAAAATATATGATGTACATTACCATACAAACTTCCACCGAAAATTGGTTTGAACGAGATCTAGTAAGTAGTTTTTGATTTGTCATGCAAAATGTCGATAAAATACGATTGTAGTACGGAACCCTCAGTGCGCGAGTCTGATTCGCACTTGGCCGTTTTTTAAATAACAATTTGCAAATGTTTAAATTAAAATACACAAAAATGTTAGTTATATTTTATTTTTAATATTTGTATGGTAATGAGAACATTAGGAAATCCAAGGACAACGGCTGATGTTTCATTTAATTATTTCGTGAGAACGAATTAATCGCAAAGTAGAAAGAAAATATGTTACAGAATTTAAGATTAGTTTTAAATTCGTTTATTTCGATTTCACATTTTTTTTTAGCTAGCCTTATCTAATTACTATATAAATCATGACCGCGTGGAATGGTGCCAAGAATACTGGCTGCATTTCCGCGCTGGACAGCCAGGCTGATCCGTTGCGCAAAAAATGAGCCAGCCCTTCTGTCACCAGATGAGGCTATAATTCGCGGTGAAATGTCTCGTAAAAAATTTTTAGCACTAAGACTCCATGGCCCCAGGGTCTCCACGGCAAACGGCACAAAAATGTAACTCTCTATAAGAGAGCCATACTTGCGCCGCTTGCCGTTTTCAGCTGTTTCTGCTGCGGCTCCCGGTCTTGACGCTGTCTTCCTGATATGACACGGGGCCAATGTGTCAACGCAAGTTGCGTCCCACATTAGCGCCCGTCTCCGTTCCCAGGGAACCAGCGTCAATCCATCAGGTCTCTTGCCATCATCCCGACTAATCCCTGCCGGCTCAATGAGCGCAGGAATATTTATGGCGGCAATTTTTATTTTATTTTTTTATTCAGATACAAGTTAGCCCTTGACTGCAATCTCACCTGGTGGTAAGTGATGATGCAGTCTAAGATGATAGCGGGCTAACCTGGAAGGGGTATGGCAGTTTTTATTAAACCCATACCCCTTTGGTTTCTACACGGTATCGTACCGGAACGCTAAATCGCTTGGCGGCACGGCTTTGCCGGTAGGGTGGTAATTAGCCACGGCAGAAGCCTCCCACCAGACCAGAAATTTAGAAATTATAAAATTCCAAACCCCTGGCAGGAATCGAACCCGGGACCTCCCACTATTAAGACCACAGCGCTCACCACTGCGCCAGGGAGGTCGTCGCAATATTTAGATTAGTTAGGGATTGATTTTATTTCGATTAGTAAAAGTAAAGTAAAATATGCTTTATTGTACACCAAAACAAAAACAATAGACATATAACAAAGATAGCATGTATAGATTAGGTACCTATATATCGTACATTGCCACGCAAATTGCACTAAAGTCGAAACTGAAATCAAGGCTTCATAATAAATAATCGTTAATCATAGGATAAACAAACATACAATGAGAACCCCAATTTACTGATAATGGTACTAACTACTAACTTGGTGTTATAAGTCGGTACTAACTACTACAAGTAAGCTTGGTGTTATAAACCCGCAAATTGCTAATGAGCGTGGCCGCCAATTTAGTGACGTCTGCACTAGACTGAAGTTTCGAGCTGACAGTATATTTTTAATTAAATATACGTCAAAACACCTCAAAATGAGGAGCTACTCGTGCACCCACCGGCTTCTCCCACCAGTGGGTGGAAGGGGAATTCGTATTTCCCCGTCCACCCACTGCGATAGTGTAGGAATTAAATATCGATACATTTTATCGATAAATAAATACGAGATGACTTGATATAGTAATCTTACTTCGAAAATTGAAATCAATTTTTTTTTTTGTGTGATGTGACCACAAATTCACGGTTTTCAGATTTATCCCCTTATGCTAGCTATAAGACTCACCTACCTACCAAACTTCATGATTCTAGGTCAACGGAAAGTACGCTGTAGGTTTCTTGACAGACCGACAGACAGACAGACAGACAACAAAGTGATCCTATAAGGGTTCCGTTTTTCCTTTTGAGGTACGGAACCCTAAAATATATTATCCATTATCAAAAATAATGTTGGTTATACCTATTACATTATTGTACAGGTCAGCATGGATAGCACGTTGCATTCTAGTAAAGCGCTATATGTAAATTTAACTATCTCGTATTTATTTATCGATAAAATGTATCGATATTTAATTCCTACTCTATTGCAGTGGGTGGACGGGGAAATACGAATTCCCTTTCCACCCACTGGTGGGAGAAGCCGGTGGGTGCACGGGTAGCTCCTCCTCAAAATGACGTCATTTTAATGTTAATGAGACATGGTTCCAGAGCAATAGCAATTTGCGGGACTTATAATGCATACTAGGTGTAAATGACCTCTACTAATACAAAAATATACACAGAACCTGCGATTTTCAACCTGTTCTAAAGCAACCTGAATTTTGCCATTCCAGCGCTGATACCTGATAGCAGTAGTGAGCGTCATGTGAACTTTTTTTATTATTCAGATTCAAGTTAGCCCTTAACTGCAATTTCACCTGGTGGTAAGTGACGATATAGTATAAGATGCAAACAGGCTAGCCTGGAACGGGTATGACAGTTTTTAACAAACCCAAAAGGGCATGCATATGCTACACGGCATCATACTGGAACGCTAAATCGCTATCGAGAGGTCTAAAATTAGTGACATACTTTTCAAAATGATCCCTGCAGCGAAATATAACAATTTAGATATGAGATTACGTATAAGTCTCTTGAAACTAGGGGTTATTATTTTATGGACCTGAATGAAGAAATTTATTAAACAAAAAACCGGTCCAGTGCGAGTCGGGATTGCACACGAAGGGTTCCGTACCATCGTACAATATATACCTAACAATAAATGTAGAGCACTGCAAGTTAATAACAGACTACACCATAGATACACACCACAAATTCACAGTTGTCAGATTTTTCCTTTACTTATGCTTTAAGACCTACCTACCTGCCAAATTTCATGATTCTAGGTCAACGGGAACGGTACCCTATAAGTATAGGTTTCTTGAGAGACACGATGGACAGACGGACAGACAGACAACAAAGTGATCCTGCAAGGGTTCCTTTTTTAACCGACTTCAAAAAAAGGAGGAGGTTCTCAATTCGTCGGAATATTTTTTTATTTTATTTTTTATGTATGTTCCCCGATTACTCGAAAACGCCTGGACCGATTTTGAAAATTCTTTTTTTGTTTGAAAGGGTATACTTCAAAGTTGGTCCCATTTCAATTTGGTGAAGATCTGATGAACATCTTCGAAGATAGATACTGGAACTCCTCAACGGATAAGAGTAAATTGCTCGCGATCAGTGTAATAGCTTAGTAAACAGTAGATTTTTAACCAGTCATAGCATAATTCCATGGGGCCACTAAAAATTGTGAAATAAAATTTTTTTACAAAAAAAATAAAAACCGACTTCGTTACACAAACACTAAAAATTGAAAAATATTTAATTATTACCGAATATATTATGTATACAAGAGTTAATATAGTTCCATAATAATATTTTTTGGGGGTCGGTGCCAATGAGGTGCCATTGTGGAGTCCCATAAAAATATGAAGTCTAGACGATTCGCGCAGCTAAAGCTAATTGGCACCGGCACCAAAAAGTATTATTATGGAACTATATTAACTCTTGTATACATAATATATTCGGTAATAAATTAAATTATTTTTCAATTTTTAGTGTTTGTGTAACGAAGTCGGTTTTTATTTTTTTGTAAAAATTTTTTATTTCCTTTTGAGGAACGGAACCTAAATAGTAAAAACACCTTAAAATAAGGAAGAGATATAAATAAGTTAGGTTAAAAGAGTTAAAAGTATGAATCAAATTTAATTATTTAAGGACATTGGCATTATATTATTCTACTTGTCTTAAAATACTATCAATACCTAGAGCTATTTTAAAAAGTCACTTCTGAGGTTTCACATACGTATGTACCTACATACTACTTAAGTTTTAACAAGCTACACTACTACAATACTTAAGTTTTATTATAATATTAGTGAACACTGATACTTCATTAATATAAAGTTTTATTTCTTTAAACTATTTAAAATTTTACACATTTTATTTTAAGTCTAGAAGATCGTAATCAGACATTCTTATAAAAACCGAGCTTCATTACTAGTTCAACTTTTAACAACTCTCAAAGTATGTAACCCATTACTTGCACTCGTATATACTAGTGCTCTACAATATGTGCAAATAATGTTTAAATGTTGATTAAATTATTTTCCATCTTCTTCTGGATTCATCAATTCTTCTTCTTCTTTTACTACACTCTCGTCGTCAGCAAAATATCTTTCGATCTCTTGAATTGTTTTGTCTTTCGTTTCAGGTAATACATTGTAAAGGATATAAATAAATATTGACGACATAATAGCGTAGAATAAAAATGCTCCATGTGAAGCAAAATATTTAAAAATATACGGAGAAATTTTCAAAATTGAACCCATGATGGTACAAGTTGCCAGTGTAAAAATACTAATAAATATACTTCTACCCTTTAATGGAGTTAGTTCACTAGAGAAACACATAGACAATATCATAGGACCACAACTAATTGCCACTGAAAAGCCCATCAAAAAGAATAATGTTAAATATTTGTTTTCAGATATGATTTCCAAATGTAATAAATATAAATACAACGACAAAACAAATAAAAATGATATTCCAATACATGTTGAAATTAATAACAGTGGCCTCCGTTTAAAAAACTTTGTTAGATAAACTCCTGCATACATCCCTAGAACAGTAATTCCATCTAATACTAGCATACCTTCGTAAGCTGTTGATTCACTTCTAGTTATTTTTTTAATAATTTCAATGACATATCCGGTACAGGCTAATTTTCCCGAAAAATGGTAAAGGCATATTGTGAGTATAGAAAGTAGCAGTGGTTTATAGAATCGTTTGGCTTTGATAATGTAAATTATTTTAATTATGCTATTCCTCTGATTTTCCTGTCGAAGTTCTTGTTTACGTTTTAAATTTTCTTTTGACGATTGTATAAGTTTCTTAAGTTCTTCTTCAGCATCCTTGTCTTTTCCTTTCAACCAGCGATGACATTTTGCACATTCTTCAAAGCGTCCCTTAGATGCCAACCAATAAGGGGATTCGGGCCAAAATAATATACTAAAATTATAGATGCAGCATATAAAAATCAATATACCAATATTTTTCCAATGGAAAAAGGTTCCAATAGCATTAGAGATCCAGATGCCCCAGTAAAATGTTGCTGATTTAAATGTAATAAACATTCCTCTATACTTGGGTGACACATATTCAGTAAGAACCATAATAGACACTCCGATCTGAATTGTTTGAAGCATCCCTTGTAGAAAACCGCTTATAAAGAGTTCAGTCACAGTTTTACTGAAGTAAAACAACAAAACACTAGCCATCGTATTTACCCATAAAATGATGTATGGTACTTTTCTCCCATACCGTTCTGCAATTATAGGACATATAATCGCCCAGGGTAGAGATCCATAGCTGGAGATTGAGACTAAAAATAGAAGAAAAGAAATTACATTTTAACAAATTTCTATTTTATTTTATGTAAGTGTTTTTACCTACACTTAAATTTCTTAATTGTTTTTAAATACAAAAAATAGATTCAGCAAGCGAACCATGGCTTGGCGGTCAGAGCTTCGGACTCGATCCCAGGAGACGCAGGTTCCAGTCCTGCCGGTACCGCAATTTTTGACATGAATTTAAAAATTATTTGGATTTTAACACACCAATAACATATTGTACTTAGGTAATAATAAATTGGTACTTCATAACTAATTAATAGAATTTGAATATGGGATTTGAAAATTCGTTACTTATTATGTAAATGTAAAAAAGCCTGGAAAAAAGCCTCTTCAGCAATGCGCGGGACTCATACAATATTATGGCATTATATTATTATATATAGTATATACCTACTTAATTTAAATTTATGAAAAGGTCAACCGCCTGTTTCTTGCTGGTTCTCCTCGATAGGAAAGGCATTCAGAATCAATGGTAGATTCTTTTGACGCAATAGCATTTTTGAAAACATTTGTAAAAGTTATTAAATACGAAAGCGTGTCTATTTATTTGTCTGTCTGTCTCAAGAGCCGTCCGTTTAACTGATTTTAACAACATTTTGTACAGAGACAGCTCGCAACCCTGAAACGGATGACGAACAAATTTTTATCCTGGTTGGGAAATTCAAAGTTTCCACGAGAATTAAAAAATATCTAAATCCACGCGGAAGAAGTCACGGGAGTCATCTAGTATAATATAATGTTAACTTACACAACCAAGTCATCGTGTCCATACTAATAGCTTCCGTTGAGTTAGCCTCTTTTCTTATTTGAGGTACATACACTGTCGGGGCTCCAAAAAATAAGCCATAAATGAAAAAATATGATGTCACTCCGCTGCATACAAACATCTGTAAAGAAAAATTTACTATTTTTAATACAAAATCATTTTTACTTCATTTTAAAACTAGCTTATGCTCGCGACTTCGTCCGCGTGGACTATTTAAATTTCAAACCCCTATTTCACCCCCTTAGGGGTTAAATTTTCAAAAATCCTTTCTTAGCGGATGCCTACGTCATAATAGCTATCTGCATGCCAAACTTCAGTCCGATCCGTCCAGTAGTTTGAGCTGTGCGTTGATAGATCAGTCAGTCAGTCAGTCAGTCAGTCAGTCACCTTTTCCTTTTATATATTTAGATATTTATCATCATAATCTTTATTAACTTATCGACATCCACTGCTGGGCAAAGGTCTCTCGTTAGAGACTTCCACACGTCGGGGTCTTGCGCTGCCCGAACCACCCAATGTTTAATCGGTTTTTAGAGTTCCATACCTCAAAAGGAAAAACAGGAACCTTATAGGATCACTTCGTTGACTGTCTGTCTGTCTGTCATGTCTGTCAAGAAACCTATAGCGTACTTCCCGTTGACCTAGAATCATGTAATTTGGTAGGTAGGTCTTATAGCCCACGTAAGGGGAAAAATACCGAAAATTTATGGTTACATCACAAAAAAAAAAATTGTGTTCATGAAAAAAAATCACTTTTTAAAAATTTCAATGTAAGATAACTATACTAAGGGGTATCATATTATGTTGCACATTCTAAAACAAATGTATATGTATATTTATACATACTTAATAGTTTTTGATTAATCGTGCAAAATGTCGAATAAATAGGGAACCCTCCGTGCACGAGTTTGACTCGCACTTGGCCGGTTTTTCTAGCTATGTGGGCCCATTGCTACTTCAGCTTCGCAACCCGTTAAACTATGTCGGTTATCTATTCTGATTCCCCAACGGATATATAATGCGTTACATTGGTTGATGAACGACTACAACGATAGAACGACTTCACGTGGATTTACATATTTTAAAAGTCCGTGGGAACTCCAATTTTACGGAATAAAACGTATCTTATGTTTCTAGGATATAAACTACCTCTATGCCCTTTGTCAAGATTGATTTAGCGATTGAGCCGTAAAAATAACACAGAGACAGACACCACTTTGGATTTATAATAGTATGAAATTATAAATGATGATTATTTTCTCAAGAAAAGAAGACATTGGTCTCAAGATTTGATAATTGATTTAATTTGTATAGGATTACATATCGGAGAGAGCAATATACTAACTTCTTTCTGTGATAGAGTATAATAGTATGGAGTATATTATAACGCTTTCGAATGTACGATAAAATTAAGCCCCAGTAGGCCAAATTTCGTTATTCGACAACTCACTTTAGTTTTGGTACCTACCAACTCTCAATAGAAAGTGGCGGTTACCCTTTCACAATAAGCTTCGCTTATTTACAACGTGAGCGAAAGATTTTTGAAAATTCCAGCGCCTAAGCACGCCATTTTACAAGTCATAATAAAAAAGTACTCTTCACTGATTTTCAGAAATTCAACTCGATCGAAGCCGGGTGGGTCAGCTATTCAGTACCCATATTATAAATGTGAAAATGTGTTTGTTTGTTAGTTTATTGGTTTGTTGGTTTGTCCTTCGATCACGTCGCTACTTATTATCCCGGGAAATCAAAGAGTTCCCACGGGATTTTAAAAAATCTAAATCCACACGTATGAAGTTGCGGAATAATAAAGTGATTTCGAGATATTATAATATCCATCTAACGAATCAGGTCATGTTGGAAATGTTATCACAAAGCACAAAAATGTCAAATAGATTAATTGCACTATTTATTGGTAACTTGAACGTATGTAACTATTAGCAGGTATCTAGGTATCAGGTATAAGTCATAAAACATAATAACTATTACTATTGTACTTAATATTTTATTTTAGAACTTTACAATGTTTCTAGGGTTCCGTACCTCAAAAGGAAAAACGGAACCCTTATGGGATCACTTTGTTGTCTGTCTGTCGGTCTGTCAAGAAACCTACAGGGTACTTCCCGTATACCTAGAAATCCTAGAATCATGAAGTTTGGCAGGTAGGTAGGTCTTATAGCAGACATTTGGGGAAAAATCTGAAAACCGTGAATTTGTGGTTACATCAAACGTTAAATTGTTGTCATGAACTAATAATTAGTATTTTCAATTTTCGAAGAAAGATAACTTTGTTTTTATCGTTGGGAAATGCATTTACATATCAAGTGGGTTATCATATTATGAGAGGTTTTTATCTGTGCATTCGAAAACAAATTTTTATTTAGTTTTATGCATCATAGTTTGATTTCATCATCATCATCATTATTGAATTCTCAGACTCAAAACTCAAATCATTTATTGTTTGTCACTTGCTGAATTTGCACTAATATTATAAATGTAACTGTGTATCTGTCTATTTATGTTACTTTTTATGGCCCTTTTTTAGGGTTCCGTACCTCAAAAGGAAAAACGGAACCCTTATAGGATCACTTTGTTGTCTGTCTGTCTGTCTGTCTGTCTGTCAAGAAACCTACAGGGTACTTCCCGTTGACCAAGAATCATGAAATTTGGCAGGTAGATCTTATAGCGGACATTAGGGGAAAAATCTGAAAACCGTGAATTTAGGGTTAGATCACACTAAAAAAATTAAATTGTGGTCCTGAACTAATAATTAGTATTTTCAATTTTCGAAGTAAGATAACTTTATCAAGTGGCGTAACATATGAAAGGGATTTACCTATGCATTCTAAAACAGATTTTTATTAATTTTTATGCATCATAGTTTTTGAATTATCGTGCAAAATGTCGAAAAAATACGAATGTAGTACAGAACCTTCGTTGTTCGAGCCTGACTCGCACTTTTTTTTAAATGTCTTATACATTATGGGTATGATGGAGTTAAAACATATAAGTACCTGTCTTAGTAAAGGTAGCCATGAAGATTGCTCAGGATTCTTACACACACTGATATATTTATTTTCTTCACTAGATTGTTCCATTTTATTCACAGATTATTAATTAAAATTCTGAAATTAACGTTCTGGCGCCAGCATAATAATCGTGCGAATATCACAACGCGCCGGTACAACATTAACGAAGCAAGTTTATGCCCGCAGCTTTGAATGAAAAGTAATATATCCAGTTACTTAGTTAGATTTTAAATAACCGATCTTCATGGTTTCACCTTCTGGTCTTTTTGTTTGTCTGTTCGGTACAAATTTTGCTATAATTTTTCTAAGAGATAGAATCTTGAAATTTTAAACATAACTCTTAGAGAGAGAAAAATCTCTTCTACTTCACGATCGTAATCATCTCTGATTGGTTGGTGCTCGCTAACTATTGACTACAATGTATTGTTGCTACAAGAATACCATAAATTCAGCTAATCAGAATGATTGCGATTGTAATAATGATTGATGCAGTTTTATCGCAATCGAGCAGCAGTGTCATAGTGTAAAAAAATGTTTATTAAATACATAAATTTCGTGACTATGCCGAAAATTTGCCTATGGCTATTTTCGATGAGATTCTGGGCCTACTATAAATAACACACCTAAATGGGTAAAATCAACAAAGATTGTACGTTCAAAGTTGTACCTATACCTATAGGTACATGGTCGAATTCAATTCAAACACTTGATATCATCTTCATGATCAATCTATCGCTCACCTGCTACTGAGTACGGGTCTCCTTACAGAATTCTAACACTATGCGGGTGTAAATAACATATTTTTAGTTACGCCACCGATCGGCGTGCGTTTTTTGCAAGGAAGACTTTTATCCTGGAAAGTGAAAGAGATGCCATGGGATTTTAAAAACCTAAACTCACGCGGACGTAGCAGCGGGCATCGGCTCGTATTAAACTTATAACGACTTTCGAAGCGCTCAAGTAATCTGTAAATTTTTATAGCACGAGTTGATAAGACGTTGGAACACTCCAACGACTAACTCCACCTTAAGGACTAGCGATCCGCCCCGGTTTGCACGGGTAGTACAAAATATCCACAGACTTCATTTTTGGTGTTTTTTTTAATTTTTGGTTATTGCGAGTTATTCTTAGAAGAGACATTAAGATCATAATTAACCAATGTACGTCCATTGCTGGACACAGCTCTCTTGAGAGACTTCCACTTTACCCATTAACTCTTCAGCATCGCAACCCGCTGAGCTATGCTCTGGTTCCCCTACAGATCTCCAGACAGAACTCAGAAGAGACATAAAAATGGTCTTATTCTAAAAGTATAGTTTTTAAGGGATGATTTATGCTAAAACGTGGCGGGCACGAGCCGTACAAAGTACGAGGCGCCGATGAGGCGCCAGCACCAGCATACTTGATAGTAATGATTTTATATTCAGCATATTTACATTATATCTATAGAAATTGTAATACCTAAACTTCCTCATAAAATCAGTATATCCATTTGGAAAAATCGAATTAAAATGTCGGAGTCTATGTCCATTTCTAGGATGCCAGCTATCTGTCTCTGTAGGTACCAAATATATTTATTATATGATGCCCGCGCCTTCGTCCACAAGAATTCTTTCAAGAATTCCATGGGAACTATTTGATATTCCGGGATCAAAAGTAGTCTATGTCCTTCCCTAGGTATCTAGCTATCTCTGACCTTTCATCAGAAACGATTAAACAGATGGGCCATGAAAAACTAGCAGATAAACAGACACAATTTCACATTTACAATATTAGTAGGAATTATGTAGTGGTGATGTTACTTTCAAACATCAAGATAGTGCTAGCCAAACCGGTGTCAATTTCCGAGAAATATTCTCAGAATGGTAAGAATGTCGCCGACCGCGGGAATCTGGTTTTTTGCAACGGAGGTATATTTACGTCGGATGTATAAAATTTAGATTGAGATGGAAATTCGTTAAAATAGAACGGTCACTTTTGAACGAGTGTAGATACCTATTGTATGTACCTATTACTACCACAGATATGTCCAGATATGCATCTAGCGTGGCCCCCTCAGACCCTCTCGGTCAAGCAGAGGTACTTACTTGTGATATGTTATTCCGTCTATTTTACGTTCGCTTCGGCTATAAATAAATAAATAAATAAATAATCTTTATTTCCTCAGACATCAAAGGCCCACAATATTATGTTAGTAACCATCTTAACCTATGTTAGTAACTATATTATAATATAATGTATGTTAGTAAGGGACTTATTCTATGTTAGTTAATATAATTAATATACTTATTAACTAATGCAGACATCCAGTGCGCTTTGAGAGCGCTGTCCTGTCCTGCTATTGTAGCCTAGTATACTGCACCCCACCATTGCACAATCAATTCAAAAACAAAAAACAACAAAACGAATCAATTATTTATTTACAATACTTGAGTCAACATAACCTCACTTCACGTTGTTTGCCAAAATCTCACGTACAAATACATTTAGGCAAACAAAAAAAGTGGCCACGATGATAAGGACAACACATAATCATTTTGTCACGTTCTAATAAGAGCTTAAATGCATTTAGCTATCTCGCTCTAACAGTAAGTGTCACAATAGGGCTACTTCTAATAGTCCTTGTTCTGAGATTACTACGCAACATTGAATTAGAATCTAGATATCTAGTCTGACATATTATGTTCCAAAAAATCCAAAATCTCCAAGTTACATTAAAACAGGCGTTACTATGCGGAAGTTCATGGAAGATTATAGAATCACTATAATCCGCCAAAACAGACAAATAGATACGTATGGTATATCATGCAGTATTCGATATGCACCCGCCCTTTCACTATTAAAGGAGCAGGAAAAGCAAGCATCAGTTTTCCCCTCCAATTATAATATGGGTACCTTCAAGTCATGTGTGAATAGGTATCTTCTAGGCAAGCGCGCTCCATCTTTGGCTGCATCATCACTTGCCACCAGATCTGATTGCACCCAAGCGCTAGTCTGTACTTAAATTAATAAAAAAAATACACACCAATACACAGTACCATACAAATCTTGTAGATTTGTATGGTACACACTCAACGTACCTTTCACTCTGACACCAGAGTATCTTTAGGGGTTTAAGTAACTATGACTAGATTTAGCTGAACGCAAAACGCATGTACAGTTAACTAACTAAAGTCTAAGTAGGTGGTGGTGGCAAGTAACTTAAAAAAAACAATAAGCTGGGCCACCTGATGTTCCCGCTAACTGATTACAGCCGACCATGAACATTTGCAGGACCAGAGGAACCGCCAATACATTGCTGGCCTTTCAGGAAATTGTTGGTCCGCCCCTTGAACAATCCTATGTTATAATCTAATGGGAACACCTCCCAAGGGGATTGATTCCATAGTTTGCATGTGCGTGGAAAAAGGATCTAGCACTACGGGCAGTTGACGTGCACCAGGCACCCAGGTGGCGAGGGTGAAATCGATCATGGTGGCCTGCGGTGCGGTTGTAGAAAAAGGAAGGCGGAATGAAGTCAAACAGCTACAGCTCTTCTTCTTCCAACTGGTACGAGGTTAAAAAAATAATTTTAACCAATAACTATTTATCAATAATTATTAATAGCCATGATTTAAATACATTACAGTGAGACGACGTTCATAATATTCGACCCCACAGAATTGCTCTATTTAAGGCTAAGCGCACACTACGAAAATAATTAATCATTGCGGAAAAAATAATCGCCAATCTGTCAACGCACTGCGAAAAAAAACGTAATTACGGTGCGATACGATTCATACTAGTATTTTGAATTATTATGGAAAATTACTGGATTCCGCGCAATGCGTGAAAAATCGCAAACGCAACGGTCATTTCTAGTGTATGATGCATATATTTTTCTTTTATTAACATCCGTTTTTAAAGGTTCACTCTAATTAATCTACATTAATATAATTATGTTTGCCTTGTTTTCATGGTGGTACGGTATTTACTAACTTCGGCTCCCTATATTTTGGTCGTACAATAAATCGTGGTGCGTGTAGGAATAATTTTCACATTGCGAGTTTTTCACATGAATAAAATTCGCATCGCAGTGCACGCTTACCTTAAATTCTATCTAAAGTCTAGACGGCTCCATCAACCGAAGTGAATATAAACTATTTCTTTATGTTATGACTAGCTTATGCTCGCGACTTCGTCCGCGTGGACTACACAAATTTCAAACCTATATTTCACCCCCTTAGGGGTTGAATTTTCAAAAATCCTTTCTTAGCGGATGCCTGCGTCATAATTAGCTATCTGCATGCCAAATTTCAGCCCGATCCGTCCAGTAGTTTGAGCTGTGCGTTGATAGACCAGTCAGTCAGTCAGTCACCTTTTCATTTTATATATTTAGATACTATATTATTTTATACTCAATTAGCTTATGCTCGTGACTTCGTCCGCGTTATACATAAATTTCAAACCCTTATTGTACCCCCTTAGGAGTTGAATATTCTAATATCATTTCTTAGCGTAATAGCTATCTGCATGCCAAATTTCAGCTCGATCCGTCCAATGGTTTGAGCTGTGCATTGATAAATCAGTCAGTCAGTCAGCTTTTCCTTTTATATATACATTTTAATTTACTTAACTTACCTATACATTCCGCACCTTGGCTGCTTAAGGGGGCTCAGGCCGGTGCTTTCTTTATACAAACGTAGGAGGGTAATTACTACATTATTTGATACTGTACGCTAAAAACAAAGCATTATATCGATTAGTCTTGTCATTATATTATAGGTTTATTGATATATGAAACATTGAAAAAAATATTGATTTTAAAGTTACGAGTCTCAAAAGATTCCTTATTTTAACACTAAATTTATGACAACTTTGAGCATAAATAAATAAGATTAGGGGAATGAAAATTCTAAAGAAATTGAACATTAGACATAGTTTATTTATTCATTAGTTGAAACAACTATACTTTGCAAACACAAACTCAGTAGTTTTTTCTCAAAAATACTTGTCCTAAACCCTTGATTTCGGTGAAAATCATCGTGCCTCTCACCTTTCTCATAAAATGTCAAGTGTAAAGCAAATAGTTTCGGTCGAGAGTACTGCGTCACCTTAATGGTTTAATGCAATTAACATAATTTACGCAAATTTATTTTTTTAAAAACCACGTTATCAGGAAATTCACAAAAGTCATTTGAAAGTTGTGCAAAAAATGATCAAATTGTAACAAAAATAATGCGTTTATTTGTGAATTAAAAATATTAAATAAATATTTGTGTTTCATTTTAATTAAAAAAAATTTGATGACGTGTTGGATATTGTTTTCTATGATAACATTTTTCGGAGTTGGTTGGTAGGTACTTACCAATAACCAATAGAATTTAGAACCGACTCAAAAAATATTACCTATTATTAAGTATTTATGTAACTACACCAATTCTTGAATTTATATTAAGCTTATGCCCGCAACTTCATCCGCGTGGATTACACAAATTTCCAACCCCTATTTTACCCCTTTAGGGGTTGAATTTTGAAAAATCCTTTCTTAGCGGACGCCTACATCATAATAGCTATCTGCATGCTAAATTTCAGCCCAATCCGTCCAGCAGTTTGAGCTGTGCGTAGGTATAACAGTCAGTCAGTCAGTTACCTTTTCATTTTATATATTTAGATACTATATTATTTTATACTTAGCTAGCTTATGCTCGTGACTTCGTCCGCGTTATATACTTACATAAAGTTCAAACCCCTATTTTACCCCCTTAGGAGTTGAATATTCTAAAATCCTTTCTTAGCGTAATAGCTATCTGCATGCCCAGCCCGATCCGTCCAGTAGTTTGAGCTGTGCGTGGGTAGATCAGTCAGTCAGTCACCTTTTCCTTTTATTATAAGTAGATATTTACATTAGAATACAATATAGGTACCTAATACAGTTTTCAATATACAATATAATTTTCTCCGTATTTATATCAACATTCATACATCATATTTTACGTGCCGCTTTCACGTGCAGAACATTGCCCCCGGGAAATTAAACGTGAAATGAAATAGATATTATTCCGCGCACTACTTTAGGATATCAATTATTGTATCCAATTCCTTACCAACATAATATTTTTATTATGTTTATCTAGTTGTTTTCTGTTTGCCTGTGGGAGCAAAAAATTCCCGCTTTTGTCCATCTCCAGCGTATTGTTTTTAACTTTTCACTAGACAGATGGGTACACAAACACTTTTTTTTAAATATATCAGACCTGCTGGTCTGATTGCAAGATGGAGAACACTTGCCTAGAAAATACATATTCACGCTTACGAATTTATAATAATACTTATTACCAGACGCCTACGACTTTGTCCGCGTAGATTTAGGTTTTTAAAAATCCCGTCGGTACTCTCTAATTTTTTCGGGATGAAAAGTAGTTAGTATATGTCGCTCTCCAGGTGTTTAGCTATACCCATGTAAAAAATCATTTCGATGAGTTGCTCCGTTGTGATGTTATTGAAGGACAAATAAACACACTTTCGCATAATTACGTCCTAAAGATCTTACATTTTCACCTGGAATCATGTATCCTTGGGGGGAGAGGAGAAAAAACTGCTGATTTGAGTAGTGATAGGTAATGGTAAGATCCTTATTGTCGGTTTGTATAAAGTTACCCGTTTACAATTATTATTCAGTGTCACAGATAGTGCAAAACAAACATTATAAAATGTTTGATCATAATATTTTAAGAAATTCGAATTAACACAATTACTTATTGTTTCTATTAAAATAACATCTTCGATTTTTTGCCTAATAAAATACAATTTAAGTCCACTTATAAAGGTGTCAGATTAGTCAAGTTCAAAACAATTAATAGGTTATTAAATTCATAAAACGTAACATTTTAATTCAATGAATTGACCAAAAAAAATTATTATATTAGATAAATGTAATGTCGGCTCTGATATCTTAATTAAAAATGTATTATGAGTATGAGCCTGCAATCCCAAGCTCTACCTACACTACACTGTCCAGGTGTCAAAACGGGGACTAGGAAAATTTGATGTATGTTCAGCGTAATTCAAGCCACCTGCTTCGGCCAACCGCCTTATATCAACGTTATGCGACAGTTATTTCCGCCGAGTGAGATCTGAATGGTCCTCCAGTGAATATATGCGCGCGACCGAACTAATATTTTGAGAAACTTGCGCTCGCTTCTGGAGTTTATGACTTTTACCGTACTGACCATTACGGACGGAATATACGGACCTACGTATTTTATTTGGAACATTTTCCGTTCGCCTCTTCAAGCTCTTGATTGAACTACGATGTAGGCTGAGTGACTTTTTTTTAGACTAGCGCTTGGTTATAATCAGACTTGCTGGCAAGTGATAATGGCCTAAGATGGAGCGCACTTGCTTAGAAGATGTCTATTCACTCTTGACTTGAAGGTACCCATATTAAAATTGCAGGGGAAAACTGATGCTGAAATCGCGTTCCATATTATCAATAAGATAATATAAAATTATAATTAAGAAATTCAACAATTATAATAACCTTGACTTAACAAATGTTGTAGGTAGGTATACTTAACACAGTGTTTCAATTTATGCTATGACAAATCTGAGAACTGTTTCGGAATAATTTTACTTAGATACATAATAATAGAGCCTCAATAGCTCAACCGGTATAGGAGTGGACTGAAAACCGAAAGGTCGACGGTTCAAATCCCGCCCTTTGCACTATTGTCGTACCTACTCCTAGCACAAGCCTGACGCTTAATTGGAGAGGAAAGGGGAATATTAGTCATTTAATATGGCTAATATTCTTTTTTTTAAAAAACCAAAAAATATATATACGTAATTTCGTAGATGTAAGACTAGAGGTCAAAATAAACACAATATTCCGCAAGGTTTTTGTTTTATTACAGTTCATAGCAGAAAGTGTTTCAGTACATCGACCTTTAGAAGGAGATAGCGGATTTGTAGAGCATTGTCTCTGTCGTCGAGACCGACAAAACGTCATATAGGTATGAGTGACAGAGACAACGCTCTACAAAGCCGAAATGTCATTCTAAAGGCCGATGTACATTACTTTCTGCCGCGTACTGTATCTTCATCGTCGAGAGTTTGTCAACTTTTGTATTCCAATAATAAATAATTTTAATTAATAAGTTATTTAGATGTCGATATAAATTATGTATGCCAATAATAAATAATTTAGATTAAGGACACATACTTTTATCCTTACCTGTCAAATTCTCACTCCAATAAATTTTATTATGGTACATAATTTTATGTTTTAAGTTGAAGAGTTAAAAATGTATTAAGTCATTAGTTTTTAGGGTTCCGTATCTCAAAAGGAAAAAGGAACCCTTATAGGATCACTTTGTTGTCTGTCTGTCTGTTTGTCTGTCCATCTATGTATGTAAGTGCGCAAATTATAACATTACATAATATCTTCATACTGATTAAGAAACCGACCAAACTATCGGCCGATAAAAAGTTTGTGGTCTGCGGGGACTCTTATTGTGCAAAGTGACAAAAAATATGACTGTAATACGGAACCCTAGCACACAACATATCTCAGGTGTGCGAGTCTGACTCGCACTTGTCCGGTTTTTTTTGTTTTTCTTCGCAATGTATTTACCTAGATATGAAATAATAGCCGCGGAAACTCGAAAGTGTTTCCAGCAATACCAGGCAGTGTAAAATATCATCTTGATATCTAGTGAGGATAACTACTAGAAATCTACTGCGCAAACTAAACAAGGTTTAATTCAGAACGGCGCGGCGCGGCGAAGCTAAGAGAATTACTACTAGACTTTACTAGACGCACTTCGCAGAACCTAGAAAACGACAATACATCATTACAGTAATTCAAGACTATTTCACGACCCACTAACGAGCTGCATTGTGCTAACACAGCTCAGCATTATTATCTAAGAGCTAGCGCGTATCAGACGTTCGTTATTTTATAAAAGCTGAAAGTTTTTCTGCATTTTGTCCCTAACACTGGGAAGAACGTTTTTTTGGATCATGGTGGCTTTGGGTAAAAAAAGGTTTACAAAATCTTACGTCAATTTATATACCTAGTAATTTTTTTAAAATATTTTCTTCGGAGTAAGTGGTATATATCACGCATTGCCAGACTCTTACCGCCGTACTCAGAATCGCTAATCGTTCCTTAAGATTGAGTTAAAACAAGACAGAATTATGTGAGAGATATAGCTTTGTCTCGTTTTAACTAAACTTAAGTAACGATTAAGCGACTCTGAGTACAGCTGTTAGTGTCATGGGAACCCCAGCCAGACATCCTTAAACGTGAATAGTTTATTTTAAACTTTAAAGGTGGCTGGTAGGCCACCATACTAAATGTCTGGCAATCCATAACGTGTTTTCTAATACTATTCTGAAGAAAATAAAAAAAATAGACTTTATACTTTGACCTAAGATTTTTTACACCTTCATTACCTGTTAGCTTCCAAAGCCACCATGATCCAATAAACATCCAAACAAAAGTTCCAACCAGAGTGTTGGGGGCAACACGGATAGTAACTTCCAGCTTTTATAAAATAACGAAGGTCTAGCACGCACTGGCTCTTTCTCTATTACGTTTCATAGCAGAACACAATGTGGATGTTGTTCATAATTAATTAATTACCTCTAGATTATTCGCTCTTTTGAGCTTGAGACAACGCGAACGGAACTGAATGTATTTTATTTAAATTCTTATTTTCAGAGTAAACCTTGATATTTTATATTTTTCCACGAGGCTATATTGTCTGCGTTAGAGGTCACAAATCAAAATAATTACTGTACCATCCTCTAAAGGTTGTTTATTAGTACGTAATGATATTAAAAGTAAATTTTAGTTTAAACTACTAAAAAAAACCTAAAAACTATTGATTTATTTACTTACACTTTATTCCACACAACATAAAGTAAACATATAGAAAAAAAATATACAAGGATCTTAATCTAATAGCTGTAGCATGCAAAGGCGGCCTTATCGTAAAAACGATCTCTTCCTGGCAAGTTTGACGAAAGGAATCACAAAAGCACGGGTTGGTGCGGCAACCAATTTAAATGGCTCTAGGTATATACCTACTATAAATTCGATATTTATTTATAAATTAGGTATATATAATTACTAAAATCTAGATATTTGAAGCAGATTTCTGAATTTTTCTATGGAAGGAATTGTAGGTATCCCTATCATTTTTCTTCATTATGATGAATTTAGGAAGATTTAAAGAACAAGAATTCAAAATAATACCAAAATTAATGTATTCTAGATCTACTTAGTTGACAAATTTAAGCTTCCAAAAGCTGTTTTTTTTTAGTATGGGGCTTTAAAACTCAGCTGGCGACCATTAAGGAAATTGACCGTGATAAAGAATTTTATCACGAGTTTGGTAGCTCGCTGGTAATGTCCGCTGGTAAGAGCATCGCGAGACTGCACTTTAAAGCTCATAGCTCAGTAGAGCCACCCGCCACCCGACCAGCACCACCTCGTCGTTTGGCGTCCACTTGTCGACAGGTGGTCCACGGGTGGACGTCGCATTGTCACCAGTGAACCTCGCGTGGTCAACGAGTGGATCCACAATTTTTTTTAAATATATGTGGTATATTTTATTAATAACTAGATGATGCCCGCGACTTTGTCTGCATGGATTTAGGTTTTAAAATCCCGTTTTAAAGTAGCCTATGTCCGTCTCCGGATGTAAGTTAACTCTGTAGTCTGTACCAAATTTCATCAAAATCTGTTAAACTGTTGGGCCGTGAAAAGCTAGCAGAGAGACAGACACACTTTCACATTTATAATATTAGTATGGATAGTATGGATTAGACGCCGTATGTTGAATCTGCATTCCTGTAGGTATGGGTACAGTACGCGGCAGAAAGTAATGTACATCAGCCTTTAGAATGATCTTTCGGTTTTATAGAGCATTGTCTCTGTCACTCATACTTATGTGATGTTTTGCCGGTCTCAACGACACAGAGACAATGCTCTACAAAACCGCTAAAGGTCAATGTACATTACTTTCTGCCGCGTACTGTATCTACGTTATAACAATAAAATAATAATAGATCGTAGATATTTAATCGACATAAAACGTTAGAACCGCTGGCACAGTCAATTAGCGTTTGAAACAAACAAGCCCCAATGGATTTCAGTCCCGACAATAATCATTATTTTCGCTGAACAATAGATGTTTCAACAGGGAATTTCAATCAAAAAGTGCCGAGTTCAATTATTGGAACGGGGGAACTTTTGCCGGTTAGAATTGTATCCGATCCATTGTATTTAATAACTCCTTTATTTGTATTTTTATTATTTTACATTGGGTTAAAATTATCGCAGCGAGAACTTCGCGAGATGGGCGGTTTCGGGATGGGTCAGCAAAGCAACGCTTGCTTCTATACAAAAACTTTGCGACATGCGAATTTTTGGGTATGGAAAATTTCAACACGTACAAAATGAGATCTCACTCGCCATTTCAACTTTATGTGTCAAGTGTCATGTCAGAAGTACGCTCATTTTAAAGATGAACCGTACTATTGACGAGAGTTGACACATAGAGTTAAAATGGCACGTGAGTTCTTATGTTGTACGGATTATATTTCTTCTTTATTTACTCTGACGTACACCAAACAATGTTGAATTACTATAAACAAAGATCGTACATACGGATTTTAATTGGAGAAGTTTCAACAATATTGTTTAATGTTATAGTGGCCAGGGCATTATTTTAAAATTTTAATGAACTTTTTAATAGTGCTTGAAATTTTACAGTGAGCTAACGAGCTCCTGCTTGTTTAATTACGTATGCACACGTTGCGAACTCTGAAATGACACATTATTTTAATTAAATAATTGTTGACTAGCTGTTTTTAAGTGAACAAGGTTACCTACATAATTTTAACAGACTAGCGAATATTCCCGATGACGACAAGACCGTGACATGTGGAAGTCCTTACAAGAGACCTATGTCCAGCAGTGGACGTCTATCGGTTGAGGGTGATGATGATGAGGATTTTTTCCGTAATTTGTTGGTTCACCCCTTGAACCCAGCTGCTGATGCGATCTTCTGTTTTACGTATTATCGAGCAAGAAACCATGTTTTTTTTAAGGAACAAGTTAGCCCTTGACTGCAATCTCACCTGGTGGTAAATGACGATGCAGTCTAAGATGGAAGCGGGTTAACCTGGAAGGGGTATGGCAGTTTTTTTTAATAAACCCATGCCCCTTTGCTCATTAAACTAATCGCAGCGTTTCTTTTCATCTCGTAAATTGTAACCGCAGAAAATACGTAAACAATTTTTCATTTACGTTTCTCGCTGAAATCTCTTTTGGTTTGTCTGCTGCTAACTTTGTAAGCGAGGTAAAATTTGAAATGCAATTTTGTCTGTACAAAAAACGTCTGAAAAGTGGCCAGAATTTTGTACAACCACCGGAAACACATTTACAAAATGCATCGTTAAAAGTGCGTCCTTTGTGTTCTGGAGCACAATAATGGTTTACATTTGTATTGTCCGCGACAGCTCGAGATGGCAATGAGGCGGGCGGATGCCCCGCACACCCGCACGTCACCCGCGCTCGTCCGCACCGG
Organism: Maniola hyperantus; assembly: GCF_902806685.2. NCBI lineage: Eukaryota > Metazoa > Arthropoda > Insecta > Lepidoptera > Nymphalidae > Maniola > Maniola hyperantus. The sequence goes on along the minus strand of NC_048545.1, from coordinate 10,001,175 downwards.
TTAGCGCGAGGGCTGTAGGTACGGCTGTGCGGGGCTTTCCCTCCCCGATTGCCTTCTCGACCTCTCGCGCACTATACCTACCTACCTGAAGAAAAGTTGAACTTTTAAACACCAGCTGCTGCCTGCGACTACTTCCACGTCAAGATGGCTACTCGAAATATGTAGTAGGTACCTACCATATTTTCGCTATGTAAAAATGGATCTATGTCGGTCATAGTTTTTTTTTCAATGTCCTTGAGGCAATGAAATTACTAAATAGGTACGTACTGTGACGTTGTAAATTTTGAACTACTAATTAGCGTTTCGCTTTTAATAAAAATCAATTTTGTTCAAAGTATGTTGGTGCCACCTAGCATCAAGGTGCAGAACTACGCGTGGGTCGATGTTCAGAGTTCATTCGAGCCACAATAGATGGCGTTTGCTTCGTTGTCAATTGTCGTAAAAATAAAACAAAATAATTAAATAAAACCATAATATCATTTGTTTATTGTTAAGTCATTAACAAAACGGTTCTTATAATATATCCTTAGGTTCCGCAAATATTCAAAAATGAATTGGCTTCATGATCAAACTAACTGAGAGCGGCCACACTCGGGTTGCGTCTGGCAACACCGATAGGTGAGATTTAGAATTTTCCTGGAGTCAACATGTGAAGACGAATTTTTTTCGTTCCAGGAAAATCTCATTCTTTTTCGCCCATGGCTTCGCCTGGGAAAATACAATAGTTATAAATTTTAGTCATCCTAACGTATTTCGATGTTTCATCAGTTATGTTCCAGTTATTTTAACTTCCCAAATAAATGAGGATAATGGGTTGTGGGTGGACTTCTGAAAACCATTGGTGGCCAGGAGTTCAATAGGTGAGTTGTGTTTGATCGGGAAAATTCCACGTGTCGAAATTTTCACACAGCACAAATTATAATCTTGTTTTTCTTTGTTACAGGGTTTACGTTTACGTTTCAGTTTTACGTTTTAGTTTACGTTTTAGTTTTCGGTTTTCGTATTATTTCTCTTGCACATTCACGTTGGCAACTTAATTTCTATGGATAAGACTTGGTGAAAATCTTTGTAATGAAACATTTCGGTTGTGAAGAATCAAATAAATTGAGTTTTGGATCTTGGCCGATGCCGTCCAGCTACCTTGCAGTCTTCGCACCTACAAGTAAGCAAATGTTTGTATCCAGAACAGTTTAGTGAACCTTCTTAGTGTATGTGTACAGTAAGAACCCTGTCTTTACTACTGAGCTTTTATTTTGAAACAATTTTATGAATTTTACTGTGTCATTGTCTATTCCATGCCAATGGCATCTTAAATTTAAAACATAGATCTTATGTACTATCTACCTAAGTCATTCTAATGTATCTAAATTAAGTCTTGGCATTAAGCTAGAATAACTAAGCATTATTAGCCATCATTCTGTATTAAGCGACCCCGGTAAAAGTTACATTAAAAACAATTTTGCCTAACATCTAGCAAATTTCATTTATAACACCTCATATGCATTACAAGGGAGTCGACGGCTAGCTTCTATTCTTTACTAGGTAGATAGATCAAGTAAAGTAAATTATTATTTTCCTCTAATCTTTGTAAGGTGGTAGATTATTCCGTATCCGGGTATATTTCTATTCCGCCCAATTTATCACCCTTGCAAATGGCGCCCGAACGTTTTTTTATATAGTTATCTCAGTATATTTTGAGAAATTTTGTGAATTTTATGAAATGTACTCCGCTGATTGTACAATTTTCTAAGTAGTGACACATTGCAAAGAGCACTAAGCTGTTTTTTATGGTTAACTAACTAAATAATAACTAATAGTTAGAAATTTTGTCTGATAGTTTAAGTAATTTTCTGAGTATAGTCCAACATTGGTTTTTTTTTTTCTTATTTAATTAACACATTATAAATGGTGCTTATGCCGTTTAATTATGTTATCGACTTACCTTGGAGGTGTATAAGTGAATGTTTGCCTTCAGTTTAGTAATAAACATTGCTTAACTGAGTTGTTGTTGGGTATTGCTTTCAATAGTAAGTACATCTTATGTTTGAAAATTCCGGTAACCTAGTATAATTAAAGTTTTGAAACGCTATGTCCTGTTAACTAGTTACACACATACATTTATAAATACTAAGAGTTACAACTTGTGAAACTAAATATATAAACTATATTCAGAGATTACATTAAGTTCAAGTATGAAGTTATGAACAATTTTTTTTCAGTGACTTGATACTTCATTATTTTTGTTGAAATTTTGTTTAGAGCTGTGTTAAGGTTATGATAAAAGCTACTTCACACACAAAACATGTTAAGTTTAATTGAATGCTGGTAGTTTAAAGTGACATTTACAAACAGATTTTGTTGTATTTTAGGTTATGTGTTAAAAGTGTAAAGTAACAGTCATCAAACCATTGCACAATCTCTTTGTTTTTTTTGAAAGATAATATGCTAGTCAGAGTTCATTGCAACTTTGTTGCCTGTTTACTTTTGTAATAGTAAAGGTTGTAACACACTGTGTACTCATAAAGGTGATACTGCACCTTACAATCATTTATTCAATTTTGGGAAGTTTTATTTTGTTATATTTTGTTTACTATAGTAATAATATGTGCTTGTATTATTAACAATATTTTGGAATAGGAACATAATTGATAAAATAGGTTAGGATAGACTTAAGAATATTGTTTTTGTTGTGTATTTTGCTTGTGTATATTTAATAGTTTAAATAACTTCTTTTGTGTTTGTGTTTAACCAATTTGTATAAGGCTAAACATAGACAGTTACACAAGCTCGATATTTTGTTAAATGTGTTTTGACTTAACACAATGGAACAGACTTTTGCCCAGTTTCATTCACTTTTGAAGGACGAATTGTGTTATGAGGTATCCATTCGTTCCGAAACTCCAGCACCTACAGTGCTAGGTTTAAAGAAACAGTTAAAACAATTAATTCAGGAAATTCCTTCTGAATCAATTTTAGAGACGGATTTCACTTCTGAAAGTGAGTTAGGGGTTATTACTAAAAAACTTCAAGACTTAGAAGATTTATTAAAAAAGTGTTCTGACACTAAAGATAGACATGCCCTCTGTAGGTCTAAAGCTTTAGCTTCACATTTGTACTTTAGAATTTTGAGAATACAGTGTTCCGAACTCAGCTTAATAAGTAGGAAGAGTGAATTACATACAAAGTTGCAGAGTTTGATTTCCAGATTAGATGCTGACAATGAGTCGTCTCACGACGAATCACTGGATTCCGAGAGTACCGCCGTTGACTGCACTGGTGATAAAAATGTTGCCAAGTGGAAGTTAAATTTCAACGGACAGGGTGATCCGCGCAGTTTCATCGAACGCGTTGAGGAATATAAAAGATCTTATGGCGTTTCAGATGGAAAATTATTTGTTTCTGCATTTCATCTTTTTACAGGCCGAGCATTGTTATGGTACAGAGGCAACAAATGTCAAGTTTCGTCTTGGTCAGAATTGAAAACTTTATTTTTAGAGGAATTTGATGCAGTAGATTATGACTACAGGTTGCTAGGTGAAATTCGAGCAAGAACACAAGGCTCTGAAGAACCTGTGTCTATCTATTTCGCTATAATGTTTTGCATGTTTTCAAGGTTGTCAACACCACTTTCCGAAGAACAAAAGTTACAAATTTTATTACATAATATTCGCCCTTTTTACTCAGAACAATTAGCTCTTGTTGACATTAAGTCTGTCGCAATGTTGAAGGAAAAGTGTCGCAAACTAGAGGCTGCGAGGCAGCGTTCCGCCTTATTTTCTGAGCCTACTAACAGTAAGGCAACTTTAAGTTCAGAGTTTGCTTACAAACAAGTGACAAAACAGATAAACACACTTTCAGTCACACCTGCACCTAAGGTTGATACAAGTAAAGGCACTGATTTTACGAAAACAAATAAACAACTATGTTACAAGTGCGGCAAGGGTAACCATTCCTTTAAATTTTGCAGGACAGTTCCGAAATTTATTAGATGTTTTTCGTGTGGACGTCAGAACTTTACAGTAAAGACATGTCCAAGTTGTAGTAAAAAGGCGATTAGTAAACCCGCTCCGGACAAAAATTCAAAAAACTAATTAGTAAGAACTGTGCAGAGACACAAGTAAAGAACTTGGTCATTAACAACAAAACATCCCTTTACCTGACACAGTTCTGTATTCAGTGGATAAACGAGACTTTAGGCCACATTTAAAGGTTTTTGTTGACGGTTTTGAGATTACAGGTTTACTAGATTCCGGTGCTTGCGCGTCAATTTTGGGTAACCAGGCGCACAAGGTTTTTTTGAGATTCGGTTATAAATTGCATAGCAGTATTGATACCACATTTTCAGTGGCAAATGGAGACAAACTTGATTGCATGGGTTATATGTTTATTCCGATTACTTATAATTCCGTAACTCACATAATAAAATTTTTTGTAGTACCCTCTATAATAGCGGATGTTATTTTGGCTGTGACTTTTGGAAAACATTTCAGTTAGCCCCTGGCATTTTTGATAATTTAGAATTAATTAAGGCACCTTCTCAATTTTACAATATTTGTGCGATTGATAATGAACAAATTCATACCATCACTTCTTTTGAAAACTTATCATCTCAACAGAAAGAATTAGCCCAGTCTGTAGTAAATAAATTTTTAGATATTTCTTCAACGAAAATTGGATTGGGTAGAACAAAATTAATTGAACATGTTATTGACACCGGTGATGCTTTGCCAATAAAAATAAAACAATATCCACTTTCTCCCGAAAAGAAGGAAGCTTTAAGTAAAGAGTTAGATAGGATGCTGGAAATGGACGTAGTTACTCCGAGTGAAAGCCCTTGGAATAACCCAGCAATTTTAGTGAAAAAGGCAAATGGAGACTGGAGATTTTGCCTAGATTGCAGGAAATTAAATTCAGTGACAAAGGGGGATTCATACTCAATACCGTACATTCCACAAATTCTAGATAGCTTGAAAGAGGCAAGGTTTTTATCATCGATTGATTTAAGTTCAAGTTTCTGGCAAATTCCGTTAGCTAACGACTCTCAGGAAAAAACCAGTTTTACAGTTCCTGGTAGAGGGTTATTCAAATTTAAAGTCATGCCGTTTGGCCTATGCGGTGCACCAGCACGACAGCAGAGGTTAATGGACCAGTTATTTAATCAAAATTTTTGTAGTGATATTGAAAATGGAATAGTATTTTGTTATATAGATGATATTGTTATTTGTTCTGCTGATTTGAAACCCATTTAATTTTATTAAACAGAGTTCTGGATAAACTAAAAATGGCTCAACTATCCATAAATTTTGATAAATGTAATTTTTTTTCGAAACTCTTTGAAATATTTAGGGTATATAGTGGATGAATTTGGTTTACGCACAGATCCTGGAAAAGTTGCCGCAGTTTTGAACTTTCCGACCCCAAAAACTGCACAGGAGGTAAAGATTTTCCTAGGCACTTGTTCTTGGTACAGGCGCTTTATTAGGAATTTTTCAACCATCGCTGCACCACTCAATAGACTAACGAGTAAAGGAAAGAACGCACCTAAATTTGAGTGGAGCGAACAGGCAGAGGTAGCATTTAATACATTGAAGAATGCGTTGGTAACCGCACCTGTTCTTGCGGTACCGAATTTTGAAAAACCATTCAAAATACATTGTGATGCTTCTGCATATGGTGTTGGCGGTATGCTAACGCAAGAAACCGATGGTTGCGATCATCCCATTGCGTATGTCAGTAGGAGCCTAAATAAAAACGAAAGGAATTACAGCGCGACGGAACGCGAGGCTCTAGCTGTGATTTTTGCAGTGGAGAAATTTCAGGCTTATTTTGGTTCCAAGCCAGTCACAATTATCACAGACCATGCATCCCTAAAGTGGTTCTTAAATTTAGAAAATCCCTCAGGACGACTCGCCAGATGGGGTTGTAGATTATCACAGTATAATTTTGTTATCGAACATAGGAAGGGTTGTGATAATGTAGTTCCGGATACCTTGTCGAGACTCATACACGTAGATGTAGTTGGGGATCGTAATGATAACTCTAGTCAACAAGTTTTGGTAGATGACTGGTATGACAAAACATTTAATGGCTGTAAAATCAATCCAGCAAATTTTCCGAATTTTTGTATTTTGAACGATAAACTATATCGTTACAGTAAATGTAAATACCAGCTTCTCAGTGAGTTCGACTGGAAAGAGGTAGTCCACAAGAACGACATCCTTAGAATTATGCAACAAAACCATGCTGATGCAACTGCAGGTCATTTTGGTGTGTTCAAAACTCATCGCAGATTATCCCTCAGATATTTTTGGCGTGGTATGTATAAGGACGTGGTTGAGTACGTTAAGAATTGTGATACTTGCTCTGCGTATAAACACACGACATCAGCCACTCCAGGTCTGCTAGGGAAGCCTAAAGTCTGCGAGAGACCTTTTCAGGTCATTTCGGCTGATTTAGTCGGACCTTTGCCTAGGTCTAAATCAGGATTTACATTTCTTTTTGTGGTGACGTGTTGTTTTTCGAAATATACAATGTTGTTTCCGTTACGGCGTGCCACAGGTGCCGCTGTTGTTAAAGCGCTAGAGAATTTTGTATTTTTGAACCATAGTGTTCCAGAGACTGTGATTGTGGACAATGGGTCCCAATTTACAGGATCTGAATTCCGTAATCTCATTAAGCGTTATAATATTCCGAAATTACACTACACACCACTGTACACTCCGCAAGTTAACCTTGTTGAGAGGTACAATAAGGTTGTTATGACTGCTGTAGCCGCTTTTGTGAAAGATAACCACAGGTCCTGGGACGAAAACCTGTACAAGGTCCAGTTCGCCATAAACAGTGCGGTTAATGAATCCACTGGATTCTCCCCGTTCTTCCTTGTCCACGCTAGAGAACCGGTTTTAAATGGTTCCTTCTATAAGGACACGGATAAGGAGTACGAGGCCGGAATTCCAAGGGAGGAATACGCAGGAAAGTTTGGAACTTTGGAGGACATATTTGGTCAGGTTAGGAGAAATTTGTTTCAGGCTCATGCAGAGTATGCAACGCATTACAACTTAAGGCGTAGGTCTGCAAGCTATTCTGTTGGGGATATAGTGTGGAAAAAGACCTATCCACAAAGCGACGCTACAAATTTTTTCGCAGCTAAGCTGGCACCTAAGTATGAAAAGTGCAGGGTTGTCAAGGTTTTGTCACCTTTGGTTTACGAACTAGTTAGAGTAGCTGACAACCACCCAATAGGCACTTGGCATATTAAGGATATTAAGAAGTAGATATTTGCCATTACTTAGTTTGGTCTAAACTGTTTGAATATTTAAGTTATCAATATTCAATTAGGAATTTGAATGAGTGTAGTGATGTTCTGAGTTAACAGTTACATTACCATGGTTCAGTTGAGGAGGAATGTAGTGGATGTATGTAGGGATGAATATGTGATGATTGGAATGCTTGTGGTAGACCAACCGGTTGAGAAAGTAAAAATGCAAATATCGTACTTTGGGGATAACGAAAAGGGGGGGTTTTGTGTTTTGTTTTCGTTTTCCTTCTAGATAATGGATCATTTCTGTTATTTTTCCGATTCTGTTCCGAGATCTATTTTCTAGGAGAGTTATTTCGTTTTTTTTTTTTTCTCATATTCCGATTTTGATTCGGTTTTATTTTTCCGAATGGGATAGAGAACGGTTGCCATATCAGACGGACCCGTTCACAACCAGATTTTCCGTATTTGTTGAGTAACAAATATTACGATGGTAGTTTAAAAGAGTGAACCACCGTAGGCCTAGACGCATTCTATCAGTCAGCTGAAGAATGATGCCAAGATGTTTCCACTCAAGTGTCTTAGACACCATGAAGTTTTTTTGTATATATTCTTTTTAGAAGTTAGGGTTGTGTAGTTAAGTATAATGTATAAAACCTTACACTGTTTTCAGTATATTTATTTTGTTAGACAATTTTCCTTGTTAGTAGTAGATGTGCGTTCACGCGTAACTTCTGTGTTTTTTTTGTTTGTTTCAGGCAAATTGTTAGTAGTTGTTGGATGACGCTGAGGGCAGCGTGGTTCAACCTGTTGAACCTTTTCGTAGGAGGGGAAGTATTGTGACGTTGTAAATTTTGAACTACTAATTAGCGTTTCGCTTTTAATAAAAATCAATTTTGTTCAAAGTATGTTGGTGCCACCTAGCATCAAGGTGCAGAACTACGCGTGGGTCGATGTTCAGAGTTCATTCGAGCCACAATAGATGGCGTTTGCTTCGTTGTCAATTGTCGTAAAAATAAAACAAAATAATTAAATAAAACCATAATATCATTTGTTTATTGTTAAGTCATTAACAAAACGGTTCTTATAATATATCCTTAGGTTCCGCAAATATTCAAAAATGAATTGGCTTCATGATCAAACTAACTGAGAGCGGCCACACTCGGGTTGCGTCTGGCAACACCGATAGGTGAGATTTAGAATTTTCCTGGAGTCAACATGTGAAGACGAATTTTTTTCGTTCCAGGAAAATCTCATTCTTTTTCGCCCATGGCTTCGCCTGGGAAAATACAATAGTTATAAATTTTAGTCATCCTAACGTATTTCGATGTTTCATCAGTTATGTTCCAGTTATTTTAACTTCCCAAATAAATGAGGATAATGGGTTGTGGGTGGACTTCTGAAAACCATTGGTGGCCAGGAGTTCAATAGGTGAGTTGTGTTTGATCGGGAAAATTCCACGTGTCGAAATTTTCACACAGCACAAATTATAATCTTGTTTTTCTTTGTTACAGGGTTTACGTTTACGTTTCAGTTTTACGTTTTAGTTTACGTTTTAGTTTTCGGTTTTCGTATTATTTCTCTTGCACATTCACGTTGGCAACTTAATTTCTATGGATAAGACTTGGTGAAAATCTTTGTAATGAAACATTTCGGTTGTGAAGAATCAAATAAATTGAGTTTTGGATCTTGGCCGATGCCGTCCAGCTACCTTGCAGTCTTCGCACCTACAAGTAAGCAAATGTTTGTATCCAGAACAGTTTAGTGAACCTTCTTAGTGTATGTGTACAGTAAGAACCCTGTCTTTACTACTGAGCTTTTATTTTGAAACAATTTTATGAATTTTACTGTGTCATTGTCTATTCCATGCCAATGGCATCTTAAATTTAAAACATAGATCTTATGTACTATCTACCTAAGTCATTCTAATGTATCTAAATTAAGTCTTGGCATTAAGCTAGAATAACTAAGCATTATTAGCCATCATTCTGTATTAAGCGACCCCGGTAAAAGTTACATTAAAAACAATTTTGCCTAACATCTAGCAAATTTCATTTATAACACCTCATATGCATTACAAGGGAGTCGACGGCTAGCTTCTATTCTTTACTAGGTAGATAGATCAAGTAAAGTAAATTATTATTTTCCTCTAATCTTTGTAAGGTGGTAGATTATTCCGTATCCGGGTATATTTCTATTCCGCCCAATTTATCACCCTTACAGTACGTAGTTCAAAGATTGAAGTTAAAACTTACAGCCTCAATTATTGAAGTTATTAAGGTTTTAATTACGTTTGCGAATTTCTACACCATACCTTTTTACCGTAGACACGAAGTTATTTAAGAGCTAACGCAGACAGCTGCTTTTTGTCATATACTAATTTTACACCCCGTACGCGCACTTTAATAAATTTCGGTTGTCTGTGTTAGGCGTTACTTGTACATACATGACTACGCAGTACGCAGTCTAGTAATTGCGCCTACCAACGCAGAGTGAATGCCGGTTGACGAGCGGTGATGGCTGTGGCACACATGTGAAGCCTTTGATGAGACCATGATTACACCCCGTACGCGCAGTTTGTGTGGAAATTATACATTCAAACAAGTCGTGATTAAAAAAGTAAAAAATTACAAAAACGAAATAAAATTAATAAAATCAGACCAATTCAGCCAATTTCAGGCCTTCAAAGGCAGTTGGTTCACAATATCGGAATCAATGTTTGGTTAACAATATCGGAACTTTTGTTTGTCTCTATCAGCTATCTATCTTGTAGTCAATAATAGAGTAGGTACAAATATTAAACTCGTTCTTTGAACAAAATTAAGGCAACTTCTAGCAGATGAAAGATCCATTTGTAGCATATTGAATGGAGAACATAAATTATGTGTGAAATAAGTTCAAAAAGCACCTGACTTGCAAAGAAAATTTAATCGTGAAACCATTGAGAGCAATATATTCAAATTTAAAAAGGGCCAGAATTTTAACGAAATTACGAACAAAGGAATTCTGGGAAACTCCGTAAACTCATTAAAACTTATCATAACATTGTATCTGTCCTTTTGTCCGCGAAAGTTATGAAAATTAAACGACTGTTTTTTGTAACCCCCCGCTCACTCGTATCCGCACCGGTATAACAATAGCGATGGTGATATTATTCATGATCAACCCATCGCCGGCTCACTACAGAGCACGGGTCTCCTCTCGGAGTGAGAAGGTTTTGGCCATAGTCTACCACGCTGGCCAAGTGCGGATTGGCAGACTTCACACACCTTTGAGAACATTATGGAGAACTCTCAGGCATGTAGGTTTCCTCACGATGTTTTCCTTCACCGTTAAAGCAAGTGATATTTTAATTACTTAAAAACGCACTTAACTACGAAAAGTTAGAGGTGCGTGTCCGGGATCGAACCCCCGACCTCCGGTTGGAAGGCGGACGTCCTAACCACTAGGCTACCACAGCTTCATGATATTATTATCTGGTTGTAAGAAATTTGATTGCGCTAATGGTTATAATATTGTTACGTGCTAAGGGGTTTGGTGGGGTTCGGATTAAAATTGCAGTGTCCGAAACAAGAACGTTTATTCACACACTGTACACTAAAAGTCCACAGACAAATACTAACACTTGCATTAATTAGCACTACACTTACACTGAATACAAGAACACTCTGAATCGCTTGCACTCGTCACTCACTTCGATCGCTCTTAGAACTGAACTGTACCGTACCGTACTTTCCGGGGTCGATCTGCGCCATCGCTTGTATAGGGTTTCCACACCGCCTGTCGAATGTTCCTTACAACCCTGGAACTTTCCAAGTGGTCAAACATGGTAATAAAAAAATGGTGCCCACGCCGAAATGGTGCATACAGCTGAATATACTGGAAAAATGCGAGAACAAGGAGGTAAGGATTTGTCTCAAAGAAAATACCCGTCTTGACCCAAACACGCAGGTAGGTACTTGAAGCTTCGAGACTTCTAGATATTTGTAACAATATTTAAGTGTTTATTGCTTAAATTAAAACACGCATAACTCCAAAAAGTTAGAAGTAGTGCCGCTTAGTAATCCATAATTCGATACTGATAAAATTATTATTATTATAAAGTGTGTCTGTCTGTCTGTTTGTCTGTCTGCTAGCTTTTCATGACCCATCCGGTTAACCGAGTTAGAGGATTTTTTCCTACACAGATAGCTTAGGTACATCACAGGGGAGGACATAGGCAATCCCGTGGAAACTTTTTGACTTCCGAGGATAAAAAATAGATGTATGTCACACTCGGTCGCCAGGTCTTTAAGTCTTTTACTTTTATAACCTTGCATAAAATCACCTCCGTTGCGACGTGATTGAAGGACAAACAAACATACTAATAAATAAACAAACAAACACACTTTCGCATTTTATAATATGGGAGTAGCACTAGTGATTTTATATTATTTTATTGTCATAAGTAGATAGTGATTTTATATTTTACTGTCAAGATTTAGATTTTATAATTCAAAAACTTTAACTGGGTTGTTTTTTAGTTTCTTAATGAATTACCGAAATTGTTCTAGAGAATTTATTTTTAAATAAAGGATATTAATTATAATTGCTAATGAAAGCAATTTGCAAGTTAAGTCATCAATCTGCGTCGACAGAATGATGTATGACCCCGGTTTGGCAGAAGGGCACATTTTGAAGATATAATCACAGCGTTAAATAAATAAAAGTGCCTATTTACCTCGTTTTACTATAATATTTCAGCGTTTATAGTACAAGACGATCGTAGTCGGTTTTTAGTTTACAACTTTATTTTGTTGAGTTAAAACTACTCTCACTACATAAAAAGACATATTAAGTATTTTAGTTAGATTTCGGTGATCTTATTTAATGATTTTATTAGCTTACGCCCGTGATTTTGTCCGCGTAGACTACACAAATTTCAAATCCCTATTTTATCCCCTTAGGGGTTGAATTTTCAAAAATCCTTTCTTAGCGGATGCCTACGTTATAATCATCATCATCATCATGATCAACCCATCGCCAGCTCACTACAGAGCACGGGTCTCCTCTCAGATTGAGAAGGGTTTTGGCCATAGTCTACCACGCTGGCCATGTGCGGATTGGTAGACTTCACACACCTTTGAGAACATTATGGAGAACTCTCAGGCATGCAGGTTTCCTCACGATGTTTTCCTTCACCGTTAAAGCAAGTGATATTTTAATTACTTAAAAACGCACATAACTCCGAAAAGTTAGAGGTGCGTGCCCGGGATCGAACCTCCGACCTCCGATTAGAAGGCGGACTGCATTACATATTTCAGCCCGACCCGCTTTCAGCTGTGCGTTGATAGATCAGTTAGTCAGTCAGCCATTCAGTCAGTCAGTCACCTTTTTTCCTTTTATATATTTAGATTATTATATATTTACCTCGGAGAAGTCTCGGGCAAAAGCTAGTATTATACGAAAATATTATATCTGAAACTTTCCTGACATTTTCCGTAGCCCACATCTGTCTACCTAATTAAGCTAAACGAACGTAATATAACAGTGAGCATTCATAAACGACTCTAATTAGAAGCATAAGACCGCTGTTTCTTTGCTTACACACAGACGGGGGCAATTTCTCTCGAGATGCTACTTTGAGTAACACAAATAGCAACTGAGGGACCATTATGCTTTTTCTCGTGTAATTTGCTTAGCAAAAACTATTGCTGCTTTTAGACTTCATTCGGGCAGAATATTGTGTTGCTGACTAGGGAGAAAACAAAATAAAACTTGTCAAAGGTATTTTTTTTCGCGCAGTTAGTTATTATTGTAAGGTTTGTAAAAAAAATTAATAAGATAATTAACGCCTAATATAAGATAATAGTTAAGCCGCACGAACCGTCTACCTACTCTTCATATTGTTTTGTGACTCCACATTTGCACCTCATTGGCACCGACTCCATAAAATATTATTATAGAACTACAATAAGCATTGTGTGTATATATTCGGTAATAAATTTAATTATTTCATACTTTTTAGTGTTAGTGGTTTTTGAAGTTGATTTTCATTTTTTTTCACAATTTTTAGTGGCCCGCCAATGTACTAAAATATCATATTATGCCTGGTTAAAACATACTGTTTACTAAGCTATTATACCTACCTACTGATTGCGAGCAATTTACTCTTATCCATTGAGGAGTTCTGTTCGCCAACTCCAAAGATATTCATCAGATCTTCACCAAACTTAAATAGGGCCACTTCTGAAGTATGACCTACCAAGAAATAAAAAAAATACCAAAATCGGTTCATATTTGGCGGAGAAATAACGTAACAAATATACAAACAAACATACAAAGTTTACTTGAGAACATCCTCCTTTTTTAAAGTCGGTTAAAAATATGCTATGCCCTTGGACGATCTTAGATCGTCCAAGGCTATGCCTGGTTAAAAACCCACTGTTTGCATGCAAAGCAATTACACTGATCGTGACCAATTTGCTCTTATCCATTGAAGAGCTCCGTTCTGCGAAGATATTCATCAGATCTTTACCAAATTAAAAAAAAAAAAAAAAAAAAAAAATTTAAATGGGTCCACCTCTAAAGTTTGTCCTACAAAACAAAAAAAGAATAATCAAAATCGGTTTATAATTGACGAAATAATCACGTAACAACATTTAAAAAACATACAGTTGAATTAGGAAGCTCCTCCTTTTCTTGAAGTCGGTTAAAAATACTAAAAATCTCGGGCCAAAATAACTTTACATTAGGTAGAGGGAAATGCAAAACACACTGTCATGCATCAATAATATCCAATACATTAAAACACTTCGCAATTTACAAACGTTAAAATATTAAATATATAGGTGTGTTTTCCTCTAAAACGCGAGTAGGTATAACCTGCAAATCAAAATGGCATTTCCTCAATTCAACACCGCACCCCGGTCCGGAGGTATCCAGGCACCAACTAATATAGTACCGGGTAAACGTTGATAAGGAAACTCGATCCATAGTCCGCGACAGGTTGAGATGGCGATCGGGGTATGAGGCGGTGGGACGCCCCGCGCACCCGCACGTCACCCGCGCTCGCCCGCACCGGTTCAGCGCGGGGGCTGTGCGCGTGTGTGGGGCGTTCCCTCCCCGATTGCCATTTAAACTTGTCGCGTACTATAGTTTAACCTAACTAGGTACAAATGAACCACTTCGCGGTTATCGACATTTCCAACCTAACCATAGTTTCTAATACCTATATCGAATATCACTTGTGGCTATGTACCTAAGTAATAAGTTGGAATTATTATTGAGCTGGTAGCTTTTGATGGTAAGTAGTATTAAGGAATGCTGTTGCATTAGAAACATTCTGCTTATTGGTTAAATATTTTAATATTTGTAGAGTAAGTTTACCTACTTAGAGGTTCGTGCTTTTAGGCAGAGGTAAAATTTAAACGGAATTTTGCAAAAAAAAAAACGCGCACGATTTTCCACAGTAATATGCCATTATTTTTAAAATCCTAGCCACAGATCCTAGCAGATGGCTACGACTTCATCCGGGCGAATGTAGGTTTTTAAATATCCCGTGGTAACTGTTTGGTTTGCCTGGATAAAAGTATTTTATTTTATTTTGTTTATTTGAATGTAATCAACAGCGTAAATACATAATTATTATTTAAATTTAAATCTAGTTATAACAGAAGGCCAAAAGAGATTACTTAAAATTATAATTAAAACTATTTTTAACAGAATAGATTTAGAATAAATGTAGGTATATACAATAATAAAATTAAAACAGTATGTGTGTGCTTGTGTGTGTGTGTGTGTGTGTGCGTGTGTGTATGTGTGTGTGTGTGTGTGTGTGTATGTCTAAGGTTATGTCAGTCTCCAGGTCTTCAACTATACCCATGCGAAAAATCACGTCGATCCGTTGCTCCGTTGCGAAGCGATTGAAGGACAAACCAAGAAACAGACACACTCTCGCATTTAGAATATGTAGTGGAAAGCGACATATCTACGTGGCCAACAAACGTCTGTGGAATTCCGCAAATTTTAATCCTAGTCTTTAATAACCTAAAGCTAGGCTGAATTTAATTTTAAAATATAATATGTATCTACAATAATCGTACGTTATATAAAATTGGCGAGATATAATTAATATTCATAACAATTCTTCTAATTTG